>NC_091119.1:73090391-73442891 GCF_040183065.1 Periplaneta americana
GCAGTCATGGCATATATGGAGATGTTTGGCAACTGTTCACATCCGAACACCAATGAATTTCTGCGTCACTCAGTGCACACTTACAACCTTCTACAGGCCGAGTGGCAGCAACAGGAGATGTCGCTCACATCCACACAATCATGCTCTTTCTCTATGGTGTCATCCCACAGCTCCCAAATGCTTCCTGGCACTGTCAGGTATGTTGTACATCTAACACATTATTCTGATGAATCATTTTATAATCTGTGTTTGCATTATAAAATTATAGTCCATTTTCTTTAAATAAAAAAATGTATTGTTTCCTTGATGATCCACCACTTTAGGTGGAGAAAATCCAAGTGTGACTTCCATTTGGTGTTGACCCCACATAGTATACTGCATGTAATAGACACCACTGGTAAAATTCAGGGGCCAGGCCCACCATTACTATATTATAAACTCGATAACAGATATTGTAGTCTACTCGAAACTTTTCATTGGCATTGTGGACTTGCATTGCTTACTAGGTTTGTTGTGAGATTTCATTCATGATGTACATTGTGTGTGGATAATTATGGGAACTTTTTATTGTACGAAAGAGCTTCCATGTAGCAAATTTATCGTGAATGCTTATGAGTAGAGCCCAGATGTTTAGGCATTTATTTTGGTTAAACTAGACAGGCATATAGCACTAAAAATAGCAAAAATAGGCAGTGAAATAGACATTTATTATTCATAGAAATAGACAAAAAATAGACAAATACAGTACTTAATAAACTATCCCATACGGTACTCACTTTCCTTGGTTACATGTCACAACAAGATGCTTTTTTCCACTTGTCAACTGTCATAGTGAGCTGCCTGCCAGAGAGAACATTTTTCATGGTGGAAAAAGATCTTTCTACTTCTACTGAAGTGACTGGAGCAAACTTAAAACAACTTATTTCAGAAGGACTGTCACTACTTTCTTTCAGAGATCGGAAAAAACTGACTGCGTATTGTCTCAAAAAGAGGGGTGTGAGAAGGGATTAGAGACTTCAAAGTATGCGTGACTTTCGCATGCAAGCGACAACAGTAACGGGACCTGGAGACTTGTTTTTAATACTTCCCTCGTCCTCTTTCTTTCACTGGTAAACCCCGAAGTGACCTGAGCACTGAGGGTTATACTATTCAAACATCTTTGTTAAGTGACATAAAAGATATAATTGGTAGGAGAGAAAAGTTTACGACTTCTTGGAAACATATGTGGGTCATTCTCATGAAATCCATCACATTTCATTCCCCTGCATAGATTTCTGTAATATCTTGTAACTTGCAAAATATCTCCTGTGTAAAGAATACAGCACTATTACCGTAGTTATCCACCCTAAACTTAGGTCGATATTACATTTTCTTACCACCATGCATAGCTTGGAATACCCAAATATGTGGACACCGTGGATGTCCCGCACTACAGAATATAAATTTCAATGCATATCACCTTTAAACTATTAATCCGAATGCAAACAAACACATTGTATTGAAAAGTGCGTTAAAGGAAGTAAACATCTCATATACAACAGTTTTATAAAAGTGCCCAATGTCACTACAGAAGTGGTGTAGTTTTTGTCCACGACTTTTTAGCTTTGCCATGGAACGGATGATTCTTCGCTTTGAATTTGCCGCTTTAAAATAGAAGTTCAATGTGGTGCTTCCAGAACATTCGGGAGATAAAGATGGTGAATTGCTAGTGCTTTGTCAGACATAAAAAAAATCTGCACTTGCGTATCAAGTTAAAAAATGGCATCGAATAGCAAGTGTTCATTTTTTTAAGTGGACACCGTGGATAAAGTGCCAGCTCAACTACGCAAGGAGGAATTACCAAACTGCTGGGTAAGTAATGACTTCATAGGCTATTTATGAAATATGATCGGAAAAATTAATATGCTTAAAAGTAATTAGAACACACCAGCGCAAAGTCTGAAATGTGGACACCGTGGGAGTGGACACCATGGCTATAAACACCGTGCATTTATTTGCAACGAGATATTTAGTTCACATGCCATGATAATTATTATTGATGTGATGTTTATGATGTAACTGGAAAATACAGTCTCTACATAGTTCTATATGGATACAATATTGCGACTGTATCATGTATTACACGATGAGTGGTGGTGAACTGACCAGAGGACGGAAAAAAATACGAGAATAAGGAAAGGACAAGAAAAATAAGCTTAAAGACAGAAATTTATAGAAGTAAGAAATCTGACGTTTCAAGAAATGTCAAAAGTCGAAACGTGCAACTTGCAAGGAAAATAGAACCAGAGTGTTTAACGATGGAAGCAGATCCTGAAAAGCACGCTGCTTACATAACGGCGGAGAGTAAGATATGGGCTGAAAGGAAGAAGGAAGGAAAAATTAAGACATTTTCTGCCATGACTAATAGAGAATTAAGAGAGCGAAGGAAAACCGAAGAGAATAGATGAGAGAATATTGCACGAAAATTAAGAACAAATATATTCAACAATGTAATAATAGTAATTTGGTGGGAAAGGATACAAAAAGCTCTCCTGCTAATAAAAAGTAGTGAAGTTATTCGAAAACTAAAAGCCGAAACATTAAGCTTAAACGTTTAACAGAAAAATTGGGAAAGTTTTTTCACATGTAAAAAAAAATGAAATAGGCCTATGCTATACTCCATCTCGTATCACAGAGAAGAAAAAAGCAAACCAATCTTCCTCGCGCACTGCAGTTCGTACTTTGCTAAGAGGGTGTCCAGTTCCTTCTGACATAAAGAAGAAACTGATCCTTGGAGAGTTGCTAGAACAACAATTAAAATCATTTTCTTCTGTAGAATATAAAAGTAAAAAATTAGTAAGATGCATCATAAGTGGCAAAATAATTAAGATGTATAAAATGCTGCAGCACTGTAAGAGAGTAGTTTCTCGCACAGTTGTTCGCCAGAATAATTCCTACAGACACAAGAGTAGCCACAGTTTGGAGTACAAGCATCACGGGTACAATACAATAAAGACGCATCAGTATAGCGGTGTGAAGAAAATCAAAATTTGGTAATTTTCAATGAATTGAGTTATATGTGTAAATTTCAATGTGGTATGGGTCATTGAAAATTTTCTTTTGTGTAAAGGAGTTGGTTTGTGTCTTCTACAGAAGTGGTTCTTATTTTTTTGTAGGGCATACGTGTGTATATACTTATAAAAGAATCAGAATTAAAGGTAAAATATTTATCATTATTGTTATTACTATAACCGTAAATCATTTCTTATTTCTATTTAAATATCTTCATGAAATAAGTGAAATCAGTCACCGGCGTAGCTCGGTTGGCTGAGGTGCTTACCTGTCGATCCGGAGTTTCGCTCGGGCTTGGGTTCGATTCCCGCTTGGACTGATTACCTGGTTGGGTTTTTTTTTTTCGAGGTTTCGTCAACTGTAAGGTGACTGTCAGGTAATCTATGGCGAATCCCTGGTCTCATCCAGCCAAATACCATCTCGCTATCACCAATTCCATCGACGCTAAATAACAGAGTAGTTGATATAGCGTCGTTAAATAACCAAGTAAAAAAGTGTAAACCAATATGGTATTATTATTTATAAACATATAAATTAATACGTTTATCACTGTTAGTGATACTTCACGTTATTAATTAAATATGTTTGCGAGCGAACATAAATACTTATTTCATTTTGTAACATGGCTCAATCGCATTATATCTAATAACAATCAGTTAATATTATTATGTATAATAATATTTGTGACTTATTTATTTTCAGTATTGATTTCAAGTCGGTGTGTAAATCAAATTGCCTTTACGAAGCCAAAGGAATAATCCATGGATTAAAACTGTAGACACCGTGGAGATGCTGTGGACACCGTGGAATCTGAAAATTGATTTTGTTTTATTTCTCGTAGCACACGAAGATTTAGACATGGCCACTAACACACCTGACTTATCTTTCACACCTTCAACCAATACCTAGCAAAAAATTAATCTCCTTACAATTTCAGTTGTTGCCATTTTTGGGTTCCAAAAGTGACTGGTTTCATGAGAATGACCCATGTATTGCTGGAGAATAAGATTCTGAGCAAATATTTGGGTAAGGTGAATATATATTTTTAATTTGTACAACCATTCTGTTTTGTTTTTTTTATATAATTTATGTGCGGTTTATTTTAAATGGATTCAAATATACGAGTATGTTGTTGTTTTCTAATGCCAGGCGTTTAACAATAAAGTCATTTGACCTCTTGCACTCCAATATTTTTCAAAGATATTATCATGGCCAGCCACTGAAGAACAGATTTTGAGGTGTTCCGAATCCATTTCTTGGTTTGAGTTGCACAATGGGCAGTTAGGGGACTGATATATTCCAATTTTATGCAAGTGTTTGGCCAAACAATCATGGCCTGTTGCCAATCTAAATGTAGCTACAGACGATTTGCGTGGTAAATCGGGAATTGTGGATTTTGATACAGAGAGTTCCATTTTTTCCCTTGGGATTGTGTTATCAAATTTTGTTTGTTGAAGTCTAAGTATGTAGATTTAATAAATCTTTTCACAGAGTAATACGTAGATTTAGTAACAGGTCTGTAAGTAGCAGTGCTGCCCTTCTTTGCTAAAGCATCCGCTTTCTCGTTTCCCAGGATTCTGCAATGGGATGGTATCCATTGGAATACAATTCTTTTATTGAGTGATATTAATTAAGAGAGCATTTTAGTTATTTCTGCTGTTTGAGATGAAAGTGTGTGTTTAGAGACTATTGATAGAATAGCTGCTTTGGAGTCTGACAATATAACTGCATTCCTAAATTTATTGATGTGGCATAGAAGATTCCTGAGACTTTCACTTATCGCAATGATGTCTCCATCAAAACTTGTTGTTCCATACCCAAGAGATCTATAAAGTGAGAAGAGACAGCACGTAACACCTGCACTGGCACCTTGTTCTCTGGAGATCAAGGATCCGTCATTGTATAAATGAAGCCAGTTTTGTGGAGGGTACCTAATATTAATTGTCTCTAAAGACAATTGTTTCAATTTGTCAGTGTTTACTTCTGATTTCAGTATTTCTTCTGTTAAATTTAGATTATATTCTATATTTAATAGAGTTAAAGGGTTTGGTTTAATTTGTAGGTTTTCTTTTAAATTCGGGATATTGATTTTCTGTTTTAATTCTTGAACAATGGATATGAAACTTTTTTGAGTTTTCAATCTACAGAGAGGACTGTATGAATGCCAATTGTTTCCTGGTAATCTAACAAGTTTTTCATATTGAATCAGTGCTTTTCTTCAATTGTCATTTTGATGCTGTTAATATTAGTGAGGAATCTCATAGAATCTATTGGAGTTGTTTTGATTCCACCAGTAATGAGTCTGAGAGCTTGGTTTTGAACATATTCTATGTCGTTTATGAAAGGTGAAGTAATTAAAATTTCTCCGCAGTATGTCAGCACTGGCTGTATAAACATTTTATATGTAGTGTTCAAAGTATTCCTAGAGCACCCCCATTTCTTTCGTGCTAGTCTTTTTAGAAGGGAGAATCTTTTACAAGCTTTTTCAGAAATGTATTTCAAATGGTTGCTACATGTTAACTTACTATCGAAAATAACTCCAAGATATTTGGATTCATAAGTCCTAGGAAGGTGTTGGCCATTGTATTGGATATTGAATTCTCTTTCTTTTTTACCAAGTGAAAATATTTGGTAGTTACTTTTGCTTAAATTGAGTCTCATCAAATTTGATGTATTCCATTCATGTAGTTGATTTAGAGCTTTAAGAGCAGAATTTTGAATTTTGTGTCTATGTCTGTAAGATCCGGAAGTCCACAAAACTATATCATCTGCAAATAGTGCTGTTTTCATGTTTGATTCCTCTAATAGGGAGGGTAAGTCATTTAGGATTAAAATATATAAAATGTACAATAATGACGTAAAAAGGCTAAAAAAAGGCATTTAACCTTACAATAGGCAATGGGAGCTAAAATAGGCAAAAAAAGCAAAATAAAAATTGGGTCTATCATCCCCAAATGTGTGGAAACATGTTTATCACTAATAGATCTGTCATATATACACTCAGATTAAAAAAGGCATTTTGCCTAACATCCAGGCTCTACTTATGAGACTGGTGACATGTTTCAAGTAGACAATACATGATAATTTATTATAATGAGATCAGGTAGAAAATAATAAATAACCTCACTGGTCCACAGTCTTCTATCTATAATCATAGCCTTTGACATGTTTTACAAGGTACACATACAAAATGCATGTTAATTAAACTGAAAGAAATCGAAAAGAGCCAATGACTTAGCTGCTGAGTACTCAGCATTGGAAGCCAACCAACCAATCAACCATAAAAATGTACCAAAAGTAATATAATTCTCAGTGAGATGAAATAGACAAAATTATAAAATAAAGTGAATTTATAAAATCTTCGGGCTGGCTAGAATTATTCTTGCATTACACACCAAAGCGTGTCATGAATCTGATAACAGAAAGAGCAAGAAAATGCAGGTATTTCCAACCAATAATGTAACTCAGATACAACGAATATGATAAGACTTTGTTTAATTAACGTAAATAAAATGGGATTAACATTAATGTACAGTGTATAATTTTACCAAAATCCCAACTGATCATTGATAATAACAAGTTACTGAATTACATTAATCTGCAAATACAATGCGGAATTTGACCAGTGCAAGCTTTCATTACAAACAAAGGCACATAGCTTGAATTAAGTTACCTTCTAATAGATTACATGACCTTGAAATGTTTTCTTGCTGTAAAGAAGATTAAATTCTGGTGATTGAACAGAAGAGCTAAGATTTCAGGAGCCAAAAGTTTTTGCCGACATAACCCAGCTAGTCAATTCAATTACAAGACATTACCTCAACATTGTTGTGTAGCCTACCACTCCTTCCTCGAAAGAGAGAGGAGTTCCAGCTGATCTTGTTGTGACTCAAGATGCTGAGTGAGTGAGACTCTGTTTATCTCTCATCATACAGATGTAGACTCAGAAATAGGATCAGTATGCACATGCGCAAGACGATTTAGACAAGGAAACATTACAAAACATTACCCATTCTGGCACAGATTACAATTAACACATCAATTCATGAGTCATTCCATATTAAATTGCACAAAATGGAACAAATGTTTACTTTCATATGTCTGGTTGCATTATACATTTTTTTTTATTAACTCTATATCTAATAAACTAATGTATGTAGTTATTATTTCCACCTAAGTCTAAATGTTTTAAAAATACTGCATGCTAAATTTCGTTAAAAATTACGCACAATCCAACATTTAAAGCATCATATTTCTGAGAATATTGATGTTAAAATAAAATAAAAAATGCATCTAACGGCTTGAAAATCGTCCTTCATTAAATATTTACTAACTGATTGTAGTATAATTATGAAAGCTTTTTTTTTTTTTTATTTATTAAGATTTAGTATTTAAAAGTTAGATATCAATGTGGAAAGGCATATTAAAAACCCTAAAAAAATGCCTGCTAAATGGACTGAAGTATCTGAAGTATTCGTAATAACTCTAGAAAAAAATCACAATGGGATTTCTATTAGTTAATGGAAATTTAATTATTTACAAAACAATTTATAGCGACTGGTGCAGCAGCAATGGATTAGGGAACCACTGACCACGTGATGTTTGGCTTGTCGATTATATATTGTATGCAGCACCGAAGGATGCAGTGAACATTGTACTAACACAAGAACTATTGGCTTCACATATCATTTCACTTGACCTATCCGGAAGTTAATAGACATTTTATGACACAAATAACATAGGATGCGTATTTTCCGGGCTAGAGGGCCGTGGTCTGTCAGTGTTACAACCAAACGTTTCGTCCACTACTCCGGTGGACATCTTCAGTGGTGTGGTACACGGGTGCGGAGAGATCTGCTGTGTGTATCAGGAACTGGCATTGAGACTGGTAGCACGTCGATATTTAAGGTGTGGGGCTGTTGTTGCTTGTCGTCGCCGCCGTCCGCACTAGTGGCTTCAGTGTTCTGATTGTTTGTGGTAGTGTCTAATTGTCGGAGAAAGGGTTTGATGTGTGTGCTTCTGAGGGCCGGATACCAAGCTTTGTTGACCTTGAGTCCTTCCTCCTTACGGTTAAAGTTGTTTTTGTGTTTATGAATCTCAATAGCTTCCCGATGTAACCTGGCATAGAAGTGTGGCGTACTGCTTAGGATGTCGGTGTCCTGGAACCTGATGTTGTGATCCCCATCATTATAAGCATGCTCGGCTACAGCTGACTTGTCCACGTAACCTAGACGGCAGTTCCTTCTATGCTCGGTGATTTGGGTCTTGAAGCTACGCTGTGTTGTACCTATGTACACTGACCCACAGGAACATGGGATTCTATATACTCCAGCTGATAAAAGTCAGTCACATTTGTCCTCGACAGACTGTAAGCAGTTACGAGTCTGCCTAGTAGGAGAGAAAATTGTCTCCACGTTGTGTTGTTGTAGTATCTTGCTGATCCGGTCTGTAGCTTGTCTGTAGTATGGAAGAAAAACCGCGCCTCTCTTGGTTTGGCCTTGTCTCGGATCAGTTGGTGTTTGCCGTTTTGGTTTTAAGGCTCTTTTAATTTTTGCTGTGGAGTAGCCATTGGCCTCCAGTGTAGACATGAGGTGGCCAATTTCCTGTTTTAGATGTTGTGGATCGGAGACCCGATTGGCCCGGTCGAAGAGAGTTTTCATCATCGCCCGCTTCTGCCTGGGGTGGTGGTTTGAGTCGTTGTGAAGATATCTGTCAGTGTGGGTGGGTTTCCTGTAGACTTTGTGACCGAGAGAACCATTCTCCTTCCTCCTGTCTCCATGGTGAACTGAATCTGTGTGTGGTGGCTGTTTAGATGGATTAGGAAGTCCTCGAGGGCTTGTCTTCCATGGTTCCAGATGACGAAAGTATCGTCCATGTATCTGAACCAACAGGCAGGCTTAAGTGCCGCAGACTCCAAGGTCGCCTCCTCAAAGGATTCCATGTAGAAATTAGCCACTACAGGACTGAGAGGACTCCCCATGGTCACTCCGTCTGTCTGTTCATAGAACATCTGTGACCATTGGAAATATGTGGTAGTCAAAACATGTCGGAAGAGAGCCACGATGTCTTCAGAAAAGATGTCGCCTAGTCGTTCTACGGTGTCGCTGACCGGTACTCTAGTGAACAGTGAAACCACATCAAAACTCACTCGAATGTCCTGTGGTTCGACAACCAGCATCTTGAGTCTCTCTATGAAGTGGTTGGAGTCCTTGATGTGGGAGCTCGTTTTTCCTATGTATGGATTCAAGAGGTTGGTGAGATATTTTGCCAGTGCATAGGTCGGGGAACCAATACTGTTGACAATAGGGCGGAGTGGTACCTCCGGTTTGTGGATCTTCGGCAGGCCGTATAATCTAGGCCACCACACACAGATTCAGTTCACCATGGAGACAGAGAAGGATGGTCAGTTACCCTTCCTTGATGTTATGGTCTACAGGAAGGAGAATGGTTCTCTCAGTCACAAAGTCTACAGGAAACCCACCCACACTGACAGATATCTTCACAACGACTCAAACCACCACCCCAGGCAGAAGCGGGTGATGATGAAATCTCTCTTTGACCGGGCCAATCGGGTCTCCGATCCACAACATCTAAAACAGGAACCACAGCAAAAATTAAAAGAGCCTTAAAACCAAGACGGCAAACACCAACTGATCCGAGACAAGGCCAAACCAAGAGAGGCACGGTTTTTCTTCCATACTACAGACAAGCTACAGACCGGATCAGCAAGATACTACAACAACACAACGTGGAGACAATTTTCACTCCTACTAGGCAGACTCGTAACTGCTTACGGTCTGTCAAGGACAAACGTGACCGACTTTCATCAGCTGGAGTATATAGAATCCCGTGTTCCTGTGGGTCAGTGTACATAGGTACAACATAGCGTATCTTCAAGACCCAAATCACCGAGCATAGAAGGAACTGCCGTCTAGGTTACGTGGACAAGTCAGCTGTAGCCGAGCATGCTTATAATGATGGGGATCACAACATCAGGTTCCAGGACACCGACATCCTAAGCAGTACGCCACACTTCTATGCCAGGTTACATCGGGAAGCTATTGAGATTCATAAACACAAAAACAACTTTAACCGTAAGGAGGAAGGACTCAAGGTCAACAAAGCTTGGTATCCGGCCCTCAGAAGCACACACATCAAACCCTTTCTCCGACAATTAGACACTACCACAAACAATCAGAACACTGAAGCCACTAGTGCGGACAGCGGCGACAACGACAAGCAACAACAGCCCCACACCTTAAATATCGACGTGCTACCAGTCTCAATGCCAGTTCCTGATACACACAGCAGATCTCTCTGCACACGTGTACCACGCCACTGAAGATGTCCACCGGAGTAGTGGACAAAACGTTTGATTGTAACACCGACAGACCACGGCCCTCTAGCCTGGAAAATACGCATCCTATCAACGCCGGCCGTGAAAGCTCACATTCCAAGACAAATAACATATTCGCACATTCAAAAGCACTGCTAAATTGAGCTTTTTCAGTAAATCGTGACTTACGAATCTTAAAGTACTCATTTTAAAAACGTGATTTAGAAGGTTAAATGGATTGAAACATTTGTTACTGTATATATTATGTTAAGTTTACCGTTTTTATGTTGTAGCAGTCGTGTCACAAGCGTTACTATTCGACACACAGAACTTCACTACATTAAATTCAAACCCTGACTGATTACTTTTTTCCCTGTATACTTCGCCTCTTGCTATATGTTTACTATAACGAAGTGCTAAGGCCTCACTCAGCTTATTATCGTTTAGACTAGACTTACGAAGTGCTAAGGCCTCACTCAGCCTTCTTATCATTTAGACTAGATTTTAGTGCAGGGCTCCCCTCTAGAAAAGATATTTACTATTCCTTGAGTTGTTACTCTTTTGAGGAACGAATCCATTTCTTGTGTAGAGGCGCAACAGGATTTCGTAAAACTTTCTGTGGCCAGCCTTCTCGCACACATGTACGAAAATGGTTCCTTAGCTGTGACTCGCAAGTGTGTGCATACTTACAAATGGCTTTTAAGGAACCTGCAGGTTCATTGCCGCCCTCACATAAGCTGGCCATCAGTACCTATCCTGTGCAATCATATCCCACCTCCCTCAAATCCATTTTAATATTATCCTCTCATTTACGTCTTGGCCTCCCCAAAGGTCTTTTTCCCTCCAGTCTCTCAACTAACACTCTATAAGCATTTCTGGATTTGCCCATATGTGCTACATGTTCTGCTCATCTCAAACATCAGGATTTAATGTTCCTATTTATGTCAGGCGAAGAATACAATGCATTGTGTAACTTTCTCCATTCTCCTGTAACTTCATCCCTCTTAGCCTCAAATATTTTCCTAAGAACCTTATTCTCAAACACTCTTAATCTCTGTTCCTCTCTCAAAGTGAGAGTCCAAGTTTCACAACCATACAGAACAATCTGTAATATAAATGTTTTATAAATTCTGACTTTCAGATTTTTTGACAACAGACTAGATGACAAAAGCTTCTCAACCGAATAAGTTGTGCAAGTGTGTGCATGGCTCCAGAAAATAAGTGGTTGCAAATATGTATGCAGATTCCACATGAATGCTGTAGTTTACAGATAATGCATAAGGGAACAAGTCTGTTTTGTGTGTGTGTCTTTCTCATGTGCGCATCCCTCCCCCCACACACACACACTGTTTTCCTAGAGATGGTGGAACTCTGTATAAAATTTATTGGAGCGGACGGAGAAATGATTACTTCCCAATGCACCGGGAATTTTTAGGCCTAAATGGTGTTAAATAGAAGTCATTTTTAAAACATAATTAACCCTTATTTATTTTCACATTTTAATGCACATTTCAGAAGGAATACAAATTAAATCCCTGTTATTATAAATTAACTCAGTTTGGATTAAAAAAGTTATAAATTAGTTTGCAACAAAGGTATTTACGAAACTACATACAGGTACCCAAAGTATGTCAAGGTTTTTCAAAGCATAGCCATTTCTTCAGTATTTTTATCTTTCATGTTATGATCTTTCCTTGTGACGTCTGTTGCAGCATGACGGTCTTTTAGCAATGAAGATTAGACATGATTGTAAGAATTGAAGTTGTTCAAAGGAGATCAAACAATTCTAAACTAGATTCCTCATGGTGTTAACTAGCAGGAATAATCTCAGGAGAGAGACAATGAAGTTGAAAAGGAAGAAGTCTTACAATATGTTGGCGGCGCGAATTTCGAACATTTCTCGGTTCTCTGATGGAAAATAGGCCTACAACAAGAAAATGTTAGTAGGCAGCATTAGAGAGACAGCCGAAAGTTATTTTACATAAATACGTCACTGATAGAATTGCTGTTAAGGTAAACGTCAGCAGTGACATCTCTTCTTTCCAGATATCCTGAAAACTCCATATATCTTCACTGTGCTGGGACTCCTGTGAGTAGCCATCTTGTATGCATTGAGAGTGAACATGTCGGTTGCTATAGTAACCATCGTGCTCTATCACTTTCTACTCATTGCTTATTATGTCTGCTCCCATTTGCACTGCATATGCCTCGACTTTGTGAATTTTCTCGCCTCATTAAACTTCACTTGCGAATTTTTCCAATTCAGCTTGCTGTCTGTTGAGTGTTGCTCAATCGAGATTGTAGCCTAGTTCGTTACAAGTCTTTTACGCCACTGCGAACTTTCTATCACTTTGCATTATCGAATTACACTGTCTTGGCTGCCGCGCAATCTGCCAATGTGTCGATCGACTTTTTGAGATGGCACCTTAGTACTGGACCAAACTTAGACATATTCACGTCAAAAAGATGTTGGAACAGGGCACATTACACCAGATAAAAGCACTATATGTGCTATTTATATTTAATGTAGTAATTTTGCTTTTGCCAAGTATTAAAAATTATTGTATACAATCTTTCAAATGTGCTAGCCCCAAATCCCAACTATATATAGAATCAAGAGTATCGAGTGATCTTATGTTACAGTGCGTGAATAATTAGTGTTATTTCAAACAATGATAAATAGATAGCAGATTTTTAGGTCCTAAGAAAATGTTTTAGGTGCCTAAAATGAGTCTTTTCAGTACCTCATTTAGACTTTATAAAACAGACTCTAAAAGTATAGGATAGGGAAAACTATAGATATTTAAAAAATAGTACAATGTTAACAAAAGCAAATTAGGAAATTTATTAATAAAGACAAAGAAACTAACATTAGACCTGTACATAGAGTTCTAAGCTATAGGAAATAGTACTTGAGTGTCCACACAGACTAAACTTTGTCACAGATGCCAGTACTGTTACTTAAAATGATATGTATACACCTAAATGCATTTAAAACTCCACAAAAATTGTTTCAACTGTTCAAACCATTGTTGGCTTCGCAGTAAATTACTAAAGTCTTCTTTAAATGTTCTAGAGAAAACGTTTGGTACTTGTTGGTGAACATCAGTTTATAAGCAGGAAAAGAATGTTCTACATCAACAGAATGTAATGGGGGCATACTTCAATTTTGGCACATGTCCAACTGGAATGTTGCAATAAACTACAACATCGGATTTCGCCCAAGAATATCTGCTGCTGCACATAGTTCATTCAGGCCCTTGTTCTTTTGTAAAACGTTTTCCATTTTTGTACACACTTCTTCTCCTACATTTCCTGGCACTTCCTTGATTTTTTTGTTTGAACTCCTTCAGCAAAGTCATGTTTTCTTAGATAGGTTTCCATGAGCCTTTCCATTCTGACTACAAAATGTCGATATCAGGCTGCTGCTTCAAATTCAAAATGATGATTTGATTTGAAATGGAAAGTTATGTATCGTAATAGAAAAGAATATTTTTAGTATAGCCTGAAAGTTAATTTTCCAGTTTTATGTGTTTATTTTATTTTATTTTTTTTTGTTTGTTCTGTGTTTTTGTTAAATTTGTACTTTTGGTAGATTAAGAATATTTACTTTTTATTTATTTTGTTGACGGTAGATTAATTACTATTTTTTTTAAATTTTGGCTTGAGGATATCAAGTTGAACGTCTTCATGATTGCTACGTTGCCACAAGAAACGTATAGTGGGACCTAATGTAAACCAAATCACAGGAGATGGAGGAATCTTCGAGAACTGTTTTGCCGAAGTGACACAAGCAGCATCCTCAGGTAGATTTTTGATGACTTTCTGGATCTTTAAGAAATGTTCAATGTAGTACTCTGCTGCTTTTAACCATATATCCCATCAGATAAGAACTGGTTGAGGTGGCAGACGAATATCTGGAAACTCTTCTCTGAAAGCCTGTATCCTTTTTGGTGCCTTAATGAAAGCTTTTTTCACAATAAAGATTAATTTACTGACCCTAGGAAATTCTACCCGTACTTGTTCTCATATGCGGTTCATACCATGGGCAAGACACATCAAGTATAATGTAAAATGATAGAACACCCTAAGCAGTGCCATTGCAGCATCTCTGTATATGAGAAGCAGGACTTTCTTTTCGTCAATATTATTTGGATATAGTATTTTCAGTTCATTGTAGACAAATAGTGGGATTGTTGCCTAATTTATCTTAGGAACTTGTTTGTGCATATCAGGTAAGTTTGGAATGGTGCATCTGGATTCAATTTCTGTACAACTAAATTCGCAATGTTTCGACCAAGATTGTCAAGTCGTTTCGTCACCTGATATCCAGATGTGTGAGTTTCCAATATCTTGTCGGATTCTTTTTACTGCGCCATTGAGGGGAGAGGGGGAGGGGGAGAGAAATATGTATTTATTTACACTGCAAGTGGGCAAACACCTGGTGGCAGGGGTAACTTAATTTCACACAATAAAAATAATGCACAATACAATTATTACACAATAGTTACAAAATACATAACTACAATTAATAATAGTACATAAAATAACCTAATTAATAAATGAATCTAATTTTCCATTACAACCTATATATATGTATAGGCTCTACATAAGTTTCACATTGGTACTGATAATCTTTCACTTCACTCTCATCTCATTCACTGCACTGGCACTATGAAACATTTCACCGACACTATAAATTGAGGGGTTGAGTGCAAGAAAGGCACTTCTCTCAAATGCAAGTTTTGAGAAAATTGATGTTGAAAATTCAAACAGCAATAATGTTATTGAATCATCTTTGATAATAACGAGGCTTATGCCATATGGAATATAGTTGTCTTTAGTAACTACTTACAAAACATATTTTCTCAAAAATTTCTCGGGCTTCCAGCCAGGTCATAAGTTGGTGATCCACCTATGTTTCGAGGAAGATGAATATCCTCGAAACGTCGGTGGATCACCAACTTATGACCTGGCTGGAAGCCCAAGAAATTTTTTTAGTAATCACGTCGCCAGGAAAGCTTCAGTAGTTATTTCAAAACATATTTTGTACCGCATATAAAAAGGAAATACTGAAAACGAGTAAAATAAAAGACCATGAATCTGCCTTCTTGCAAAGAACACGTTAAAACCAGTAAATATCAAGTGTTGTGAATAAATCCAAACAAAATAATAATTTTAACCTTTAATACATTATACCAAATCAAAATATCGAACTTCTCTAACAATTTGTGGCGTTATGAAAACAAATACAAGCACTGGGCCTTAAGCAAATAAAAACAAAAGACAATGAGTATGTTACTGTAAACACTAGTATGTTCAAGTATTACAGATGTTCATCTTGATAGTAACTGCCTGAATCAAAATCTATGTCATCATGTTCAGTGGCGTCATTTTGAATACTAGAAATAAAAATGTTTCTATCATACCACTCCCTTTCTTCAGTTGACAAGAACTCCATAAGGTCTCTTAAGTCGTCTAGCTTGCTCTTTTTGATGGACGGTGCTTGAAGTTCTCCGAAGTCAAGAAGTTCCAGCTTGTGGTCTTGCCAGTACTTGAAGGGCTCACAGCTGCGTACGATTTGGATGCAGACATTATGCCAAAATGAGAATAGTGTATCAGAACACTCTCTTGGGTTTTAAACTTATTGGCTTTGCTTGTTGGCTGAGCTCTGAATAGTGTGTTCAGACCTGTGCCCCAGTCCTTGGTGAGACTTGAACCTTCTCGAACTTCAAATGGACTTGGATTTTTTCGACAGCTAGAAAATATCTTTAGGTATGATTAAGGAGTACAAAGTCTTTCTTGCCGTTTTTTCACAGTCCCGTAGAGTCCAAAGTTACAGTCGCAAACACAACACAAATGGCCGCTTACTGGAAAAATATGCTCAATATGCAAATTCTGCACATAATAAAACTCAAAAAACCAAAACACTTTGATCATCACGAGCCAGACTGATCATTCTGTCTTTGAGTTGTGTGTATGCATTGACATTGTTCTTATGAATCTGGTAGTCAGCTTTGCACGGGTTGTTCGAGTTTTCTTTGAGTAAAATCTCACATTTAACGCAGAAGTCACAAGTATCCATGCGAGGCTGCTGGCTCGGAGTTTTCTCTAAAGTATCGATGATATGTTGCGTACTTCATCTGAAGTCACTGTCCAGTTTTTTCACGAAAAAACTCAGAGAATAGATTGAATAATTCCTGGACGTTTAGACCAGGATTATCAAAATATTTTCTCGACGTTGAGGCGACACAATAGTGTGTATTTTTTTGTGGAAGCACTTACCAATGTTCTTGTACTAAATCCCAAACTTGGGAGGCAATCTTGTTCGGTCGATTAGAAAGCTTTCCCCTCATGTCAGCAAGTACAGATGATGTCCCGGCACACAGCTTTTGCTGGATGGTTCGCAATCTCTTAGGGCCGCACTGGAAAAGTTCTATCACAAACTGCTTACAAACTGAATGTTTACATTCTAAATGTATCACTTCATATTTCCAGTTAAAAATCCTAGGAATATTCTTGGGTTTTGCTGTGCATTCTTTCGGCTCTACAGGGATTAATATTGTTGTGAGATACATGTCCTGTTGCCCGTAATCAGCCATGGATAGAAAGTTGTGGAAAAGAGACTTCTATTCACCAATTAGTTATGTGTTTACAACATTGTTTGTTACAGCAGTTGTGGACTCGTTGAAACTTCTTCTTTGCTATGACTGTGTTGGTTGTAGCAACATATTGCTTACCTGATGCTCGGTTGACTTTTGCTATATTTCATTTCCATTTACTTTTATCCACACGCTTCTTCAAACCCTTTCCCTTCTCAACAACAGCTGCACTGTGCGTAGAAGCTGTGGATCTCGTAGTAGCACTCATTACTCTTCCAAATTGCTAGAAAAACGAATCACAGATTGAGCAGCACAACACCAAACAAGTATACCACAACCTCAAGCAACTACTTTACAGCAGGAAACGACAGTGGCTACTTGAGTTCATGACAAAGAAAACAGAGTACAGAAATGTGATCCATGCACGCCTTTACATTTTGGTTACTCCTGACCCCTATGATCACAGTATTGAACTAAAACTTGGTGATCATATGCATAACAGATCAGAGAACACAATAAAGTGTTTTACTCAAAAAGGGCACATCCTCTAAAATGCCCTTCTTGCACTCAGTCCCTCAATTATCACTGATCGAAACTATTCACTGCCACTGTAAACCATAACTTCACTGACTCACCACGCTTCACTGATACAACAGTTCAAATAAGACAAACAGTTACACCCTTATTTTTCCGTAGAATCATACTTATAAACAGAACTACATTAAACTAAACATTTCTAATCTAAGACTTTCTTACAAGCTATTTTAAACTAATTTTAAACTAATATAAAAGAGAGATCAGTCATTGTTGTAGTTCTTACAACGTAGAACTTGGATTCTTCAAATAGCACTTCACAAACAGGAAAAACGAAAAATTAAGATTTCGGTGTCTAGTTTGAAATAGGCAAAAATGAAAAAATCCCAGGCTTAATCGGGACTCGAACCCAGGCCGCCTGCATGACAGTCTGAAAGTCTGACCATTCAGTCACCGCAGAGGTCCCGTTATATATAATAGGCACAACAACTTTTGCCATGTTCTTACCTTTGTGGCCACACTAAGGCAAGAACATAAAACATTCAACAGGAATGCCATCTGGCAAAACATAGTGAATATCAAGCGTTAACTGGTCACTATGTGATACATCTGGGGTGGAATCTATGATTATTGATAATTGAATAATTTTGTACCTCTGCTATGATGTTATTTTTGACTTGATCAGATAATTGCAGAATAAACTCATCAACAGTCATAGATGATAAATAAGAGAGTACACCTCTTCTCTTGTTTTCATATCTAGCCAGGTAATTAGCCATGAATGAATCAAATTTAGATACGAATTCAATACAACCAAGAAAATTCTCATTTCTTACAGATCCAATAATTTCGTTTTCACCATAAAATGGTGTAACCCACAAGATGCTGAAACTTCACTGCTTCCACCACTTGTTGCAATACATTTTGTTTATGTAAAACTTCTTCCTGATGTTGCATAATCAGCTTGGTGTTCATTCTTCTTAAAAGCCTCCCCCAACTGATATACTCATGGTGTTCAGGAAAATTGTCATGGTCATAAATATAATATTACAATTTCTTCAGTCATTAAATCCACTGGTTGCTAATGAAATTGTGCCTCCATGAAGCTTGCAAGGAGCACAAAATACACATCTCATTGACACTGAATATACTAACCAAGCTCACTTTACAATGTCGCCATTAATATATTTTTAAACCGTTTCGGTAAAAATCGTTTCTAATTGGCATATTGCCTTTCAGACTTACAAGAGTCTGCCTGGTCATTTTGCTTGATTCCATTGTGAGCTATGAATTCTCGTAGTTCATCATTCACTTCCCACAATGCCAGGTCATCATATGATTCAAACAGCTTTACGACAGTTTCTCATAATTCTACTTGTTAAATAAAGTTAATTAAAATGTAAAACTTCATAAAAACTTAAAAACTTTATTGAGATGATAAGAGAGCAAGTAATAACATAAGATGACTGCATATCACAGTAAATGTAAAATTGTATTAGTATACATTGCTATGTCATGAATTTGTCACACTTTTCATGTAATTTATTAAATTATATAATTTAATTTCAAAATTTTAGATTTTTATTATGTATGTGCATAAATTAATTAAGTTTTTCTCACATGGATTTTTTTAACATTTTCATTAATGCATTCACTGATACCACTTTCCTGCCACTATTTTTAATGTAGTTTTCATATGTTTCAGTGTTGATGTACCAACCTCTCCTGTCAAGGAAGTATCTGGTATACCTCCTGCCTTGCCACCAAAACGAAACAGGACATCTAGTGTAAAGTCTGCTTCAAGTCCACCACCCATGTCACCTCCTCCATCATCCAGACCTCAGCAGGAATCACATTCCAAGGTGAACTACTTGTCATCAGATGGTGAAGTCGCTGAGATCAGGTACTCTCTTATTTTTGATAAATATAACTGTTATATATTGATCACATTTAAACCACGGGATGCAGTCGTCCTCAGTGGTCTGGTGGTCATCATGCTAATTGATGAAGGATGGATAGAACAGAGATAAATTCTCTCCGGCACTGGGACTCAAACGCGGGTTTTCAGCTCTACGTGCTGACACTTTATCCACTAAACCACACCGATTCCAGGGCTCTACTGCAGTATTTGTCCCGCTATGCTGTAACATTTGAAGGAGTGCCAACATATTTCTAGCGCTTTTTGCGCTACCAACCTTAACTCATCTGCCTCCACTGTAACGAAAATTGTTACTTATGCCAATCTTCCTCTCGATAAAAACCTAATGCAGGTCGAGCAGAGAGTACAAGACGCGCAAAGAGTGTAAAATACTGTTGTCTTATTACAAAGATTATGTTTGTAGTAGGTAGGAACGGTTCATCTATGGAACCGCCAACATAGGAACCAATTAAGGCCGAATTCGAGCCCCAAAAATATATAATTCATCATTATAGGTATTAAAAATTACAGGAAAAGTCCAAAAACATGTACACGCAATGCTCCACTTCCGCGAAATTACAGCCTGTAGTCTGGATTCAATGACGGCATTATATCCTGGGTTTGAGCTCCGAAAATTTATAATTCTGTATTAGAGACATAAAAAATTGCAAGAAAAATCTAAAAACTTGTATAGACAATGCACATCTTCCGCCAAATTACAGTCTCTTGTTTGGACAAAGTGATGGCAATATTTTCTGAGTTCGAATACCGAAAGTGTAGGCTATAATTGTTTATTAGAGGCATAAAAATTTCCAGGAAAAATCTACAAACTTGTATACACACTGCTCGACTTCCGCCAAATTACAGTCTGTAGTTTGGACCCAGTGACGGCATTATTTCCTGGGTTTGAGCCCCGTAAACTTATAATTCTTCATTAAAGACATAAAAATTGCAGGAAAAATTTAAAACTTGTTTACACAATGCACATCTTCCGCCAAATTACAGCCTGTAGTTTCAACCCAATGACGGTATTATTCTCTGAGTTCGAGCCTCGAAAATTTATAATTTTTTATTAAAAGAATAAAACATTTCAGGAAAAACTAAAAACTTGTATACACAATGCAAATCTTCCGCCACATTACAGTCTGTAGTTTTAACCCAATGACGGGTCCTGAGTTCGAGCCCTGAAAATGTATAATTGCTTATTGTAGGAATAAAGAATTGCAGGAAAAACCTAAACTTGTATACATAATGAACCCCCTCCGTTAAATATCGGACTGTAGTTTGAACCTAGTGAGCGTGTTATCTCCTTAGTTCGAGCCCCTTAAAATTAAAATTCATTAATGTGGGTAAGAAGGACTTGCTGGAAAATCTAAATCTGAAAAAACCTTACATATTGAACCCCTTCCACTAAATTTCAGTCATCACTGTCTTCTCAGTCATTGTTTTATTCTCAGTCTCCTCTTTCCTTCATGAACTGAACTTTGAGACGAGAGAGAGTGGACAGAGGGACGGCAAAGGGCAGAGAAGGCACAAAAGTGACAGAGTGAACTGAGTGTACAGAGAGTGGACTAAAATACAGAGAGTGGACTGTGAGTAGGCCTACAGAGAGTGGAATGAAAGGACAGGCAGTGGACTGAGAGAACAGAGAGGAGACTGAGAGAATAGATGGAGCACTGTGGGGATAGCGAGTGAACTAAAAGAATAGAGAGGGACCAGAGAGTGAATTGAGAGAAGAGAGAGTGGACAGAGAGGATAGAGTTGACTGAGAGAACAGAGAGTGTATGAGAGCACAGAGTGTGGACTCAGAGGACAGAGTGAAGACAGAGAGTGGACTGAGAGGACTGAGAATGGACTGAGAAGGCAAAGAGTGGACTGATAGGACAGAGAGTGACTGAGACAACAGGGAAGGGACAGAGAGTAGACTGAGGTGACAGAGAGTGGACTGAGAGAACAGAGAGGAGACACAGTGTGGATCGAGAGGACAGAGAGTAGTCTGAGAGGACAGAGAGTACAGAATATGGACTCAGGTGACAGAGAGGACAGAGTGGGGTGAAAAACTGAGAGTGGATTGAGTGTACAGAGAGTGAACTGAGAGGATAGAGAGTGAACTGGGGAAACTGCGATTCAGAATTCTTTCCTCTCAGTCCTCTCTGTGCTCACTCACTGTAATTTCAGTACTCTCTCTTTGATATCAGTCCACTCTGTTTCCTTTCCCTGTTCTACTACCTCAGTCCTCTCTCTCTCTCCTCTCAGTCCAATCTGCGTCTTCTCAGTTCACTCTTTTTCTCCTCAGCCCACTCCGTCCTCTCAGTTTTCTTTGTATCACTTTCCGTCCTTTCAATCCACACAATGTACTCTCAATTTACTCTCTGTAATCTCTGCCCCTTCTCTGTCCTCTCAGTCCACTCTCTGTTCTCTCAATATACTCAACATTCTCTGTGTCCACTCTCTTTTCTCTCAGTTCACTCGCTGTTCTCTTAGCTCATTCCCACTCCTCTTGCTCATTTCCTATCCTCTCAGTCCACTTCCTATCCTCTCAGGCTACATACTGTTGTCTGAGTCCTCTTCCTGTCGTCTCCGTCCACTCTGTCCCTTCATTCCATTCTCTGCCCCTCAGTTTACTCTCTGTACTCTCAATTCACTCTCTGCAATCTCTGTCCACTTTCTGTCCTCTCAGTCCATTTCCTTTCCTCTCAGTCTACTCTCTGTCCCCTCCGTCCACTCTCTGGTCTCTCAGTCTACTCACCATCCTCGCTCTCCACCTTCTTGACACTCAGTTCAGTCTCTGTTCTCTTAGCTTACTCCATATCCCTCAGTGCTCTATCTATCCTCCCAGGCTTCTCTCTGTCCTCTCAGTCCACTCTCTGTACTCTCAGTTCACTCTCTGTACTTTCAGTTCACTCTCTCTACTCTCGGTCCACTCTCTGTACTCTAATTCCAGTCTCTGTTCTCTCAGTCCTTGCAAAAGTTTCTACAGCTATAGGACATTTGTCACAGCGTTGTATCAACATGCCAACAACACCTAAAGGAACGGCAAGGGTTAAGCACGGAATTTATACGATTTCGCGTTTTCCAAACTATATAAGTGCAATTGACTGAACACATGTGAAAATACAATCACCAGTGGAGGAGATGCAGAAATCTTCAGAAATCGCAAGGAATTTTTTTTTTCAATTAATGTGCAAATTGTCTGATTCTTCCTTGTTGATTCGAGACATTGTGGCTAGGTGGCCAGGCTCATCTGATGACTCACATATTTTTAATTCTTCAAGAATTAAGAGGCGATTTGAAGATGGAGAATTTGGTGCAGCCATTCTAGTTGGAGATAGTGGATATGCTGTACAAAATTATCTCATTACACCACTGACAATTACACACACGCCAGAGGAACAACTTTTTCAGGAGGCCATCATAAGGACTAGAAGTCCAGTAGAGAGGAGCTATGGGGTACCAGTATAGAAAAGAAGATTTCCTTTTTAGCTACTGGAATCAGACTAAAATTGGACAGAATTCAAAGTGTAATTGTGGCAACAGCTATTTTACACAATATAGCTTGCAATGAGAATGAAAATATACCTCCTGTTACTGATGACCAGTTGGATGCTATTAAGGCTGTGCATAACTTCTCTCAAGCAGCTAACAACCACTCAAATGTAGCAGAAAATAATGTCAGGCGAAACCATCTTATCCATCAGTACTTCCATGATTTGTTGGTGAACCGGTGAAGGAAGAGATTAAATTAACATAAAATAAGTTTCATTCACTGCAGTAAATGTAACATTGTTTATTATTCATGTTAAACTTGCATATTTTCGAAAGTATATTATAACTTTACTTCACTGGAAATTAAGCATTACCAGCACCTTATCCATCAGTACGTTCATGACTAAAAATTGTTTGTGAATCAGTGAAACAAAGGGATGAAATTAACATAAAGTAAGTTTCATTCACTGTAGTACATGTAACATTGTTTATTATTCATGTTAAACTTGGATATTTTCAAAAGTATTATAACTTTACTTCACTGAAAATTAAGCAGTACCCTGTACCAGTAACTTACACCATAAATTATTAAGCCTAAAATTGTTATTTTTTTATATCTGACATATTATCTTGTGTGGTGTAGCTTTAGATGCAACACAACCGCCATAATATAGAATCTAACGATGACATGACTTAACTGTAACTGTGTTGTATAAAATATTACTACTGATACACAAATATTTTAACACATTATAGTGTAGTCACAATTTATGTAAAAATCCCACTTTATTTTAATTACGGAGTGATGTTACAAGTTGAAATAAATCTGCATTTGTATCAAAATTATATTAATGTCGGATTTCAATGAAAGAAAGTAACTAATTACTTGAAATATGCAGTGTGTTTATTTTATAACATATAAGAAATTAGCTGGAGGGAATATACTGTCACATTATGTTCATGTCTATTAAAATAATTAGAAATGAAACTAACAATTGATTTATGAACATTTTGATGTCATGTTATAATTAGGCCTAGCCTACTGTTTTTTTGTCATGTATTATTACTATATTATAAATAAGCCATATATAAATTATGTGATAGGTGATAACTAGACATCGGATTTTTAGGCACTCAAAATTGCAGTTTTAGGCGCCTAAAATAAGCTCAAAATTTGTAAAATTAGGCTCTATTTTAATGAAAATAGGCATTTTAGGCACATCAAGGTATCATACTTATTTCTTTCACTGGAAGTTTTAGTTATACACTAAAATACGCACAAAAAAGTATGTTTAAACATTGAAAAAGAATACTATATTATATTTATAAACAGAGCTGCACAAATTTAATATATTGAAACTAATGAAATAATGATTATTGATATCAAGATTACTCATTTTAAGTTATTGAAATTCAGTTCCATGCTCAGACTTTATTATAATTATCTGCACAGTACACCACCAGAATTTTTTCTAAATTCTCCACAGTTAACCTTTGCCTTTTGTCACTGAGAATCATTTTGAAAGCAGAAAAACTTCTTTCAACCGAAACTGATGTGAGAGGCGCAAATTTTAAATTAGGTACAATAGAAACATCAATACTTACTGGAACATTTACACTTTCCCCCGATATCACTCTTGATACTTTTTCCAACAATGAAAATCCTACATTCTTATTTAATACGTTGTCCCACTTATTTTTAACTTTTTTCCCAGTTTCGCCCAAAGCAGAATGTATGTTCACTTGAGCTTCCTTTACTATTGCTATTTGACTACAAAGAGATTGTTTTTCACGTTCTAATTGTTCAATGCTTGCAGGTATGAAAGAAAAGTTTGATGTTACGTAGGCAATATCGTTTTTCACTCGTGAGTCATTCAGACAATCTTTCACTGCTTTCACACACGCTGCACTATCAGTTTCAGGTAATTTATCAATAACTGTGACCACTTCTTTAAAATACTTAGAATAATACACCACTGACTGAATCCAGGTTCCCCATCGTGTAACAACCGGCTGAGATGGGAGTGGGATATCTGGAAAGTTCTCTCTGAATATTGAAATCCTGGATGGGGCTTTACAAAAACATTTTGTTGTGTTAGAAATAAACGAATTGACAAGAGGAAATTCATTCCGGATTGTTTCAGAAACCCTGTGAAGGCCATGTGCTAGACAGGTTACATGCGTGAGGTTAGGATAAAATGTTTTAAGAAGTGGAGCTGCAGCAACCATGTATGAGGCAGCATCAGTACAAAACAACAGAACTTTAGAATCGTCTATATTACTTGAGTATAAAGACTGTAGGCCTTTATTTACAAAATAAGCAATGGCTTGGCTATTCACTTTCGAAAGTTCCTTAACACATACGAGGTGTGGAATCGAAGGTCCATCAGGACTAAGTTTTCCTACTACCATATTTGCTATATACCTATTCGTAGGATCTGAGGTTTCATCCACAGAGACCCATATGTAAGAATCACCTATATCCTCCCGAATGGAAGCTAAAGTTTCATTGTATATTCTGTCTAAGTAATTTTTTCTTAGGGTCGACTCAGATGGGATATTTTGTTTGCAGCATTTTTGTAAAAACTGTCTTAAAACCGGATTTTCAATTGCATTCCAGGGAATGTTAGCAGCAACAAACGCTCTGGTTAAATCAGCATAGAAATTGCTGCTGATATTGGATGAAGTAGGCTGTGTTAGTAAAGTTTGTTGCAGTTGATTTTTCTACTGAGCTTTAGCCTTATGAGCCGCTCCTTGCACATGCTGCTTTAGGTGGCACTTCTTTTCTTGCGAAATCTAAAAAATGTAAAGTAAACTGAATTAAAATAAAATCCTAATTGTTGTATTGCCGTATTTCTATCACAAAGTTAGTGGGTTCGAACAATCAAAATTTTAATGACCTGCAAATACTTTAACTATCAGAATTTAAAAGGTTAAAGTGTAGTGGTCTTAAAAAGAATTATACCTCAGGATAGCTCAGTCAATGTATAGATATTATAGGCCTACTCATTAAAATTAATAGAATTTATATATTTCAACTATTGTTACATACCTGTTTGCTACAAATCTTGCAGAATATTATTTTTCCATCATAAGTGAATTCTGAATATTCTGTTAGCCATTGCCGGATCAATGTAGATTTTGCACGTATATTTTTCGGCATTATCGCGTTAAACTTCACAGGAAAACGTCCTACCGCTCAAAACTTCTCAACACAAATAAGGTGAGGGAGAGAGCAACTGTTAACGAGCATTCAAATGAACCGTTGTTATTGAGATTCAATTGGACAAAAATACACAGTTCCACTTATTGTTGCATTTCCTGGTAGTGTTAACACTAGGAGGGCCATTCTTTTAAATATTTTGTAACGGTTTACCCTACTAATTCGCAGTTTTACGACTTTTCATAAATATTTCAAAAACACTCTTTCTCCAAAAAATGGTGATTTTATGACACTCTGAAGGGCAGTACAGCTAATCGGTTTCAGACCGAAAACAGTCATTTTTATATTATAGTATATCTCTGAAATCGGTAGCAGCACATGTTGTGATTGTTGCCTGCTTCAAAACTAAGGTTGGTTCTTTGTCGGCATTTATGCCTCCAAACATGTTAAATTCGGTGAAATCTATTGCGAGTGTCGTGAGATTCAAAACATTTTGTTTCCTTTATCAATGGTTTCATGGTTGGTGTGAAGCAAACTTTCCACTTTTTAAATGCCTTAAATTTCGCAGTGAATGCATGTATAAATTATAAAAAGTAAGAGTAAAATGCGAAACTTTACAGTGAGTTAGGCATTTTTAGGCGAATATTAACTAATTAGGCTCTAATAACCGTTTTAGGGCATTTTAGGGCACTATAAAACTCTTTGAATACCCTTCAATTTCCGTGAAACACAAATATTAATAATTATTTTTACTTTTCTCCTAAAGAAACAAAATAGGCATTTGCCCTAGAATCCGATGTCTGGTGATAACATGCAATAAATTTCGTTTTTCAATTGGAATTAAGTTAAACTACCTACTGATTAACTTGTTATTCAATTATTTAAGAAGCTACATAAATTTAAATATCTTCTGTTTTAAGTAGCATGATAACCTGATGTGATATGTTGAATATGGTATTATTAATACAGTGAATGATATAAACCGAGTGACATTATGAAAATATCAAAATGACATCATAACATATTACAACCACTACAAAACTGAAGTTATCAGTATATAAGTTACCTGATGTGATTTAATATGTTAGATTAAATTTTTTAATTTAAATAAAAAAGAACATATAGACTTGAACAAAATAAACACCATAACTACTTCAAAATCTTGTGATTTCAGTTAGCTGTTTGTTTTAAGGTCCAATTCCCTATTCCTAACATCAAGTTCAAGAATTCTTCTTTTCATCTCATGATCAAACTCCTTATTTTTTTATATGAAGTTCTGTGAGTTTCATCTTCACTCTATGTTCTTCTTTCATATTTATGTTACCGGTACTTTAAATTCATGCTCCATCCTTTGGAACTGAATTTGATCCTCTGTTGCTTGTTTTTGTAACTGCAGAACTTGTTTTTCTTGCCATAATGCCATAAGTTTCTTTCCTGTCAATGAACTGTCTAGTGATGGTCTTTTCTTCTTTACTAGGAGTGGAGTGGAAGTAGGTTTCTTCAGGTCCCGAATACTGAATTGACTGCTACATGGAATGGCTTCTACTTCATTAATTTGTATATTATCCTGAGATACTATTATATTGGTATATCTTCAATTACCTGATCAGTGGGATTTGAATCGTCACCTGCGACAAATGCTTAGGATTGGGAAGCTACAGACTTGTACAGATTCACAGATGAAAAGGGAATTACCAGTACATTGGAATTTTGAATTGATTGGATTTGAGGAGGAAATTGTGCTTTTCCACTGTTTGCAGATGGATGCTCCACAGATGCGAGTAGTGATGACTGGCCAGGACAATCTGAGTCACATACAGATGGTAGCCCCTCAAGTTGTATTGTGCCAATAATCTCTTTTATTTTAATATAAGTTATTATTAAGTTCGGTTGATTCGGACCTCCACCTGCACATGATGTGTATTTTTTTATCTTCGGAAAATCTCCTTTTACAGGTCTTTTTGAGGTTTTCATACTTCCCCTTTAATATCTTCCAATCTCTTACCGTACTACAGTTCCACTAATTTCATTGAAACTTTCTGCTAGCTCTTGCCAAGCTTTTTCTTTGTCTTTTAAAGATACACTATCAGTTTTCTTACACTCTAATATATCTTTCTTTGTACTAAGTAAAGAGAGCAGTAAATCAATTTCTACTGGACTAAAATTCTTACTTTCTTCCCTGAATTCTCCATGTCTAAACACAGGACCTTACAGTGTACGTTAATCAGCTTATGATAATCTGATCAAAATTCATAATGGACGATGAAGCAATCATACAGTGCAACCAACCGTTTACTGAAATAAAAATAATACAAGAGGATGACACCTATTATGAATATTTAGGCCCTGGGTTTAGGTCACTGGAAAACAGGACAGAGCAAATGTTGGCACCCTAACCTCTTTCTTTAACTTAATCCCTTCCATTACCAAACAAAAATTTGAAACAATAATTGTGCCAATTCACCAAACAAAAAGCTGTTTTTATTACATTATTTATAAATATTCATTTTTATTGACCATGTATTTAACAATTATTTCAACATCCTACTTTAAAATACCTTCTCTTGCTCCCTTGCTCTGGGTATTTGCCCATTCTAGCCAATTATAAATTAGGGCCTGTGAATATTACATAAATAGATAAGGTTACATACTACAATGTTAAAAATAAAAGTTATTTCCCTTAGAATTATCAAGATCCTGGGTACATCAGTTAGGCCTAATTTAGTGGGTTACCGGACACGTTAAAAAGCTTGAAATTAATTAAGATCGTGATTTTCGGAGGGAAAGGAATAAACTAAAGGAAATTAATTTTTATATTAAAATGGATCCACACATGCCACCAGATAATGCACATTAACACATGATACAAATTATTGTACGATCTTGCCTATCAGAGAAAAGTGGAATCGAGAACGCTTTCCAATACATTCAAGAAAACAGCTGATTAAATGATACACAACACTTCACATGGGTATAAATTATTTATTTATTTGTGAAACTAGTAGATGCATTCCTTCTTTATTCGCGTTGATTTGATTATAGCATTAATTCTCTGTAAACAACTGACATCGTGATCTGTGGCTGACATATTGAAAATCTGACGCGCCATCAGTAATCTTGGCTCCGATTGGCTAGTTATTCAGTGTAGCCAACACATGAGAAGCCATGGGCATCTAGTGCCAACATTAGTTTAAACGGGTGGGCTGTCAGATATTTATGGAGAAAATGGAAGCATGTTTAAACTGAATAGTAAAGTTGAACGGGTTTAATTTATCCCAAGTTTAACTATCTTTGGAGAAAACGGCCCTAAACGATGCAATATAACTGCCGCCATTTGTTATGTTGAGTCTCAGCTATTGTGAAACGTAACTGCTAAAACGGTTAAGTACATGTTACTGTTGGAGCACCAGCTTTATCTATGGTGTGGTAGCTCCTTTACTTGTCTGTGTCTTGCGCATGCGCATTGTCCCATCATTGGACTTCGAAAAATTTTTTGCGGGACACTAACTGCAGTTTCTCCGATTCCAGTTCCGATGCTGGACCAAATCCTCTCAGTTTTTCCTGAGAGATAGAACTAAACTTAGGGGATTCGATCCAGCTTCAGAACTGGAATTCGGTGTGGCTTAGTGGATAAAGCTTCGGCAAGTAGAGCTGAAAACCTGGGTTCGAGTCCCGGTGCCGGAGAGAATTTTTCTGTTCTATCCATCCTTCATCATATGGTAACACAGAATTCCTGAACGAAAATATCATATGTACTTCGGTACATCATAATATCATGCTAATTGTTGGATCTGAAGTTGATGGGTTGAAACCCAATGAAGGGTGATAAAATTCTTAGTCTTCCACTGAGAGGAAAGTGAAGCTGTAGATCCTATGCCATGGATTTACAGTACATAGAACAACCCTGTCCCTGTCCCTGGTAGGAGTTCCAGGAAAAATGTCTGTCATGACTCTCCCACATTGAATTATGATGCTGAATATTCTTTGTGGTTGAAAGAATAATTAAAGAAAATACTGCTATTGGCAAACCACAATGGAGGCCCAGATTCTAATTTGGTGATTACAAACGTATAAAAATACGTACTATTATGGAGTACCGTAATTTAACATGGAGTACTCTCCTTTCCATTTTCATAATTCTAAAATTACTTCATTAATTGCCATGTTATCAACATCATCGTCCTTGATGCAAAATACATTCCCTTCCATTTGATGCATTGTGTGGTCTATAGCTCTAGTTTATTGCTTCTGCAGAGAATGCCAGCTACCTTAGATAATTTCCATATAACTGATTGTGAGGTTGTTAACCATATAACATTTTAAATTATACAGTTAAATTTCACTAAAGTGACCTTGGTAAAAAAAAGTTAAAGAATACACTGTACACGCACGCACGCACGCACACACACACACACACACACACACGTGTCACGTGTTCCTTTTTGAATGAGGGTACAAGTAGTCTGAAAGTGTAATGCAGTTTTTGCGTAATTACGACAACACAAAACGAAAAGTCACAGACTTAATCTAGGAGCATGAACTGTGACTGTGCTTTGAGGTTGTGCTTGGTGCTTGGGCATGGGTTCAAACCTGTTGGGTGTGATTACCTGGTCGGGATTTTCAGAAGTTTTTCCCCAACTGAAAGGCAAATGTCAGGTAATCTCACGAACATTTCTTGGACTCATCCCACTATTACCAGTTCTTCCAACATTAAATAACAGTGTAATTAATATAGCATCATTATATCCAACATGAAGTAAAAATAAATGTGCAAAGTTTAATCAGGAATCATTGAAGAAAGAAGCAGACAATTGAATACGAGAAAACAAAGGGCTCTTAAAATAAACCCTCTTGTCAGGAAAATGTAGTAAGATTGTGATACATAAATTGCGATGTGACATACTTGTTAGTGCTACTGTATATTTTTGGTGTTTCATCTGTGTAATGAAAGAGCATATTATCATCTTGTGAAGAGAGTAATGCCAGTGTTGTTGTAGCTTAAGATTTTACGTCAATCTGACATGTTTAAGTGGAAATAATAACAGAAGCTTTTAACTTTAATTATTTGTTATTTCATTCATGAGGATAAATTTACAGCTACAATTACTTCACGTGAGAGAAGACTAAAGAAATATCGTAAATTTTAAGTGGACATTACACAATGATGGGAAATAGAATTTTGTGCTACAATCAAAACTTTTTCTTTACTACTGGCAGATCATTCATCCATATAGTATTATTAGTAAGCAAAGAGATACAAATGTAATAAAAGTAAATCACAGACTAAAGAAAACAAGTGAGATAAATAAGTGAAATAAACTAATGAGTGAAATTAGGGAACAGTGGTTTAATGTAAGAAATATATCTAAAACAACGAATCTATTTGTACAGGGATAAAGCAATGATTAGTATTAATAGTTAGCAAAATGAGATCGAGATAAATAAATTGATTAAAAAAAAAAAAGGATCAAGAAAGGAATAGTGGTAGTGACAATTGAAGAGGTGGATTCCAAAACCTACTAAGTCAAAAAAATATTTTTTTCAGGAGAGCAATAAAATTGAAATAATTATTTTAGAGCTTATTATCTGAGTAATTTATGTTGTACCACATCCGTCATAACATAGATATGACATTACGAAATATTTGTGGCATTTACATTTATATCTTACAATTTATAGGCACGTGTTTTTTTTTTTTTCAAAATTGCACTAAGTCGTGACTTAGTTTGATTTGGAAAAAAATTCAGAATATATCCCTATACTGATTAACTCAAGAAAATGTTGCACATATTTATTATTAAGTACTTTAATGTTTTACGTGTTAGTTTTAACATGGAATATTACATTTCCATTTAATTACAGAAATAAAGAATTGAATTGCAAATGCTGTGTTAACTGAAAAAAATTTTATTTATATATATATATATATATATATATATATATATATATATATATATATATATATATACTATAGGTATTATGTCAAATACTTTAACTTAATTACATAACTTACTATTAGTTGTAATGTAGATTTTACACTTTACATTTACAAAAATTGAAAATGGTTGAATTGAATATCGCAATATTCTATTTTCACCGAAATGAAAACCTAACCTATTTATTACTACACTCCTAATTGAACTTAATATATACATGTTAGTTTCAATATGAAATTTTTATTTTTATTTATTTTCATTTCAACAAAGGCTTTTCTTTGTCATACATACGAACAGTATTCTAATTATCCCCTTCAGTGCTTGTTCATAAAATTGTTTGGCTTTGCTATTTTCCTCGGATATGTATTTTATCAGCTTAAGAACGTCATTCCTTTTTTCAAATCTAATGATATTTTTTAATGTTACATCAGGAATATTGGTGGTGAACTGCAACGTGCAACTACAGTAGAAGGACTGAAATAAAACGCGCTGTGTCAATAGCCAGTGTGCATAGTTGGGTCTGGAATAAAACAACAGTTGACTTAGTTGGATTTGGAAAACACCATCAATTTTGACATTTAAAATCGACATGTCTTAGTTGGATTTGACATATTCTGTTATTAAGAATTGTGTAACATGTATAGGAGAACACACTAAGCAGCATAGCTAAAAATCACCAAAAATTTACTTAGTTGGTTTTGGAATCAACCTCTTCAATTTTGAATAGGTTTAATTAAGTCATTAGTGTTGATATGAAGGAGAGCGTAGAAGAAATTAGTTGGGGATGGATGTAAGAGTTTTAGAAAATAGTGAAGAGAAAAACGAAACTGTTATAGTGCAAAGTAATGAATAGTGATGAGAATTATTATAGGGAAAGATAGTATGAAACTAGTTGAAGAAATAAGTAGAGAAGTGAATAAGCAGTATAGTAAAATAAATATTAGATGATAATGAAAAATAGAATTGGAAAATTAATATTACGAGTACTTAGGAGAGAAATAGGAGCTAACTTCATGATGGGTATAAAGCAGTGACTAGAAATGAAAACAATATTCAAGGGCAGGAGGGGATGCATGAATTGATATTTGGGTAAGAAGAGGGAATAAAATAATAGGTATGAAATTTAGATATAATAGTACATCCGCAAAAAAGTGTTTAGGTAATAAATGTAATTATGACACTGTATGCAAACTTGTGAGGTCCACATTACAGTGAATGTAATTGCTGACACGAAATATACATATACAGTCACCCATATGAAGCCAGTTGTGTAGCCAATTTACCGACAAAGTCATTGTTCAGGGTATGTCATAGGAGACTGGTCTGCATTACATCCACAGTGAGTTGAGATGATGATGCAGATTTATTGGTTTACCACAGGGGAACCTGAGCTCGTGGAGAAAACTTCTATGTTAACTGAACCATGGGCTTGCCATCCTACACAAGTCATAAATCGGAAGTATGCCAGGATTATGAGTCCAGTGCTCTAGCCACTGGTTAAATTAAATAAAATAAATGGAGAGTTGTTTATTATACTCTTGTTGTGAATGTATATGAGTTATCATCGTCATTGCCATCGTCGTCGTCGTTGTCGTCATCATCATCATCATAATCATCATCATCATCATCAGTCATCATTAGACTTAGAGATCAGTTACTATCTCTATCCATTGTTTTTTAGGTCTTCCTAAGTTTCTGCGACCTCTTGGAACATAATGATAAGATTCATTTTGCATCGAATATAGAGAATTTTGACATGTTCTTTCCATTTCAGTCTATATTGATTTTTGTGTTGAATAATTGAGTCTATTTGTAATTTTTTGAGTATATCCTCATTCCTTCTGTAGGGAATAGCTAACAGTTATTTTCAGGAACCTTATTCCTGCTGGTGTAAGTCTTCCTTCATCTGGCCTTCTGATAGTCCACGGCTTGTTTCCATATGTAAGGACTGGTCGTGCAAAAGTCTTGTAGATCCTAAGTCTGGTGTGTCTTTGCACTTGAGAAAGTTTGACAACTTGATTGATTATGCCTAGGATCTTCATTTATTCATAGTGTTCTGCTCAAGGGCACGTCTTTCACTGCAAATCCAGCTTTCTCCAATCTTTCCTATTTTCTGCCTTCCTCTTTGTCTTCACATATGATCCGTATATCTTAATGTTGTCTATTATCTGATCTTATGAAGCTTAAAATGTTTAAATTCATTATCTTCTTCTTCAACAAATGAAAGGTTGTAACCGAGGTAATTGAATGAATTGACTTGTTCCATTAATATGTTATTTATATAAATTTTACTCTGATTTGGCTTTGTACCTGAAAATGCTATTATATCGGAGTTTAATTTTTTTTTTTTTTTTCTTCTGAATTTTTAATGTTCTAGGGCGGGGTAATGTGCCATCTCTTTCTAGGCTTGAAACGAAAGTGTTCCATTCTTCTCTATGTTTTTCCCTCACAGTTCTTTGGTATTGACATGCTTTCGCTTATATTCTATGTGATCTTCTGACATTTTTGTTTGTAAGAATTTTAGATATGCCATTTGTTTTTTACTAATACTTATTTTTTATTTCTTCATCCCACTTTCTAATTCTTCGTTTTCTTGTACTTTTATAATGGAGGCCAATGCTCTCTGTTGCTGCTTTCTTCAAAATAGTTGTCAAATTGAGCCATTCGTCTTCTATAGCAGGCTCTCCAGAACAAATCATAAGAGAAACTCTGACATCACGAAAGAACTACAAATTGAACTAATCATAGCTTATATACAAATCTATAGAAGAAATTGGAAATCCAATGCAAGAAGAATGAACCATACCAGAAAACCTCGTCAGATTCTAAATTACCAACCAACAGGCAAGAGATTGACTCTTTAAAATTTGGATAGAGACTGTAATCGACCCCTAGCCCCAAAACATGCAAGGGTGATAATATTGATGATCTTCCTCTAAAGCATATGAGTTGTACATAGCATATACTTAAGTTACTAATGTTATCATCATCATCACCATCATCATCATCATCACCATCATCATCATCATCATCCTTTCAAGTATTAGCCCTTGAAGAACTGTTACGGTCTGAACGAAACACTGGTGTATCTTGTATAAGACTTGAAAGCATATTAATTATCCCTTCAACTAGTTGGTGGCAAGAAGAAGGTAAGTCCAGTGGTGGAACTGCCATCTTTAAACTTGTGAAGAAGCTTTTATATATATGACATTGTCTCCATATTTGATATAACAATTATACCACCATGATTCAGTCCCCAGAGCCTTGTTTGTGAGAATGGGTTGCACCACAGAAGGTGAGGGGGGGGGGGATTGGGTAGGAGAGGTTATAAGAATGCACATCACTACCCCTTCGCAACCCATTTACTCCTGTAATTTGTACAAATATGGGTAAGTGATGTCCCACTCATCAATTTGTTGTTTATTAACTCATTTAAGAGTGAAAATGTCTTTATTTGAGGCAATCTATAATTATCTTCATCAGTGAAACTTGTAAGTCTTGGTTTTCTTTTCTGTTTTCTTTTCGTGGATAGATGTCTGTTTTTTTTTTATTGTATTGTATTGAAATCTGTTATGCATACCCTCGAGTTAGGCATACTCGTAACCCACAGTGGTTGACTATAGTAAAGTTTGCTGCATGTCCAGGTTTCGAGCAGACAACCCTATTCGACCCTAGACCAGGCCCCTCCATATATCACCAGTCAGCATTTGGGGAATACTATAGAATAATAACAGAATGGAGATTGGACTGAATAATATTGTAACTTTTATTTTCAACAATAATATGTGTGACTTTTGTTTCTAACTTTAATAACACACCCATCAACAATGGGTATTCCACTCAACACAGCAACACAGTAGTCGTTATTGCACTCCACTGAACGACAATGACAATTCACCTGTATTATTGAGAAGAACAACAATGCACTCCTAATTTTAACTAATGTTCACAAAGTACTATGTACAAAACAAAACTCTCAGTTCTCAGTTCACAGTTTGTTCGCCTTGACTAGTTCTTCTAGCTCACTCACTCAAGTTCACGGTACATCTAACCCCAAGCCTTCCAGATACAGTTCACTGCACTTCGAACCCAAGACTTCCAGATAAAGTTCACTGCATTTTGAACCCAAGACTTCCAGATACACCGCACTCGCCTGGATGCTGCCACAGTTGCGGACCTACTCAAGTTTACTGCATGTTGAACTCAGGTTCACCTCGCTCCAAGGCTTGAAGACTAGCTAGCTCTCTCACAGCTGAGTAACTAACTAACTGACTGACTGAGTCGAAGGCTGCTCACGCTTTTATTTATTAAATCACACGTTGTCGATTGTTCTGTGTCGCGAAGCCTCCGGGTTTCCACAACATTCTACTTCCAGACGTTTCCTCTGCTCTCTCTGTCGCACTGTCTCGTAGCCTTCTTTTTTCCTTTTCTCTGCACTGCGCTTCAGCATCTGCCAAAGCCTGAGCCCCACATCCCGCGCCTCCCTCCCTGCTGGAGGCTTGCGTAGATTCCCGAGGCAACTAGAATCTTTCAGCATGGTTGCCACAATATTAATGTCTAATGTGGGAAAATGGGAGAACCCGACAAGAACCCCAACTGCAACCTTGTCTTCTGCCACAAGCATCACTACTGATTGGAACTGGAACTCGAACTGTCTGCATGACAGTCTGAAGGTCTGACCGCTCAGCCATTGCAAATGTCATGAATGGATGTTATAAACTTTTGTCTGTATGAATATATCTATAATTATATGTCTCATGTTTTGGGGTGTAATTTATTTAATATTCCATTTCTTAGAAATTGTGAAAGATTTACCATTGTTGAACTGATTGTGAGATAGATATTTATTTAGTATAATAAACTGACATACTGTATTTTATATTCCAGTAGAGAAGAAATAAAGAAGCCGGCTATTCGCAGATTAGATCTGAACATACCAGCTGCTGCGCTCAAAAATGGTACTCAAGTGCAGCGGAGTGAAGAACAGCTGATAGATGAAAGCAATCCATTGGAGGAATTGGACATCAGCAAATATCTAGTCATGAAGAAGTCTGATGAAGAGGGACCTGATGTCCGTGGAGGGCATCCAGATGCACTAATCATACATGCTACAAAAGCGAACAAAAATGGTAAGTTGGACACAGACTGTTCATAAGGTGAAATCACAAAAGATTTCTGTACTGTGGCCTTAATTTAATGCGAGACTTTTTCTTTTGTGCTTTCGTGATTGAAGAGGAAAATGAAACAGGTATAGAGCATTGTGAACATTATCTTCATATTGCATTTGCATGTTTTCACTTCAAATTGCAAGAGCAAATTCATGTTAAGTGTGCTAGCTTAGCATTCACGAGGTTTGAGATTTCATCGTCGACTGTTCTGTTTCCTCATTCCTTCCAACAACGTATCTAGGACATATCATAAAATATTCGAATTCCTAGTTGTAAAATAATAATCAATGTATCATTTAAACTTTGAAGAATAGCTGCTTCTTTCAGAATTCAACTTCTGTCAGAAATCTGGTTGTACGAATTAGTAACCAAATACGGCAAAGTTGGAATTGGTGTCAGTTTCTTTACATTTTTTCTAATTACTTGTCTTATTGCCTTATACAACCTTCTCAGCAACTTCGCACCAATATCACGATCTTTATTACCTTTTAGTAACATTTTTTTATGGAAAAAATATGTTCAAGTTATATTTTAACAAGTTTTCACATATGCTTCGTAAACATGGACGTGGAAAAGAAAGATCAAAGCTGAATTCAGGCAACAGAGATGAAATTATTTCCCAGCATAGTACAGAAAGCAAGTAGAGCTAGAATGAAGAATAAGAAACATTTTGGAAATTGAAAAATTGTAAGATGATAAAAGATTACGAAAGAAAACATTGACATTAAAAGTTTGTGGACAGAGACCTCTCGGAAGACCTAAGACAAGGTGAAAAGATCAGGTGAAACAGATGTGGAAAGAAGAGGAAAGCTGTGAAAGTAATGAACGAGAATATGGAGAATGATGGAGAAAACTGGAGAATGATATTTCACACTCAATCCCCATAATTGGGGATACAGAAACGGATGGTGGTGGTAGTGGTGGTGGTGGTGATTACGATCTTCTACTTCCTTTTCTTCATTTATTTTCTTCTTTGACAATCATAGAATTCTGCTGCCTTAGACATTTAGAGATAACCTGCCTAATAAGCATTAAACTTCAATAGTTGAGAAATGACTGTAGATTTTGCCTAGAATTCCCCTCATTCAGAGAAAGTAAAGGTGAGGATTTTTATCACCCTTAAAATACGTCTTTCTTGCGGTTTAATGGCCAGAATAGTAAATATGGACAATCAAGGTTACTATACCGGTTTCGAATTTGACAACTCAGAATTTCATTTCCAAAATCAGCTCTTCATATGATAATTATTTTCATGTAAAGGCTACTGAAGTAACAAAACTTGTCTTTTTAATTCTCTTTTCTTCACTGAATGATGATCATACTGTCATATCTGTGGTAATGAATAACAACTGCAGTCATTAGAACATAGCCACCACTGTGAAATAATGATTAGCATGCCTGACTGTGAAATGAACAGGTCCGGGTTCAGATCCTAGTTACCTAGTTGAGGTTTTTTCCGGAGTTTTCCCACTACCCATCAAGAGCAAATGCTGGGTAACTTTCGGCGCTGGACCCTTGACTCACTTTGCTGACATTATCACCTTCATCTCATTCAGATGCTAGATAACCATAGCAGTTGATAAAACGTCGTTAAACAACCAATTAAAAAAATCATAGCCATCAGTTCAGCTTAGGCAATAATGCATTTGCTTATTGATCTGGACCTGCGCTCGGACATGGGTTCCATTCCCACTTGGGCCGATTATCTGGTTGGATATTTTCCGAGATTTTCACTAACTGTAAGACGAAGGTCAGCTAATCACATGGAGAATCCTTGGCCTTATCTCGCCAGATACCATCTCGCAATCATTAAATCCATCAAAATCAAATACCTTAGTATGATAATAATCATAATCATAAACATTTATTGCATCCACAAGATCATATACATGATATGGGCATGTCATATTTACAAACTAATAATTAATTATTACATACATTGTAAGAGCACATAATAACTATAATTAAATGCAACATAAATACAAATACACAATACTTGGAACTTCATTTTATTGTAGAAAACTACGGGTCAGACCAACTTTGGCTATAAGGCCATTTGCAGCATGTAAACCCAACTTTTACGAACACTTGTAGAAGTGTGGAATTTAGACTTTTCCGAGAAGTCTCCTCATCTACATACACCAAATTGTCTTGAAGTCAGGTCCTGAAACAGAGGAATTCCAAGAATTAATTAACTTTATAGAAGCAGTGATGTAATAGTAAAAAGTATGAAAAATATATATACACTTGGTCAAAATGAAACTGGCCGGCCTCTTGAGCAGTTAAAATTTTCTAAGTCCCTTCGGGTGAGCAGTTCACAACCGTAAACCTCCGTGCGCTGCTTTCGTTAACTCCATAATACAAGGCACTGATTTGGGTTACCTCCACAACATGCCTGGCGTGCAGCAGTGGTTAAGCTACTTAACTTCTATGCAGGCACTCGAGTTCGAATTTCCGTAGTGAATTTTTTGTTTTGTCCTTTCTTTTATTTTTTACAACTCGTTTTAGTGTAATATAGTCGAATAATTTTATGTTACGGATGTTACTTACAGATAATTACAAAATTGATGAAAATATGTGATTATAATTCCAGGAAATCAAGATATATTTTGTCATCAGAATTATGGTTTTTCTTCTTGTTTACAATTACTATGTTTAGGCCCTAATGATCACGATTTAGGTTAGTGTAATAATCATATTCCCTGTAGCACAATTTGCAAATTAATTAAACGCCAATTATTTAACCGTCAACATATTTACTGGATGTTCCTTAGGCAATAGAGTGTAAGCAGCAGGGATTAATAAAATAATTAACACAGCATTTTAATATGAAAGCCCCTAATTGTTGTCTTTAGTGTTACTTCCATCTAGCGCCAGAAGTTTCTGTTAACACGAAAAACTCTAACACCACTGCCACTTGGCGAGCGAAATTCTTACTACTTACTCAAGTGGAAGCCTTTGGTCAGTCAGAGGCTAGACGCAAGTTCATTTGAATAGCAACCACCATGTCACACTGAAGCAAAGGAATGAGGGAAGCATTAGTCCACCTAGTTACTGAGTGTGGATTTTCAGCTGCTGAAGCTGGATGACAGCTTAATGTCCCAGACCAAACTGCTCGGAGGTGGATTACAAATTATTTGGCATCCGCTACTTTCCAACACAAACCTAGTAGTGGTAAAAGGCATATTTCCACGCCACAGCAAGTTGCTAGGTTGGTCGAGGAGACTGAAGGGAACCCCTTTCATACTACCACAACCTTGAGAGCTGCTGTTAATTGTCCTGGCCACATTCAGAATGTTAGAATCCGTTTAAAGAGAGAATAAGATCGTGTAGGGCTGCTTGTAAAGATATCCTTACAGATGGACATAAGATAGATCGACTGGCATTTGTAGAGGAAAATCTTGACTGCGACTGGAGTAGAGTTATCTTTTCAGACAGGTTCGATTTTCCATTGCTAATGACGGCCCTGTTCTTGTTTATCATCCATCTGGTACCTGACACGAGGAAAAATACACTGCTCCCAATCCCAGAAGTGGCAGGGTAGGTGTTTCATGTTGGGGATAGATTTCTCAAAAGGGAGCTGAAACAATTCACTGTATTGAAGGAAAATTAAACAGACCTAAATACAAACAATTATTAGAACGTGCAATGCTTTTTTTAAGCCAGGGAACATTTTCTTCATGGAATTCTTGAATTCCAACAGGACAACCACCCAGCCCATACGTCTAAGGTGATTCAAGAGTGGTTTTCGTTGAGACAAGATATTGATGCGATATGTTGGTCTCCAAAATTGCCAGACCTGAATCTCATAGAAAACTTCTGGTCTAGAATAAAAATGTGTTTACAAAAAAACTTTCTCAACCCACCTCTGAGGAATGAAGATGATTTGTGGGACTTTGTCCAGACTTCGTGGGAGGCAGTAGCCAGAAAAAGAAACTATTTCCCACGAATAGTGAATTCTATGGGAAACAGACTCAGGAGGATTATAAATGCAGAAGGCTACTCTGCTGGATATTGAGGATTTGCTTTTTTTTTTCTTTTATTTTGTATTTCTTCTTTTGTTATATACTACAATTAACGATTTCATTTTCTATTTAAGAAGTTCAGTCTTTTATTTTATGTCACAGATATCCTATATATTTGTAACAATTATGTGCCCTCTTCCTTTTAAGTTTCGTGTTGGCCAAAGCTGGAAGCCAAAATAATAAAACAGAAAGTATTCTAAGGATATAAAAATGTCGAAAACCTGTTATATTTTCACTGATGCATTTAAAAGGCAAAGAAAAAAAAAATCAGTAGCTCCACGAAGATCTGAACTTGCAACCTCACGAACACTTAGCTAACACTCTACCACTACACTAAAGAGTACTACTGCATTAAGAACAGCATTGTAACGAGCAATAGTCATACTCCACTTGAGAACCTGTTATGTGTAGTGTTTGTGTTACATATTCACTGTTTAAACACTCTGAACGATCTGGCTGTTTTAAATCTCATATATGAATTATATTCTTCGAAGATTTTAGTGATTAATAGTTGTGTTCCCCATTATAACTACTGCAAGAATATATGCAATCTTTTGAACAAAGCCTGGCTGTCCTGAGCGCTCATGGAAATTCTTGATTCGAACTTGGTCTTTCAGATGCCGTCCAGTTTCATTTTGACCTAGTGTACATGGTAGAGGTAGTATGCCCAGAATTTTAAAGTACTCCCTACAGCTAGTTCTTTTATTGATTTGTACTATAGACCTAATAGTTCTTATCTATAGTTTGAATATAGTTTTGGCATTTGGAAAATTATCCCAAAACATTACCCATATGCTCTAAATAGAAGTATATGTATGATATGTATTGCAGGTAGATTCTAATGTTGTAACTTGTTTAAGCAGTCATAAAACAGAACATATTTTGCTTAGTTTTTTTTTTTTTTTTTTAATATGAATTCTGTATGCTTATACCAGTTCAAATATTCATCCAACCATACCTCTAGGAATTTTGTATTGTTACTATAATTAATGGTTATGCCTTCAAAGTCTATAACTGGGCATTAAGGGCCTTTGTTTTGTGCACAATGAAATATTAATGTCATTGCTTTCTCTTTGTTCACTATTAACTGATTTTGTTGAAACCAATGAGATAGTTGATTTACTGTTTCCTTTACATCCTGGTTTATATGTTATAGCAGATTCTTATGAGAGTACTAGTATCATCTGCATAAAAAATTTATTTCCCATGATTTATATATGCTTCTACGTCATTTATATAAATCAGAAATAATACCAGTCCAAGAACTAAGCCTTGCGGAACCCCAAAACCTATAGATTTTTTGTTGGGTAGTCAAATGTTTAATTTTTCTCTGGATTCATGTAGGCTGTCTCCACCATTTCTTCACTTCTTTCTAGATAGAACTGTTCATCTTATTCTATGACTGCTAATTTTTTTTAGCAAATACTGTGATTTACGGTATCAAATGCTTCAGAGAGGTCCAGCAATAACCCTATATTTACTTCTTTTTGATCAAGAAATTCATAAATACTTTTTAAGAAGTGTACAATAAAATTACACTATTTATTTATTTTCCTTTCCAAAATCCATGCTGATTATTGGTTATTATATTCTGCGTAGTTAATAATGACACTAATCTTACATGCATAAACCTGTGGAGTAATGGTCAGTGCGTCTGACTGCGAAACCAGGTGGCTTGGGTTCGAATCCCAGTCGGATCAAATTACCTGGTTGAGTTTTTTCCGGGGTTTTTCCTCAACCCAGTATGAGCAAATGCTGAGTAACTATTGGTGCTGGACTCTACACTTATTTCACCGGCATTATCACCTTCATATCATTCAGAAGCTAAATAACCTGAGATGTTGATAGCGTCATAAAATAACCCAATTGAAAGAAAAAAAAATTAATCTTTCGAGTAATTTTGAGATATTAGCCTATAGTTTTCAATGTGTTTCTGAACTCTTTTTGTACAAGGGATTTTCCTTGGCTATTTTCAGTTTATCTGGAAAACAATCTAATAATAATGGTAAGTTTGATATGTATGTTAGTGGTTTTGCTATGTGCATACAACATCTTTTAATTACATAATCTGGGATCTCATCCATGCCTCATGATTTTTTATTCTTGAATTTCTTTCTACTTCAGTAACTGAGCTTAAATATATAGTGTTATTTTGGGTTCACAAATTACTGTTCAAGATGTTTATACAGTGCTTGTGTGATAATCATTAAACATATTGCTAGCTACTTGTTTGTATAGTGTATGTCTATGCCATTCTTACTAATTTCAGTATTTTTAATGCTATTTTAATTTTCCAGTTCCTCTTTTGCTAATTTCTCCATTGTCCTTGATTTATTATTTGAGGATTTTAAATGGTTTCCATTTGGGGGGGGGGGGGCTTCGATAGTTACTTTGTTATATTCTCTTATGTTGCTGATAATAGTTTTAAAAATTTTCTGAAGCATTACCTGTTTTTATTATTTTACTACGAAACCTTCTCTTGCTCTATATCATTATGCGAGATGTGATCCACTTATTCTTCCTATCTTTAAATTTTACTCTTATTTTAGGCTTTGCTGTTTGATAACAATAATTGAAAGTTTTAAAAAATTCTTCATAGGCTGCATTTACTGAAGTTTATGCAAAAACAGTGTCCCAATTTTCCTCCCCAATTAAATGGTTTAAATATTGTATATTTTCTTCATTACTAACCCTAACCTCCTTCTAGTGTGTTTTGAATTTCCTTGACTCTCTAATTTCCTTCTCAATGTACAAATTTAAAATTTATACAAAATGGTTGGAGAATCCAGTTTTTATGACATTGTGGAGTGTAGAGTGGCAATAATATTTAGTTTCAGTATATTTTCGTATTTGTGAGGTACAATAAGTTGTTCGTCAGTCTGTGTGAATTTTTGTATATCAGTTATAGACTTTGTTCCTTTAAGCTGTGTGTTTAATTGTGTGCAGATGATAGAGTCATTTAATTAGTGGTAAACTGTATATGCACAGATGTGACGGTTATTTATTTATGGGGTTACTACTAGGGATATGGTGTGATTTCACCAAATTTTGCTGCTTTCTGTGCAAGAAGTACAGTCGGACTAAGCAGAAACATTATGAAGTAAGAGAGTGGTCTGTAAGGTATGCTTTGGTACCAGAGGAAATGAATGTCAAATATGTACCATTATGCAAAGGCGAGACAGAATTTTTCTACTGAGACTTCTCATTAAGTTAGGTCTAATGAAAGACTTTGTAAAGACTTTAAACAGGGAAGGTATGGTATTCAAAAGAAAATTTTCAAGATTATTATGAAGTTAAATTGAAAGAAATTTTTGTTGGCCCACACATCTGTGAAATAATACAAGATAGAATGTTTGAAGATCTGCTATTGAACAATGAGAAAGAAACCTGGGCGAGATTCAAGACTGTGTACAGTAATTTTCTAGGAAATGTAAGGGCTGAAAATTACAGTGAAATTATTAAGGACATGTTAAAGGCATATACAATTTTGGGATATAATATGTTATTGAAAATACATTTCCACTTGAGTTTCGTCACTCCCAACATAGGTGCTGTGAGTGATAGACATGAAGAATGTTTTCACCAGCATATTACTGTCATGGGAAAATGATACAGAGGAAAGTAGATGGATACCTGGTATGTTAGCTGATTATTGTTGGCAGACAAATAAACCCTTTCCTTATGAGAGCTACAAGTGGAAGTCTTCTAGAATTTTATATATATATATATATATATATTGACATCAAAGCTCCATATAGTGAAAACTGATATAATGATAAACCCTGTTGCAATGATACATTTTATGGGTCACCTGATATCACCCTCTTAAAGATATTTTCCCATTATTTCGTCTACCTTCTTTCATACTTTTCGTGACAGATCATGCAAGAAGTGTTACAATAGAAGTCTACCTACTTCAAAGGTGCTTGACCTTTAACAGGATTTGTCTTTATGGTTCCTGCCACAGTCTTCCTGATTGCCTGGTGCCTGTCACATTCTAGTGTTAGTTGTTAATGATGGCAGGTATAACACGAAAACAAATCAGTTTGCTTTTAGTGATTTAGGTAAAGGATTGAAGCATTCTAAAGGGTCTAAAAGGTTTGGGTTTGCTCAGTCAACAATCACAACATTTATAAGGAAATGCAAGGAAATAAAGGACAGTGTCGCAAAGTGTCGCAAGTGGTAAAATTAATGCTGAACATAAGTGTTTAAAACTGCGGCAGGAGAAGACATGGACATTACTATATTGAAGTTGTTTTAATATCTCTACCACAGTCTAGTATATACAGTCACAAAGCTGGGATGATTTTTTGCATTTCTCGCGATAGTTGCTAGCAGCTTGGAGCACTGTGAGTACTAGGAACAATAGACTGTGCCACTGCTATCGTAAGGCTGTAAGGCAGACCATGTGACTCGCTTAACCCGATCACGAAGGGTGGCATTTCAACCATATAAATTAGTTGAAATGCATAAAGAGTAACATATATTTCTCTAAAATGTAATGTAATTGCATTAATAAAATTTAAAACAATGATTATGAGACACTTCAGACATAATTTACTTGCGAGTTAAGGTGTAATATTATTTTTGGTGTGAAAATTACGTTCTTCGTATGTGTAATACCTGCCTTTATTTCGATTAAATATTGGGAAATTCTTGTACATTCATTTATGCACGATTCAATAATTTTCAGTTGCACCGCAAGGATATTTAGATATGTTGGAATTATAGGTTATGTTTACTGTACCAGTTGCCCCTTTCTATCTAATTTTAGTGGGCTCCAATGCTCTGCAATTCATGTGGAAATTATAGGTTATGCTTACTATATTTAACTTATATTCCTATATTCGCAATTATACATTATAATTAAACATAATGTCATGTATGACACCCCACACCTTCAATATGTCTGTATTTCAATATTACAATTGAGTACTGAATTATTGTATTTATTTCGGAATATGTATTATATGTCTTTCACGTGTTAAATTCTATCGTACCTGGTTAACATGTAAGATGTATTTATTTACTACCTAAGAGACAAAATAACACAATCATACGTACACTAATTTCATAGGAGTGGTACTGTGTGGTAAATTTTTACAATTAAGGAAGATAGATGTGCTAAATTAAAATCACAATATAAATTCTTTTTTATTAAACCTCAAAATAGCTTCAATTCTAAACTTAAAATGTTGATGCGAACAGATTATGTTAACATGTAAAATTCTCTTCACATTAAAATAACACAGTTTTGTAATTATTTCTGCAACATATTATGCAACAAGAAGTAAACGGAACTTATGGACACATTACACTAAATAAAACTTATCAATGATACGCAATAAAGTTATAATATAAAATTTCACTGAGCTCCATACACTGAAATGGAAAACCCGAACATACATTATGGCCTGGTCTAGATCGAAAAGGCATTGACTGTGCCGTATTTCGCAATGTTGTGAAAAGTTGTGTAAACTATGGAAATGTTCGTTATCGGTTGTAATAACTGTAAATGGCTAAAATACAATAATTTGAGTAATACTCGTAATATGGGACAAGGAGACGTTTGTAGCACTACAAATTGTAAGAAAAAGAGGTCAGAGTTATCCTTCCGAAAGATCCAGGAAGGTGAGTTTATAAAATATAATATATACTTTATGAAAATAATATATAAACATTATGTATTTCATATTCAATAGTGGAAGGAAGGTGTTAATTTTTTCAAAAGAACACGAAATCGAAAGTACAATACATTTTATCATCTGCTAGGGAAAGAGTCTGTGATGAGACGATAGTAGCGATCCTGGTGGTCAGCAACTATCTATGGATGCATGTTTAGTAAGTATTGAGCTTAGTGACTGTATATACTAGACTGTGTCTCCACTATATCACTGGAACAACTGATTGTGCTCGAAGCAATAAGAAACATATTTGTTGCTGAAAACCTTAAAACCGAAAGACAGAGTACAGTACTGATATAAAAAAAGCCTGAATATTAAATGAATTTGTGCGTCATGCAGGATAATCAAATAGTGCATAAATGTTATTTCATAGTATGTAATGTTGTTTTATACTTACTTTTACTGTTTTATCTTTCAGAACCGTGAAGATGGATAAAATTTCATAACACCTCAATACAAACAGTAAACCTGATATAATGATACAATATTTTTAGTCCGCAGGAAATTGTTGTATCGAGATTTGTCTGTCTAAGCTATTAAATTGTAGTCTCACTAATTATTACTCACTCAACTTCAAGTTGAGTTTAAAAATTTTGCAAAAATTAGCTTGTTAATAAAATAAAAATAATTATTACAACATTTTAAATGTAAAGTAAGGTACATTTATTGCTGGGATTGCATGGTATTTTTGTTACATTTTTCATAATGAAACAGCAAATCCAAGTTTAGTTTGAAAACTCACTTCCGGACTCTTCACTTTAGCTTCACTTTAAGAATTACTGCCGTACATGATTTGTTTGATAAATAGATTGCAGCTAAAGGAGGTAGCACTAGCAGGTCTGTCATTAAAAATTGACTTGTTATATCTCTAGACTATGAGTAGTGTTTGTCTGTCGCCCTCTTTACCTGATTACTACTAATAATAAAACTGTAACCTAAATTTTTCCGGTAATTTTCGCTTTCGCAAAAATAATTGATGTTATCATGTATAATGAACTATCCTGAGACCGAAAGTCGCATTTTTTAATTTGTTGCTGTCTGTATTTTGTTATCTTTTCATTCAGTAATGGCTGAATTGATTGCTATGAAAATTGGTCTGTAAAATAAGTTATGTCCTACTTAGATTTTAGGCTATATTGTATTCAAAGTAATTTCTTTAAAAGGGGCCTAAAAAGGGCCTGAAGTAATATTGTGTAATCGAAATATCTCTTTTAGTATTGAAAAATTTTTATAGGACTCAAATGAAACGAGATATATGAGTTTTCTATACCACTTCATTATCAAATCCACATCATTCTGTCAGTAACAGGTGTTATTTCCATCAGCTGCCACGGAAACACGATTGAGATTGACAATTGGTGGATTATTCCTTATTCACCTGTACTGTCGTGAACATTCCAAACACGCATAAATGTGGGGTCTTTTACAAAGCTAAGTCAAAAGACAAAGCAATAGCATTTGTGGAGGTGTATCAAATTCTACAATTTGGAATTTCTCGTTAGAGATTTTTCCTTTTCCATTCTATCGTAGAGTAGTGATCGACAGAATTTTTGTCATCACACTTCTCTAGCTGAAGAGGTGAATTGAAGCCGAAACAGAGAAAATGCAAAACAACAAATAGAGTTTACACTCTTGAAAATACAAGTTTGTATTTTCACAGATCTTTGCCAAAGGTTTGATCCTTTGATTGCATTTGGTTTTATCCTTTGCAATCTTTGGATCTTCCAAAGGCTTTGGCCTGTGATACACAAAATGGGATGATAATCTTTGACCCAGTTGCAAATCTCCGGTTTCGAACTATTCTGTTTTCATCAGCATGACGAAGAAGTCGTGAAACGGTAATATTGTCAGAAATATTGCAAAACCATAGTCAAAAGGCGTAAGCCAAAAGAGAAAGCAAAAGCAATTGACAGTTTTGCTGAGTAGGTGATATTACTTCAAAGCATTTGCAAAGCAAAGTCAAAGTTGTTTTGCGTTTTCTCTGCTTCAGCTTCAGTTCACCTCTTCGTGTGATGACAAAAATTCTGTCGATCACTACTCTAGGACAGAGTGGAGAAGAAAAAATCTCTAACGAGAAATTCCAAATTGTATAATTTAATACACCTCCGTAAATGCTATTGCTTTGTCTTTTGACCAAATGCTATCAAAAGATCAAACCTTTGGCAAAGATCTGTGAAAACACAAACTCGTATTTTCAAGAGTGTAAACTCTATTTGTTGTTTTGTGTTGTCTCTGTTTCGGCTTCAATTCGCCTCTTCAGCTAGAGAAGTGTGATGACAAAAATCCTGTCGATCACTACTCTAGGACAGAGTGGAGAAGGAAAAATCTCTAACGAGAAATTTAAAATTTAGAATTAAATGTGGGGTTTTGCATTAACATCAGTTCGATATACATGTGCAAATATGAGAATTAGGGAAGCAATTGAGCAACTTTGGACTTCCAAAATGAACATATTGAAGTAATGAGGTATCAATGTGTGCAGTATGGGGCACTCCAGAAGCAGATTGGCGCATTTCTTTTTCTTTTCTTGAGCGAGTTCCTTCTGTTATTCACTTCAATGTTCTTCTCGAAAATGGACAGAGATTGTACTTTGACCTCACAAATGTTAGAGAAAGAGTAGAAAATCTGAAGATCACAATGCTCATGGTATTTTTCAAAGTTTGTCAGTAAGACAATTTTGCTGAGACTCTAATTAACGAGGACATCCTCATCTATTACACATTCGACAAGCAAAGATGAATCTTTAACAGAAGGGAACGTGGTATCTCAGTCAATGAGTTTCCGGGCCTGTACAACAAGAAAGCAATTGGCAGAGTTTATACAGTAGACACCAATAATAGCGAAAGCTATTATCTTCGACTCCTGCTCCATACTGTCCAAGGACTGACATGAACTGAAGTCAGTGGCATTAAAGGGAGTTTTGTGAATGTCAAATTTCCTCCGCATATGATAAGAATGGACGTGTTCATTTTATGAGATTTGGTCTAAATTAGCTTTTATATATAAAGTTTGAAAAAATATATGTACACTTGGTCAAAATGAAACTGGCGGCCTCTTGAGCAGTTAAAATTTTCTAAGTCCCTTCGGGTGGGCCCGGTCATATTCAGTGAAGCAAGTGCATTTTGTTTGATGAGATATCATGATAGCACAAGGTGCATCTTTTTAAAACTGTTGCGAATGTAAATAAATAAATAAGTGAAAGTATTAGTTAATTAAGGAATAAACTATCTAGGTTCACTTAATGCATGATCGTTCAATAGAAACTATGTAGACCTGTTCCTGAAGTATTGCTTTCAATATACAGTTCATTTTATATTATGTATTATCTTAATGGAAGTTTTTCATATCTTTCTGAAATAATAGGCAGCTTAATTAAAACATTTGGGAAATTGCAAAACGTGAGATAAGAAAATACATTAAACATCTTGGCAAACTGTACCTTATAAAAACACTTCAGAGACTTATTAGAGGGTGGAATTAAATAAATGACTGTTGGTTTTCAGACTTCCTGTACCAAGAAGCGTTCCTTACAACATATCGCACATTCCTTTCTCCGTTGGACTTGATTCGGAAGCTGCGTCATAGACATGAACGATTCAGTTGTTCGTCAGATGTAGTGAAACAACGAGCAGCTCGAGAAGCATTCTCTCTTCTAGTCAGAGTTGTCAGTGACCTAACGTAAGTGCCATACCAAACACAAAACTGAAATATGTTGTAAAGTTTCTTCTTCTTTTTCTCTTTTTTTTTTTACTACAGCTGTTGTGTAATGATATCAGCTTTATGAGGCAATAAAACTGTCAGCAATGCATGTGCTATAAAGCAGCGCTTGACATCTTTCAGCTCAGATATCATTGTGCCCATGCCTTCTTTCCTCTTCCGAGAGTTTAACAAAATATGTAACTGTGACCAGCATAAGAGTTGGTGTTATTATTTTTATCTTACTTAAAGAAAATATTGATATCATAAAGACGACACAGGCTTTCTTATTATGTTCCACACGTTTTGCATCACATTGCAATTAATATTCTTGTTCATTATTCAAAAGAGACACAAATGAAAGTGTTATACATTCAAAGCAACAGATTAACTTCCGTTTTCTGAGTTGCACCCACAATACATTTTATTTATTTTTAAAATAAGTATGAAGTGGCTTCATTTATAAATTACACATTTTGAGTAAGCATATAATAATTACAGATAGCTTCCATAAATTCACATAAAATAGCTATTCGTATATTACTTGTATTAAGACATACTATTTTGCTATTCATGAAAATTGGTACAGAATTTATATATAAAAAATTTACTGGGTGATAATGAAATTCTAAGTATATTACTTACTTTTTAACTAATAAATAGTACTGTAAAGGCAGACTATTGAAAGGAAATTTATAAAACTATACAATTTTATAGTTATTTGTCCATATGCACAAAAAAAAATTTAGAACCAGTGACTGGTAATCATTCAAGAAAGAACAATCCCAACATTTTTGTCACCCTACTTGTTTTTTTTTTTATTATTATTATTATTTATTCCAAGAAGCGTTTTCTAAGAGCACGTTTTGCGATTTTGTCTTCAGAAAAAGTGCAGTTTTCACAGACACATACCGTATATTAGTTTTCTCTGCTTCCGTAATAGCTACGATTTTGTGAATTGTATCAAGTAATTTGTGCAAATATCTTCAGACTGTAAAACTTTTGTCTGTCTGAAGTTTTCGAATGGAGGCATAATTGCGTAAATAATAATTAATTTCTCTGACAAATATTTTTGGAGACATTCTGTCTCCATCATTTCATCCATCATACGGTCTTGCACAACAAGAAACAAAAACATTAAAAAATTGTTACAGTCGATTTTGAACAAATCGTCATTTTGTGTTTTCTCTTTTTCAAATGAAGACTAATTAATCTCGTAGTAAAATATGGTAATATTTTATGTACATCTTTCTTGTCTGATCATTTAGGAGGAACACAGAAAGATAGGTGGAATTTTGAAAACTATTTTTTCAATGTAAGAGATACTTAAAACATATTTTTGTGAAAAGCTCCAAATAGATTTCTTACTAGATCGCATTATTTTCCTCATTTACTTCGTATAATGATAAAGTAAAAATTCATATAATTTTAAGAAATGTACAAATGTCCAATTTTATAACAGATTTTACATTATCGCTCAGAGTAATAGATGACAATACTTTTAGTCAGATTCTTAATGCATTGCAACTCTGTTTGACATTCTTTTCGAATATTACTATGATGTACTGAAGTACTTATGGGGTTTCAGAGCAGTAATTCTGCATTTCCATATGGTGAAGAATCGGTAGAACAGAGAAAAATTCTCTCCAGCACCAGGATTCAAACCCAAATCTGGGTTTCCAGCTTTACGTGCTGGCACTTTATCCACTAAGCTACACCAGATTCAAGTTCCGATGTTGGATTGAATCCCTCTCATTTTTAAGTTCTACCTACTGTATTCCCCTTTGTTGGCTTACCTTCGTGTACCATGTCACAGTATGTGTGACAGTAGACACAGTGTCCAACCAAAAGTACAGAGGTGCACTTATTACGAGTGACTAAGTGGCCAGGGCCCAGTGGAACATGACACCATCTTGAATCACAAAGTGATTACTTACGCTTTATCATATTACTATGATGTACCGAAGTACATCTGGACTTTCAGTGCAGTAATTCTGCGTTTCCATATAGTGAAGAATTAATAGAATGAAAAATTCTCTCCAGCACCAGGACTCGAATCTGGGTCTCGAAGACTACTAAGAAATTCCTCCATTTTCTTGGAGACAGATTTACTCTTTGTCAATAGCACATACAGAGCCAAGAAAAGGCATTACTGTGTGAGAAAATACCCTACTGTAGGAAAAAATAATTGCAGTATTTCAAACATAGTGCTGCATCTCTTTCTACGTTTGTTATGTTGTGATTGTGAGTGAGTATTTGAAACAGTGAGAGTAGTGATGAAATAACAGGACCGTTTTTGCAAAACTTGCTAACTGCAAAATTTTCAAAATTGAGATTTTTGTGGATTAGTTAACATAAGAAAGGCCTCTACATGATGTTAAAGGCTTTTTAGCAAAATCTTATTATTGCCTTCACAGTAGTATGTTAAAGTGTGATCGTTTTTTTTTTTTTTTTTTTTCTCCCAAAATTTGCTTTCTGTTAAGTGAGAGTTATAGCAAAACTTGTTTACTACTCCAATTAATTTCATTTCTACATTTATTGGAATTGTTTTGTGACTCAACAATGTATTTTGTAAGAAAAATGATAGTATGATACGTGTGTATATATGTGCAAAGTCTTTCGTAGAAATAACAAGTTTGTCCCGTATTAAACTTGATCTTATTGCATGACATATTTTGAATACTGGTTCATCACTTAAAGAAAACAGGGGAGGATCTCGACAATTCCCTTCACAAAAACAAACCACAGATGATATTATAAAACGTGTTCAAAAATACAAAATATAAGGAAATGCATTACAGTAAAAATAAATGCACACGATCATATTTGGCACTTAAACTCAATATTAATTTTATGCATCTTCGCTTCTGTAGGCAGCAAGAGCAAGAATGAAGACGTAAGTCCTGTCTTTCTAAGTTCATAACAGTATTTTGTAGTAAATTCAATTTAAGTTTCGGGAACCCACATTCTGACACCTGCTCAACCTTTATGTCACTTAAGTTGACATAAAAATCTGCAAGTGATCTGGAAAAAATGAAAAAGCCTTTTCTTGAATACCATTTGCACAAAGCAAGAGCTAACAGATTTTATTCAGATTATAAAGGATAGTGATGAATCGTATACATATAGACATAATGTACGACATGCAGCAGAACCAGCCACTGCCAAAATTTTCTATTGGTGAAGCTTTTTATTCCAGACAAGCTTCACTCCACAATATTTGTATAGTGAGACATAGAAAACCGATGGAAAAGCTCATATAAACTTTTATACCTCATTAGAGACTTAGTCTGCAAGAGGAGCAAATGAAATGAATTCTGCTGCAAGACACTATATTCAACAACTTGAAACAAATTTAAAGAAGGAAGAGAAAAAATCATTGACTTTTCGTTTGTTTTCAGACTCATGCATGTCCCAAAACAAAAATAGTATAATGTTGGCAACTGTAGCAAGATTTTTAGAGAAATCCAGTGTTTTTTCAGAAGTCAACCATTTTTCCCCATATGCGGGCATAGTTTTATGCCACCAGACAGGGTGTTGGGGAATTTTGAAAGGAAGTACAACATGACACGAGGGGCTGTAACTATCTCCATAAAAAATACTTCTACTGGACTGTTAACAGACGTGGAAATTCTCAGACTTTCAAGGCTGTGGATGAAGCTCTTATACTGAAACTTCAAAATCATATCAGCGAAAAGAAGAGTGAAGATATTATGAAAATTATATCTCATTTTGAGATTCCAGAGAGTGCTAAATCAGTCTATGATATTACAGCATTTGCAAAGAGTGGACTACTAATATCAGCCTTTTGATGTGATCTTACTGAGTTTAATATTTAAAATATTATTTTTAATTTTTCATTAACTTAGTGGTGATTAACAACAATTTATCCAAAAATTATGCAAGATAGTAATCCAAATTAATAATTTTCTATTTTTGTGTTCATAAATTAATAATAATACTTACTTACATACTGGCTTTTAAGGAACCCGGAGGTTCATTGCCGCCCTCACATAAGCCCGCCTATCCTGAGCAAGACCAATCCAGTCTCTATCATCACTCCCACCTCCCTCAAACCCATTTTAATATTATCTTCCCATCTACGTCTCGACCTCCCCAATGGTCTTTTTGCCTCCGGCCTCCCAACTAACACTATATGCATTTCTGAATTCGCCCATACCTGCTAAATGCCCTGCCCACCTCAAACGTCTGGATTTAATGTTCCTAATTATGTCAGGTGAAAAATACAATGCGTGCAATTCTGTGTTGTGTGACTTTCTCCATTCTCCTGTAACTTCATCCCTCGTAGCCCCAAATATTTTCCTAAGCACCTTATTCTCAAACACCCTTAACCTATGTACCTCTCTCAAAGTGAGAGTCCAAGTTTCACAACCATAAAGAACAACCAGTAATATAACTGTAAATTAATAATAATAATAATAATAATAATAATAATAATAATAATAAATTTAATAATAGGCTATCAAAGTAATTCCAATAGCTATTTGTGTGAATTTGTGAATTGTACAATATAATAATAATAATAATAATAATAATAATAATAATAATAATAATTTATTTGTTTGTTTGTTTGTTTGTTTGTGAAACATTAGAATTCGATGGCTAAGAAGTGATTCCTCGTATTTACCACGTTAGTTTAACCATGTTATTATTTAGATCAGGCATGCCGTAAAAGAAGAACATGCTTCACCCTCCATATAGTTTGCAGTAGTAACTTGTCTCATGTCTTCCGAAAGTCGAGGTATATTATAGGCTGTTAGCTTGTGTTGTGTTCAATGCCAAGCTTGTAGGAATGGGGGGATGGAAGGGAATGTGACACTTTTCACTGAGTGACACTTTTTGGTATGCCTGATTTGGATTAACTACAGTACATTAGTATTTTGTCCTCGAGTAGAAGATCTTACAAAGCAGAAACATATATAAAAATTTCGTCTATTTTGAGAAAAATTAATTTTTAAAACATTTGTTTATTCACCTGCAAATTTACAGATATGCGGTATCACTTAGCCATCAAACTGTTATTTTGCAAGATCTATGTATTGATTTTAGACTCTGGATTGTTAATTTTTTTAACATCGGTCCTTTGGTTGATTGTGTGTGTGTTACTGGTATTTATGATACTGTACATAGATTTATGACGTGTTATAGACATTGTGCCTGTAAGATTTAAAGCAGTGATGGGGAACTGAGCATCTTGAGTAAAAAGTCAATTTCAACTCCTTCCAAGGTTTAGCACCGTTTGTTTATGAAGTAGCAGCACAGTACATTGACTAAACGTCAACAATGTGACGAAAGTTTCTTATGTTTGATCCTAAGACAAACAGTGAAGATCAATAATGGCTTGACAGATTCATCACGAACTACTTCGCAGATCTGAAACATAAACATGCAATTATTGTAGTTAATTCTGACTCATGTTTAGTATTGTTTACCACTAGACAACAGTAATACAGTAAGGGTCTTACTAATAAACCGTGTATAGTTTTTATACGAGACTTATGCAGAGTTGGGAAGATAAGCGGTCTTACTAATAAACCGTGTATAGTTTTTATACGAGACTTATGCAGAGTTGAGAAGATAAGCGATGGATGTATAAACAGCCTGTAACTATACATGTGAATTGCTTGCAGTCGTTATATACACGAAACCTCTTGTTTAAACATTGTATATAGAGAGAAAAAAATGGCCATCCCTCTAACAGCTATTTGTATCAATTGTCATTTTATGATGATGATTGTCTTGTAACCACAGAAGAACAAACCAAAGAGCACAGAATAATTAAAATTATATTGCTGTAGCTGTACCCTCTGACCAAAATATAGTGTGGTAATCGATCAGGCCCAGTTGTACTATCAATACTTATCGCGGCACACTAGCGCGCACTATCAGATGCAATAGAGAACCTCACAGTACACTAGCACGAACTATCAGTTGCAATAGAGGACCTCAGATATTCTGTTACCTTTCGTAATGATGTAATGACGAAACTATGACGTAGCTGTGTAACAGTTGTACCACAGTTTAATACATACAGTCATGAAGCTCAGTACGTCGGGAATATGCATCCAATGACAGTTGAACTTTAGTTGCTAGTCATTAGAATTGTTACTATCGCCTCATCACAGACAATGCGAAATAGTATCAACACAGTCTATTGTTCTAACTGCTTGGAGCATTGTATTGCGACAAATGCAAAAAATCACCTCAAGCTTCGAGACTGTATGTACTAGACTATGGTAGTACTGTTATACACGACGTATGTAGTGATTATTAGTAAGGAATTTATACATGACTTATAAACGAGCTTTTCATTGTGTAAGTATAAGACAGTTAAACGTCTATATAAGAGTTTTCATTAGTAAGACCATAATTATATAGAACACTATATTGCATACCTAGGTGCGTTTTGAAGATCTCTGAATTCTCTTTCTCTCAGCTAATTTATCAGTATTCGGTTCAAGAGCAGAAGAACTCAGTCACAAAGCTGAGATTAGATGGAAGTCTGTAATTAGTGCACGAGACACTGTCTTGATACTATTCATTTTGGAGAATAGTTGCTCGCACACATAGGTAGAACCAAACATGCACAATATACGTCTAGCAAATTGAAGGAGGATGTTAGGAAAGTTGCTGCCCAATAGTGAGTTATAAAGCTGTATTCAACTTTCGCCTCTGCACTTAACGAAAGTGTCAGTTTGTAGATCAATTAATTCTAATCGTATGTGATCCGAAGCATCTGCTACCGGAAAGGATAATGGATCACAGAAAAGCTTCAATTCATTTGTCATTATTCTAAGAAAATCTAAAATCTTACCTCAAATGTGGTTTGTAATTTAACTAGTATTTCTTTATATCAATTGTATAAATCGATGTTTTTACTTTTGAGAGGCCTCAGAGTTGGAAAATGACACAAATTAGTTTTTTCCATCTGATCTGTCCATAATTTAAGTTTCGATGTGAATGCATTGATTGAATCTATCCAAGACACAATTGTTTCGTTATGTCCTTGCAATTTTGTATTGAGGATGTCAAGCTGATGGCAAAGATCACACAGAAAAGCTAAATCAGAAATCCAATCGCTATTTGTTAATTCTGGTATTACAATCCCTTGTGATTTAAGGAATACATCTATTTTCAACCTTAAGAGAAAGAAACTGTTTAACATTGCTCCTCTGCTGAGCAGGAATATGGCAGGTCCGTGTTTTGTGAGGCAATGTCCTCTAAAAAAGATTGGAATTGTCTATGTCGAAGAGCATTTGACTTTATTCAGTTTAGTGTTGTTTTCACTACAAGTCGCATTATGTTTTCAAATGTTGCAGACTGCGCAAAGTGCCTCTCTGTGAATGATGCAGTGCACAGATTTAAAGCTTTCTGAGGATAGCCGATACCAACTAGCAATTTTCTTAGTAGTCCAATTAACCCATTTTCCTTACCTATCATACAGGGTGCTTCATCCGTGGTAACAGAGACCAATTTTCCCCAAGGCAAGTTACATTTACATTTGACATGTAACAATGCTTCAAATATGTTTTTGCCACAGGTTGTGTCCTTCAACGGAACAAAATCCAACAATTCTTGAAAAATACTGAAATCAGAATCTACTCCCCTAATGTATATTGCTAGTTGTGCCATATCCTTTTTATTTAAGCATTTATCAAGGGCCAAGAAATAGCATGTAAAAGTTTTTATTTTTTCCATAATTTGGTTTCAACATCTTTGCTCATTTCAGAAATTCTTTCAGTAACAGTTGTACATGACAGACTGATAGACTAGGACAATTAATATCCTCCACTTCTGTTAACATTCATTCCTTGACAAATTCGACCTCGGAAAAAACAAAAAAAATTTTGAGCAATGTGCTGACATATTTGATAACTGGCACGAACTGCACATCGTACTTCATCTTCAGCTGAAGGTTCAACATCAGCTCGTTTTTCGTTTAACAGTCTTTCTTTTAGTTCATCAACTCGTCTTTTACGTTCCAGACCTAAAGATGTCAAAATACGACAATAATAGCCTAATAATAATATGAAAGCAATATGTTGAATATAAGACTAATTGTAACATATTAGATAATACAAAAATAAATATTCCAATATCAGTGGCGTGTGGTGGTATTTTATACTGGGTAAGCAGTAAGCAATGAGAAATTAAAACATTACAGTACAAATAAATAAGAGTACAGTAATAAATGCAAGTTTTGTGTAGCACAAAATTGAATGTACCTAATCTTTAATGAATAATAATAATAATAATAATAATAATAATAATAATAATAATAATAATAATAATAAAAAAACCGTGAAATTTCTCTCTATGGAAGCACTTGTAGCAGTAATTGATAGAATAAGTTCACAGAGTTTCACTACATTTCCTAATGCTGCAATCAGATGGTTTGATTTGATGAATACTAACAATTCATTAACATTTTTTTTACTCAGGTCGTCGGAAATATATGTAACAGTTTATTGGGATCGAAGAGCAGGAAAGTCAAACATGTTGGGATAATTGTCTTTAAGGGAATCGAAACCAATCGCGGGGACGTGGAACATCCTTTTATTCTGATCTGAATTAATAGGATTATTGTTCCAAGAAGCATAGGGAATCAGGATTGTTGAGCTGTTGCAAAATAAAATTGTATCAATAATCTAACTCAAACAGGTATTTATAGGATATCTTAATAAGTTATCAAGTAGGCCTACTATATTTACTCTTAAAGCTCTAAATCAACTACATGAATGGAATACATCAAATTTGATGACACTCAATTTAAGCAAAAGTAACTACCAAATATTTTCACTCGGTAAAAAAGAAAGAGAATTCAATATCCAATACAATGGCCAACACCTTCCTAGGACTTATGAATCCAAATATCTTGGAGTTATTTTCGATAGTAAGTTAACATGGAGCAACCATTTGAAATACATTTCTGAAAAAGCTCGTAAAAGATTCTCCCTTCTAAAAAAGACTAGCAGGAAAGAAATGGGGATGCTCTAGGAATACTTTGAACACTACATACAAAATGTTTATACAGCCAGTACTGACATACTGCGGAGAAATTTTAATTACTTCACCTTTCATAAACGACATAGAATATGTTCAAAACCAAGCTCTCAGACTCATTACTGGTGGAATCAAAACAACGCCAATAGATTCTATGAGATTCCTCACTAATATTAACAGCATCAAAATGACAATAGAAGAAAAAGCACTGATTCAATATGAAAAACTTATTAGATTACCAGGAAACAATTGGCATTCATACAGTCCTCTCTGTAGATTGAAAACTCAAAAAAGTTTCATATCCATTGTTCAAGAATTAAAACAGAAAATCAATATCCCGACTTTAAAAGAAAACTTACAAATTAAACCAAACCCTTTAACTCTATCAAATATAGAATATAATCTAAATTTAACAGAAGAAATACTGAAATCAGAAGTAAACACTGACATATTGAAACAATTGTCTTTAGAGACAATTAATATTAGGTACCCTCCACAAAACTGGCTTCATTTATACACTGACGGATCCTTGATCTCCAGAGAACAAGGTGCCGGTGCAGGTGTTACGTGCTGTCTCTTCTCACTTTATAGATCTCTTGGATATGGAACAACAAGTTTTGATGATGAAATCATTGCAATAAGTGAATGTCTCAGGAATCTTCTATGCCACATCAATAAATTTAGGAATTCAGTTATATTGTCAGACTCCAAAGCAGTTATTCTATCAATCGTCTCTAAACACACACTTTCATCTCAAAGAGCAGAAATAAATAAAATGCTCTCTCAATTAATATCACTCAATAAAAGAATTGTATTCTAATGGATACAATCCAATTGTGGAATGCTGGGAAATGAGAATGCGGATGCCTTAGCAAAGAAAGGCAGCACCGCTACTTACAGACCTGTTACTAAATCTACGTATTGCTCTGTGAAGAGATTTATTAAATCTACATACTTAGACTTCAACAAACAAAATTTGATAACTCAATCCCAAGGGAAAAAATGGAACTCTTGGCAACAGGCCATGATTGTTTGGCCAAACACCTGCATAGAATTGGAATATATCAGTCCCCTAACTCCCATTGTGCAACTCAAACCAAGAAATGGATTCGGAACACCTCAAAATCTGTGCTTCAGCGGCTGGTCATGATAATATCTTTGAAAAATATTGGAGTGCAAGAGGTCAAATGACTTTATTGTCAAAAGCCTGGCAATAGAAAACAGCAACAACAACATATTTACTCTTGCTCTTTTTTTTTTTTTGTCTGGTTCATTTACATCCCCTCTTAATTCTATTGTGCCCCATATTTCTTAAAAGTTCTCACGATGGCCAACACTGCCCATATTCTTACCAAGAGCATTCCGAGTAAGCATTGTACGAGACACTTGGTAGGTTTTTGCTGCCAGTTTTTTTTAACATACCAGCTTCGACAGCCTCGAGATCTTTTTGAAGATCCTGTTCTTTAAAATTCTTGTAAGCTCTGAAGCCTGGGGTCCTTTCGTACATATGCACCATTTTTATTCAAGCTGTACCTGTGACAAAAGAATTTAACTTAAAAAAAAACAATGGCCTAAAAGAAATTAAAATAATAGATCCATGAGTGACCAAGTAGCCCCAAGGTGTGCAAGTAGCCCCTTTTTACGGTACTCACGTATACCATATCCAAAAATGATTGATACAGTTTAATTTGTCATTCCAAGTTAAATACTTATGCTACCTAGTTGTAACCAACGTCGTTTGAAAGACAAACACAATAGTACATAACGATACCAGGTTGGGAAGTGCATTACAAAATCTCGGAAATTTAAAAACTCACTCTGCTCATTCTTCAAACTTTTCCTCGATTAATCTTACCATTTGGAAACAAACAGTTCACCCGCGTTTGTTTCCTTTGATAAAATACTGGTTAATTAATTTGTAAGTTCATAAAACAGATCAGGCAAAATATGTAAAATTTCAATAGTGATGCTGGGAGAGGAATGGGTGACTCCTTTCTATGGGAGTAGTGTTGCTGCAGTGGTGGTAATTGAATCATTATTGATAATAATTAATTATAATGTAGCTCTTTGCTTGCTTCAGTAGTTTTCTATGGACTGAAACAACCCAGAACTCACCACGAGGAGGTGACTGCATGTCGAGTTCTGCCCTGCCCAATCCACCTCCCTTCCATGTGGGCAGCTGTTTCTCATTAATCTATGTTTAACGATTGTCATTCAACTTCCAGACGACTCCTCTACATGATGAGATAACGTCTTACTATTTTGTTAGATATCTCATTTCACGCGTCCATGGGAGTATTTCTAAGAAATTGTAGTGCAGACCATAATCAAAGCATTTTCTTTAGTAGGTGAAGACTCCTTATTGTATTAGTAACTTATATTTACTTCTTTGTGTTTGTTAATATTTTAAGTAATATGTTTTGCATGATTCTTTACATTTCACTTTGTATATGAAATATTTCAGATCCCATTGTAATAAGTTCGGGTTGCTGACGTCTATCCTAGTCTGTACTTCAGAGTTGTTTATAGAGACGAGAATTTCATGCACTGTAAAATCTCAAAATATGCATGCATTCATGCACTATCAAACTACGAAATATGCACGACCAAGCGAAAAATACATTAAAATATGCACTTTCAATTTTGTTCCAAATGTCTTATTTCACTTAACTTTTCCTCTTTTTGCACAGTTAACAACCTAACAATATTTCTAAATTGGTTTCTGTGAGGTTCCTGCGCTTGTCAGTTAATATGTTTTTGTAAACCGAGAATGACCTCTCTACATTGCAAGAAGTTATGGGTTTTAACTTGAATGAATATATTTGAGACAGTGTCAGGTCAAATTCTTCATTCAAGTTTTCGCCAAAAATAACCTTCTTCACCGAACAAAAGAATCTGGAGTCCGAGTTAACATTTATGACTGTCCAATTTGTTTTTCGCTGCTCCATCCACTTTCCCACGGGCATAACTGAGGGATCTATGGAATTCTTGGCAGATTCTTTCTTTTGTTGCATTCTTGCAATATGTGAAATAGGTGCTACATGCTGGTCGACTTGAAATTTTTTAGTACATTTCATCTGAAATTATAATAGACCTTATGGTTGCCTAGATACAATTTAAAAACGGACATCGTAATTTAATTAATTATTTTAAAGAAGTTTTGCAATTTTTTTTACAAAGAACAACTGCAATATAAAATATTCGGAAACAGAATAGCATTGCTTAACTCTTTACTGTAAAAATCGCAAAATACGACATCTTTATCTGAACTAATAAAATCCTTTTCTTTAATCCACTGTGGAAAGAGTAAACTTTTGGAATCTTTAATTGGAAGCATATTAGAACCACATTAACACACGCAAACGGAATAAACAAGCACATTAACCACTTACGAGGTTCACACACACTGCAAACACAGTTTAGCGATGATTCCAATTTTAGAAGAATCTAAATTGCTACTAGTACTGGAAAAGGAAGAGAATTTACAACCTCCCTGAAAGAGGGTGCTTTTGACCTAAATTATTTGTCTGCAGTTTCCTTGACCCCTCTATATTTCCTCTCTACTTACTATTCCCAAAATATCCAACGTAATAAATCCATTTATGACACGCAGTGTATAGAGGGTCCTCGGTAAAGTGTTGTAAAAGTGAACACCTTAGTGTGAAAATCTTAACGTTTTATTTCATTTTTCTGTTATTTAGTTTTTTTTTTTTCTTCTCCAATCCTAATTCCTGAAGCTAAAAAATATGGGACATAAAAGTCGAGAAACTGAGGTGTCCACTCAAAACCATTAAAACAAGCATTTAAATTGAATATAATGTATATTATAGGCCTATGTATGATTTAGCTAAAATTTGCTTAAATATGCATTATGCATGTTTTTATCCTCAAAAAGGCCAAAACATGCAAATATGCACGGAAAAAGTACACATATTTGGAACCGAAAAGTAATGAAATGGATAAATACTAAGTTTGAAATATGTCCCATGTTCCTATAAAATCGTGCATTTGCATGAAATTCTCATCTCTATAAATGATACGTATCGTAACTTACATTTCCTTCCTTCTTTCGTTCAAAATATAACCTTTTAAATGCATTGTTATTACGTATTCCATCCACTATTCTGTTCTGTCTTTATCTCTTGGCGCCACCATCCCTCTTGGTGTCACAGTCCTCTTAAGTGTCAGAGTCCTCCTCTTGAGTTTCAGAGTCCTCCTCTTGCGTGTCAGAGTCCTCCTCATGCTCTTCAGAGTCCTCTTCTTGTGCTTCACAGTCCTCCTCCTGTGCTTCAGAGTCCTCGTCTTGCGCTTCAGTGTCCTCCTCTTGCGCTTCAGAGTCCTCCTCTTGCATTTCAGAGTCCTCCTCTTGCGCTTCAGAGTCCTCTAGCGTGTTGGAGTCCTCTTGCATGTCGGAGTCCTCTTGCGTGTCGGAGTCCTCCTCTTGCGCTTCAGAGTCCTCCTCTTGCGTGTCGAAGTCCTCCTCTTGCGCTTCAGAGTCCTCCTCCTGCGCTTCAGAGTCCTCCTCCTGCGCTTCAGAGTTCTCCTCTTGCGCTTCAGAGTCCTCCTCTTGCGTGTCGGAGTCCTCTAGCGTGTCGGAGTCCTCTTGCATGTCGGAGCCCTCTTGCGTGTCGGAGTCCTCCTCTTGCGCTTCAGAGTCCTCCTCTTGCGTGTCGAAGTCCTCCTCTTGCGCTTCAGAGTCCTCCTCTTGCGTGTCGAAGTCCTCCTCTTGCGCTTCAGAGTCCTCCTCTTGCGTGTCGGAGTCCTCCTACGCTTCAGAATCCTCCTCTTGGGTGTCGGAGTCATCTTCTTGAGTGTCCTTGCGCTTCAGAGTCCCCCTCCTGCGCTTCAGAGTCCCCCTCCTGCTCTTCAGAGTCCCCCTCCTGCTCTTCAGAGTCCCCCTCCTGCTCTTCAGAGTCCTCCTCTTGCGCTTCAGAGTCCTCCTTGCGTGTCGGAGTCCTCCTTGCGTGTCGGAGTCCTCCTCTTGCGCTTCAGAGTCCTCCTCCTGCGCTTCAGAGTTCTCCTCTTGCGCTTCAGAGTCCTCCTCTTGCGTGTCGGAGTCCTCCTACGCTTCAGAATCCTCCTCTTGGGTGTCGGAGTCATCTTCTTGAGTGTCCTTGCGCTTCAGAGTCCCCCTCCTGCGCTTCAGAGTCCCCCTCCTGCGCTTCAGAGTCCCCCTCCTGCTCTTCAGAGTCCTCCTCTTGCGCTTCAGAGTCCTCCTCTTGCGCTTCAGAGTCCTCCTTGCGTGTCGGAGTCCTCCTCTTGAGCTTCAGAGTCCTCCTCCTGCGCTTCAGAGTCCTCCTTGCGTGGCGGAGTCCTCCTCTTGCGCTTCAGAGTCCCCCTCCTGCGCTTCAGAGTCCTCCTCTTGCGCTTCAGAGTCCTCCTCTTGCGTGTCGGAGTCCTCCTACGCTTCAGAATCCTCCTCTTGGGTGTCGGAGTCATCTTCTTGAGTGTCCTTGCGCTTCAGAGTCCCCCTCCTGCGCTTCAGAGTCCCCCTCCTGCGCTTCAGACTCCCCCTCCTGCTCTTCAGAGTCCCCCTCCTGCTCTTCAGAGTCCTCCTCTTGCGCTTCAGAGTCCTCCTTGCGTGTCGGAGTCCTCCTCTTGAGCTTCAGAGTCCTCCTCCTGCGCTTCAGAGTCCTCCTTGCGTGGCGGAGTCCTCCTCTTGCGCTTCAGAGTCCCCCTCCTGCGCTTCAGAGTCCTCCTCTTGCGCTTCAGAGTCCTCCTATTGCGTGTCGGAGTCCTCCTCTTGCGCTTGAGAGTCCTCTTTCCCTTCAGAGTCCTCCTCCTGCGCTTCAGAGTTCTCTTGCGCTTCAGAGTCCTCCTCTTGCGTATCGGAGTCCTCCTCTTGCGCTTCAGAGTCCTCTCGCGTGTCGGAGTCCTCCTCTTGCGTGTCCTTGCACTTCAGAGTCCCCCTCCTGCGCTTCAGAGTTCTCCTCCTGCGCTTCAGAGTCCTCCTATTGGTGTCGGCGTCCACCTCTTGCGCTTCAGAGTCCTCCTCCTACGCTTCAGAGTCCTCTTCTTGCACTTCAGAGTCCTCCTCTTGCGTGTTAGAGTCGTCCTCCTGCGCTTCAGAGTCCTCTTGCGTGTCGGAGTCCTCTTGCGTTTCAGAGTCTTTCTCTTTCGTTTCAGAGCCCTCCCCTTGCGTTTAAGAGTCCTCCTCTTCCGTTTCAGAGTCCTCCTCTTGCGTTTCAGAATCATCCTCTTGCGTTTGAGTCCTCGTCTTGCGTTTCAGAGTCCTCTTGCGTGTCGGAGTCCTCCTCTTGCGTCTCAGAGTCCTTCTCTTGTTTGTAAGAGTCCTCCTTTTGCGTTTTAGAGAACTCCTCTTGCGTTTCAGAGTCCTTGCGTGTCAGAGTCCTCCTCTTGCGTGTGGAGTCCTCCTCTTGCGTGTGGAGTCCTCCTCTTGCGTGTAGGAAACCAGCTCGAGGATAGGGCCCCCGTGTAGCGCTTGGAGCCCTAGTCTTGCGCTGGTACCCCCGTCTAGCGCGTGCCCCCCCCCCTATCGTACGTACTACGACGTGTAGCGTGTGTGTATGTGTATATGTGTATAAGGGCTACCGTATCGCGCGTAGGACCCTAAGACTAGGGCCCCCCCTCTCGTACGCACGGCTCCCTTCTGGTGCGTGTCATGTGGCGTGTATGTGTGTATAATGGCTACCGTATCGCGCGAAGAGCCACAGTCTCGCGCGTAGGGCAACCGTTCTCGAGCGTAGGATCCCCGTCTAGCGCGTAAGGTCTCCGTCTTGCGCTTAGGGCCCACGTCTAGTGCGTAGGGCCCCCTCTAGCGCGTAGGACTCCGTCTCGCGCGAAGAGCCCCAGTGTCGCGCGTAGGGCCCTCGTCTCGCCTTTCTGTTTCCAATTGAATCCTTTTGCCCTGTGAAGAGGCCTCATCTTTCTTCCGTGATGATTTTTCCTGTTCCATGATCAAACCTCTTGCTTTATGATGAATGCTGGTGTCCCATAAAGTGTCTTGCTGTCCCGTAAAAGTTCTTGCTGTTAGTGAAAAGTGTCGTCTTCCGTGATGAGCCCATCTCTTCCATGATGAGTCGTCGTCTTCCATGATGAGCTCTCTTCCGTGATGTGTCCTCCTCTTCCGTTAATATTCAAAACATTGTTGAGAATTACTGAAGTATTTATATTTATCTATTATGAACGTTGAGTTATTCAATTTGTCACTTCTCGAAACGTAATTAAATCAGTAGGCCTATTTACACAACGTTACTTCATGATGTCAGTTGGTTCTGTCTGAATTCCAGTCATATATTTTTACCATACAACTGTGTTATACCACCAATGAAACATCCTAAATTATTCTCGAGTGCCAGCATCTAAATATTTCGCCTCCATCTGAAAGATTTCGAAAGAACCTGCATTCCAGCACATCTTTGCCACATTTTAACTTTTATTTCATGAAAATGTTAAATTATTCGTCGTTAAACATTTATTGGAAATCTACTGTAGATATTAGTCTACAGCAAATTTCAATATTGTTTCTTTTTTCACTCTGTTTAACATTATTTAATTTGGAAAGCAGATTGTACAATGGCAATGTACTGGAATACAGCCGTTTACAATTAATATTGTGGCAGGCATTGGTTAAATTGTAGTAGAATATTATTTTATCAGCAAATAATCCTGAAATGATTACTAATTACTGAAGACAATAAACGATTAGTTAAATTTTTATAACAATTAAGTCGTAAATTGAAACGTGACAGATGTATAATAATCTTACTTTTATAATGACGATGATGAAATACAAAGTTTCCGTAAAGCACGAGGCCAAGAAGACAAGACTTGTTACTCCTCCTCCTAGGCCTTCGTCTTCTTCTGCTTCATTTCTTGATTTCATGGAATCTTTTTTCTAAATTACAACCCTCGATCATCATCAGCTAAGATATTCAACATCAGTTGTGTATACTAATGTACCGTAATTTAAAATATCTGGAAGAAACAACATCAAATAGAATTTTAGTATTTAATATGACACAAAATAAATTTCCCCTTTCCGCAATGACACTATGACCACACTACGATTCTTTATTGCTTTATTGTAACTATACAACAATTTCTTGGCTGACCATTCCTGTGTTGTATACACTTTATTTTGCAAAGGCATTTCATAGATATTTTAATGGCTATAATATAGAAAAGACAGTCAAGATCACATTATGTTGCTAAGCAACAGAATGTAATACATTTAACTGTTGTCAAGAATTACGCCATTGACTACTATTGCTATATTTATACTTAAACACCAGCGCTAGTTTTGTAATCGGGAGCAGAAGAGATTGTGCATGCGACTAACACAAGTGAAGCACGTAATAAATAGAAATTACTGTATGTGCAACGAGATTACTACGCGTTGAGAGAATATCATCACATCATTCATCAATCTCATGTCTTGTTTAAAGTTCTATTTTAAATTCTTTGACTTTATTTATAAATAACCAATATGACGAGACTTTGTAATATAGAGAACAAAACGTCAATAAGAGGGAAAATACTTCCAAAATAATGCCAACATAAAATGTAAGTTAACGTCCTGCAATTAAACTAAAAACTCACGGGCAAAAATCAACGCCTCGTGATACCAGTTTTCATCGCGATCATTTTCTCAAATAATGAGATTAGCTGGTCGCGATATTCCGAAATTCTTCCTACTAATCATAAAAAAAAAAAAACAGTTGCTAATCCATTTAAAGTTAAGAAGAATGTTCTGCAGTCTTTGATATTAGAAGTCAACTGTGACAATACCGGTACTAAGTTCAGTTCAAAGACGTTATATAGTATGGTATTCAATATAGTTTCCCTTATTTGAAGAATATCTGCCTTTGTTGTGACCTCTGAAAACTTATTCTTGTTTCCCAAAAACAAACAAATCGATAAAACGTTTTATAATGTCTCTGTTTCCGCTAACAAGTTCATTATGCTTTTGGTCACTCACTTGTTTTTAGTTATCAGTCATGTGATCTATCCTAGATAAATTACTCGAACGAGGCCAATGGAGTCTTGCAGCCCGGAGCACCACTTGTACTGCTCCTGCGTTCGTATAGCGTCTTCGCGATAGTTCACATTATGCTCGCGGATTTCCCCCCCCCCCCCCCCCAATATTATTGCATGCAGGTGATTTTGAAGAAGACTGTGCTTTTTATAGCCTTGCGCACATTGTTAATATTATATCCTTTGAAAAAAGAAGGCAGGGCCAGCAGTATAATTTTTGAACTGAAGAACCAGTCATTTTTGTCATATAAATTAGAATTAAAATGTCTTAAGCAAGTTTTAACTTTGTTGCAAATATTTAATTGAGGAGTTGGACAATCTTTCTGCAAAATTAATTGTTTGTTATCAAACAACCGAGAAGAAAAATTGCATCAAGGAAGATCACATATTACACAGTGACATTTAGCTGGAGATCCTATATCTGTCCCCATTTCGAACAATCAACATTGCCACTACAATAATCAGTTCATGCAATTGCCTATCTCAGCCCCCTACTACAGCATCGTAGTTCACTGTAACGCTAGCAGGGGCGGTTATTCAGGTGAAGTACTACTTCACCTATTTATGTGTAAAACACTAAAACGCAATTTTATCTCCTATTAATAATTAATTCTAGTTATTACTGGTACCGTATTTCTATAATAAAAGAAGTTTTTTCAGTCGTTCTGAACAGTGTTTAGTTGTATAAATAGTACCTGTAACTGTCCACTGAATAGAATAATGCCAACTGTTACAAGTGCCAGGCAGTGTCTATTAGAACTTACAATACTGTAGAGGTGAAATTATTTGGGCTCCCATTCTCATACAGCACTTGGTTTCCATGGTAACGTGACGTCATGCACTAAAGAAAGATTGTATGAGTGAAGTGCGTTTCTGAGTCTTTCAGTTACGGAGAACTGTCAGACTTGTAGGTGGAGTAACCAATTTGCAGATCTAACGGTACTAATATTAGAGAAGGGTTGAAGATGATCTCCAAGGCCGGGGGCTATTGTTCAAGGGCTGTGAAATTTTACAGTATGTACTACCTGACTCGAGAATAGTATTCTCATTCTCTGTGTCTTAGCAGCCACCCCTGCAATGGTAACTTAGCTGACTTTATGTTATTTTATCAGGAATACACCACACATACATTAGAGCAAAGTTTAAAAGTTGTTTTCCGCGGCGTGTATGATTTCTTCTCATGAGCTCGCCAGTTTTGTTCAAGCTCTTGTATTTTAGGGTGCTATTCATAGACATTTCGCAGCATGCACTACGAGCGTACTAAGCTAACCCCGGCTATCCACTGGTTACTAGTACAGAATTCAAATCATATCTTATTGCTAACACTGGTTTATGAATACGAAAAACGCTGATAATCCACCGAAAGCTCACGCTAAAAATGTCTATGAATACAGCCCTTAAAGTTTAACGTGCGCGTAAATGTACACATGTAGTTTAATATTGTGTACGTATATATTAACTTATTTAATGTATTTAGAGTATATTAGTGATAGCTGTATATTATGTATTAATCCTACATCTAAGTATATATTATATGTTTAATGACTATAGCTATTATACAAATACGAGTACTTAGGTACCAGTACATAGAAAATGTTGATAAATGAGTGCGAAATATTTATCCCGAAAATGACACAGTTTGTAATTTATTAGAAATGTCGTTTTGTAGACTTAAATATGAGGATAAAAAGATGTTTTAAACTCTTGACGATCTACAGTTCCATTTGTTCTTTGTTTTAAAAAGTGCTAAGACAATAGAGAAGTTGTATAAAATAACTTTAAAAATTCTTCTGATGAAAGAAGCTTTTCTGTTTGAAAATATTGAAAATTTCACTCGGAATGCTACATCACAGGAGGGACTTTCATCATTAGCCCCACAGCTTTGCATAGAGATATACTGTCCACCCTCAGTTAAATTCAGACATTTTATGAAGACATCATCGACAGGTTTGCTGCTTTAAAAGACAGGAGGATTGACTTGATATACAAGAAATTGAGTGAGTCCTGAAATAAATTAGTTTTCCTGTTTGCATGTGTTCTAGAACTATTAAAACTGTACTTAGTTTACGAATAGTAGGCCTACTCATTATATTGGTAAAACTGTTCATGCATTTATGTATGTGAACAGCACTTCACATATTTTCTTGACGGCGAGCTGCTACTGAACACTAGTTCAGTTTATCACTAAATAAGAAAAAAAAAAACTGTTACAAACACGAAACACGGCATATGATATTAACCATAAATATTTTTGTAAAAGAAAACATTCTTCATTTCGGATAGAGCGTAGATTCAAACTCACTGAACCGAACAAGGTCTTCTTTGCGCGCGAAAGAAAGCAGTTCAAAGCATTGCTTCCTGCTCCCAACCCACGAAACAGCATGGAAGGGGAGAGCGAGGTGAATGAGACTCAGTTGCGGTAGGAATTTTTCGGCGAGACGCGCAGCGATGGATGATGGTCATAATACTGATAATACTAAGGAATACCGTAGGTACAAACATATGGCATGGACATTGGACCAATGGAGGACACTCGCTGCAAACTGGATAGCAAAAATTACTTCTTTCATATTATACAGGGTGATTCACGAGGACAGGTAAAAAATTTAGGATACGATATCTTAGGGCATTTTAAGTAAAAAAGTCCGTTTTCGAACGATGGTGGAGGTAGATGCATTTTTTTTTTTTTTTTGGTAAAATGTCTCGGCCCAACGTGAATCAGACGTTACCATATGCTGCTGACGCGAGAACGTGAGACAAGGTCACCAATCGCAATGAATGACGTAATATAGGAATCTGCATTGTGAGTGATGTAGATAAGAGAAACAAACCGGGTGGTGGGGCATTACAAATGTCCAATAGCCTGCCCTTGTCTGATGTAATGACACAGAACCAGCACATAACACAAATACACTATCACTTATCAGTTCACAGCAGTTGAGTCAGCTACCTGCATTACAGTAGTTATACAGGTACAGTTGTCGGAAGTGTTAAGTTGTGTTTTTCAAGATGCCTTATAAATTTTCGACTACAGTATACGCCGATTTTGTGTATGTTTATGGTTTGTGCGATGGAAGTTCCTTGCGTGCCATTGCTGAATATGAATGATGTTTTCCGAACAGAAGGGTACCCTATCAAAGAGTACTTACTGTCTATGGGATTGGATGAAAGACTTGGTATAGCAAAGGAAGGGGGAAATGAGAGAGCGCGCTAATCGAACGTATTTTGGATGCGGCATAAAGAACAGCCACGAGCAACTCTTCCGAGCGACAAGCACGATTCACGCCCAAGCGCAATAGTGCATTGAAGCAGAAAGAGGTACCTTTGAAAATGTGCGAAAACATCGACCCCGACGTCTAGAATATTAGGTATGTATGCATACGTGAATATAAACTTTAAATTTGTCCATTATCTGTCTCTAAATGCGAATTAGTACAATGGAATCTCAGGAGTTTTTGTGAAATCGAAGAGCCATATCTCCGTAACCGTTCGAAAACGGACTCATATTCATATGAACTTTTTGACACAGAATGACTTCAGAATTCACATCTTAAATTTTTTACCTTTCCTCGTGAATCACCCTGTATATCAATTCATTGGATATCCTGTACAAAATAATATATTCATCTCATCATTTTCTTTCTCATAAATTCAGGGTATGCACTGCTTACCTTGCTTCTATGGAATACACGCTACTGTCCAATATGTACCTGAAAGTATCTGTTCTCCATACTCCTGTAAGTCCCCCATGGCAGCACAGTTGGTATAGCATGGCCTTCTATGCTTGAGGTTGCAGGTTCGATCTCGGCCGAGGTCAATGGCATCTAAGTGTGTTTAAATGCGACAGGCTCATGTCAGTAGATATACTGCCATGTAAAAAAACTCCTGTGGGACAAGATTCCGGCACACTGGCGATGCTGATATAACCTCTGCAGTTGCGAGCATCGTTAAATAAACCATACTTTTTTTTTTACTCCTCCAAATGAAATAAATTTAAATGTCTCCTTATGTTAGGGTGACCAAATTCCCAAAATAAAAAAACGGGACACTTATTAAAGTTGACATGAATCAGCATTTTATCTAAACATTCCTTATTACTAGTGTTTATATAATATCAGTGAGCAGTAAGGTACAGTTTTACTTATTTTAAAGTAATAAGTACTACTCTGTTTACAATAACTAAGCTATAGGTTTAATAATTATACATAATAGAGTAGAATGGATACTTGGCTTAAGTCATTGTTAACCATTTTTTTATATTGCAGCTAGTCTGGATTAATTATGTTAACTCAGTGGTTCCCAACCTTTTTTGAATGATGATACACTTTACTGAACGCCGTCGATATTGCGACACACTTATTTGTTTTTATTAATAATAAAAATGGTGCTTATCTTCTGTAGAAAAAGATTGTAGAACTCTGTGTAGAGTATTTTATAGTGGATGGGAAGATGATTACTGTTCACTGCACTGGAATTTTGTTGTTTTTAACCTCCTTTTAGTCCAACTAAGACTTTCAAGGTCTAAGTGGAATTCAAAGAAAAATTGTATTAAAAGCACAGTTATTCACACATATTTCGGTTCCATGATGAAAAATGCAACAAAAAGGTGCCAGAACGCAGTTCCAGCGCATTCTGCCAGAAAAAAAAAGCACTGATAACTTCTATGTAGTGTCGGACATCCAGTGTTGTAGATAGGTCGATGTCAATACGCAATCAAAAATTCTAAAAAGGCAAGCAGCAACTTGAGTGGCATTAGAAAAAAACAAATGTATGTATCAAAAATCCCAACCTAACTATGCTGGATATCCGATAAAAGATTTTTATTATCATTTTTTAAAATTCACCTATTTGAAATAATGTGAAGTCTGCACTTTGTAGATTGCACAGAGTTTATCTATATGTGGCCTTATGATTAACAGGCCAACACATAAGTAATTTTCAAGATGCAGCAGTCTGTTCCTTTGTTTAGATTTCACTATTTTTTATGGCAGAAAATGCTGAGTCACACATGAAAACAGTAGTTCTAAATGTCTTTTTAGTTTATTTGGCACCATCGACTGATTTGACTAAACATTTCTGCATATAAGACTCTCGGGATTTTGTTTATGTTCATCTCCACGCCACATAAAACCATATTGCAAGTATTCATCACTATATATATGACACGTGGTGCGTTTTTGTGAACCCTGAAGGGAATTTTCGCTCACATCATTTGAATTAGAACTGCTGTCATCTAACCCAGAACTTGATTTAGATTGTCTTTTTCGAATTAAAAATATGTCCATGATAAAATCTAAATAAAGTACTTTTGATAAAATAGCCTAGTTGCGCTCACACGTATATATTGAAACTGACCAATATGTTCTGATGATTCTAAACTCTGTTTATTACTAAGTGGGAAGAGTAAACGAATTACTAAGCATTGTTTCAGGTGTTCACTTTCATTCGAATTATCGCCAGGCAGAAAAAATTTAACTGAGCATTGTTTCATTGGTAAAGTCTGTCTCAAAATAAAATTATCATATCAAAGACTTCGTTGTAAATAAAAAAATGCATTGTAAAGAGACTTTCTGGATGGCATAAAATGTATTTTTCATTTCCAAAATTTTGCGACACACTCCATGGGGCTGCGTGACACACCAGTGTGTCACAACACATCGGTTGGGAACTACTGGGTTAACTTATGTGTTTAAAAATACTTCAGGTTAGTTGGACCTACATTATATCCACGTCACTGTATTCTGAAATTCTTTCATAAAATGTTTTGTCTCATATTACCTTTTAACTATTTTAACATTCTCCATGAAGATGAACTGTACAATCAGCATCATATTTCTTTATGAGTGAATTTTCGCTAGCAGTGTTGGCCTTTCCTTCAGGAAACTATAGAAGTCCATGTAAGACACATTTTTGAAATAACATTTAGTGATTAACATGGCCTTTATTGAATTCATTACGGTGACATTTGATGGAAACAATATAGAATTAATCAGTGTTTTACGTGATTATGAAATAAAATAAAAGAAAAAGAAATATATAAACAATAATTTAGGGAAACGGGATGCCATTTTTAAAAACCGGGACATTTGGCGTCCCAAGCATACTTTTCTCGGGACAGGGGACAAGAGACTAAAAAAAGTGACAATGCCATTAAAAATGGGATGTCTGGTCACCCTACCTTATGTTAAAATGGCATATAGAACACATTTTAAATGAACAGATTAAACATTTCAGTTTTCCATCTTGAAGGGAGAAAATATACTTTCCTTCTCATTTATCGTAGAAATTAAACCTTCGTTTTGAAGTCATCTTTATTGACTCCATAAGTAAACACAAGGTTCATAGAGAGTAATGGGTCAATGCCAGTGATCACAGCAGAGGGGGTCAAGATCACGTGCTCAGCACTGGCATTGGACTGAGTTGAAGGAGAAGAAGAGGGGAAGGTACTCAGTGAGTACATGTTCCACATTGCTGATTTAAAGTATAGGCTTTCAAACCAGGGATTTCAATTCCACTCAACAAATTCTTGACACTGCAGGAACACATGTAGGCCTACGTTAACCATTGTGAATACCATAGTTTGCTTCAGAGTTTAAACATTTCCGAATAGGCAGAGAAGTAGAACTTAAGTGCTCCTATGACACTGGCACAATGATAGTCAGTCCAAGCCTCAAATAAAAGGTTCGTGTTTACGATATCCTTGTTGGTTGTTAAAACTTAACGAGTGCTGATATATTTTGCATTCATTTCTTCTGGTTCATTACATAACACAGTTTGCAAGGCAATGAAGTTGAGGCAGTCTGAATTTTTATGGACAATTGGAATTAAATTTGGAATATACGAATTTTCACATTGAAATGTCTTACATCTTCAGCAGTTTCAATCTTTTAAATCTATCAGATACTTTAGTAATGTAATTTTATATTGATTTTCGCTATCCTTTCACTGAAGTAGATGGTACCTCATTGTGATACTGTCCATAAATTATTGATACACATTTCAAAACAATTTTCTTGTTGAGTGTTTAATTAGTTTAATCATATTACAGTAGAGCATCAATTACCCGAATACTGATCAACCGAAACATTGGTTAATCGAAATCGTTCCAGTCGGCAAATTCAAATTTGCGTGCGCGCCATGTAGAAGTTCCACTACCACTGTTTGCGAGATTTGGACTTCTTTTCCTAAACTGTCGGCCTACTTTAATGGCCATTTTGAACTTATAAAACTAGGCTAGTCAGTTCTCTGATTTATTTGTAAGACATGTGATACAAAATATATATGTACAGTTTTGTGTTTAATATCAGTGTTTCTTTGTTTCATACTGCTCCTATGACACTGGCACAATTCGTTTTTGTAAATGATCGGTTATGCGAAAAATCAGTTATCCGAACACCCCCTGTCCCCAATTGTTTTGGATAATCGATGCTCTACTGTATACATATTTGTTTCATTTTTAGTTAGTTTTAAGTCAAAGCAACTCAAATAGCTTAAATAATCTTTTTGAATAACATACCGGTAGTGATTTAATTTATTTGGAATGATAGGAGGAAAATTAATTTTATGTGAACTGTTGCTTTACTGTAGTGTTTATGCAGCTCATACTTAACATTACGTTACATAGGTATACACTATAAAAAAAAAAGGTAAAGGTATCCCCATAACATGCCATGAAGGCACTTGGGGGGGCATGGAGGTAGAGCCCCATGCTTTCCATGACCTCGGCACTAGAATGAGGTGGTGTGGTCGGCACCACGCTCTGACCGCCTTTTACTCCCGGGAAAGGTATACACTATACATATGTAAATTAATACTGATAATTAATTATGATTAAAAATAAACAGTCGCACCAGAAATAGAAGTACATAATTCATTAAAGGGCGATTTTTTTTAAAGTGATATAAGAATAAATGTATCTAAGGTCATTAATCGATTTTCAGTCTACAGATTGTTTTCTATTGGGAATCACAGGCATTCTAGATCTGCAGTAGAAAGATAATTGATGCAGAGCATTCTGGAGGTATAATTTTGACATTTGTACTGTTATTACTGCAGGATGTCTGACTTGGATAATATACTGCTACAAACGCTAATGGACTTCGTTTACCAGCTTCTGTGTAGTGGAGATCTTACAATGGCCAAAGCTTTGCGTGTCAAGATCATTGAGAAATGCAATGCAAAGCACTTCCACAATACATCCAGCATGTTACTTTCTTCTCTCAACATCTACACCAGGTAGAATTTAAAGTCAATTTTTAGCACTGATGCAGCAATCTGTGATATTATTGATATTTTTAGCTTATTAAATGAGCCTATACATTCTTACATACAGAGTATATTCTTCCAATTAACTTGATGTAGCCAAAGTAACCGGTACATTGTCTGAATCAATAGAGTCAGTGCACAGTTCTGATCAATACTGTGAATGAAAGAATAAATATGAGTAATCAAAATGCTTAACTACATTTATGAATATTAATACTAATCAACATTAAACACGCATATGCACACTACAAAATTCTCATAAATGAGGTTATTGCTATGGCATTGTTTAAAATATTGTTTTGGAATCACTTATTTTTATTGCAAGACACTTTTTATGTTGCTATTTTTATATGCAGACAAAGTTTAAATATGACTGATTGATTCTATCAACAATAATTGCTGTTGATTCATTCAATGTGTTTAATCGGAGGACACGAGCATATAATGTCTCATGTTTACTACAAGAAATTGGTTCGGAAAACGTTTTCCGAAGTGATATAGTGTTAAAAGTTGTGTAATCAAGATGTATAAGAAATTGGTATTAAAAACACCACTTTCGATAAATGATAGGTACTAAATTGATATTACTACATTATATTAGGGAATGTATAAAATAATCCCTATTGGTGTGATTTAGAAGAAAATAAATTTATTTAAAGGAATAAAATGTGTAATTTTGATTCAGTTACTTGTATACCGTTTGTGGGTATCTTATTGTCAGTGACAAACTGTTTTCCGCTTGTGATTATTTAGACAAGCATCACTACTGGACTTCAAGTCCGAGCAGATAGCAGAGCAAATGACATTGTTGGATGCTGAACTGTTCATGAAGATCGAGATTCCCGAAGTTCTTATCTGGGCTCAGGAACAGAATGAAGAGCGAAGCCCAAATCTTACTCGCTTCACTGAACACTTTAATAAAATGTCGTACTGGTAAGACTGTGTTCTTCTTTCAACTTCGATGTATATTGTGAACCAAACACTTTTAGAAAAAAAAAAAAATTACTTTATGTCGATAAGTACTTCTTTCTGTGCTTCCTGAAATATGCATGCATCAGTAATTAACAGTATCACCGAACATATCTGGAGTATATGCTCCAGTTTGATTTCATTTAGTTATAGATTTTTCTGCATTTACTTTCCATGTATCATAACTATAAAATAATTGACAAAAAATAATTCCTAGCTCCTGTAAGTTTTAGTAAAACAAAACTAAACAAAGACAACAAACACGCAGACAACATCATATATTGGCACAGATACATAGATGACATACTAATACTACGCAAAGGAAACAAAAGACAGATACAAAATCTGCATTAAAACATAAACAAAATACACCCAAAGCTACACTACACATTAGACATTGAAAACAACAAATCCATAAATTTTCTAGACATCACAATAACAAAAGTCGACAACAAACATACATTCAAAGTCTACAGAAAACCCACAACAACAACAACAACACACATACACAATACATCCAATCACCCAACACAACACAAATAAGCTGCATTCCGAACAATGGTAAACAGACTACTCAACATACCAATGAACCAACAAGACTACAAAGAAGAGCTAAACACAATCAAATACAGAGCACAAGAAAATGGATACAACCCCAGCATAATAAGAAAGACAAAACATAATCACAAAAAACATAAGAATTCAACACAAACACAAGTACACAAAAAATACATCACACTAACATATGAAAACAAAAACACACACAAGATTGCAACCTCATTCAAGAAATTAAATTATAATATCGCATACAGAACAAATAATATTCTACAAAAACATCTCAACACACAAACAACACCTGCAACAACTTCTACATAGGACAGACAGACCATTTCAAACACGTTACAAAGAACACATCACAGCCATAACAAAATTACAAAACACTTCCACATATGCAGAACACATCACAAATGCTAATCACACCTACAGAGACATCAACACAGACATGGAAATACTATAAATCCAACCGAAAAGCCAGAAACTAAACACACTAGAACAATACGAAATATACAGACACACAAAAACACACACAACTCAATTTCAGAACACACACACTCTTTGACTCCACAATACACTACACAAACACACCCCCACAGGAAACAAAACATGATGATGGCCAATAGCAGGCTGAAACATGTTAACAGGGTAATATAAAATTTAACACAAAAAAGACAAATAATACGTTTTACGAAATTTAGTAAAAAAAAAATGTGTTTACTAATATTTCATTATTATTTTTATTATCAGTTTCTTAATAAAAGTCACAGCCTGCAAGTTAGATTAGAATTGTTAATTTTTTGATCATTAATATAGCGCTTAGTCTGATATTGTGAATGCCAATCATGAGATGGAAGCATAATTATATGGATGAGAAGTAATAAAGTTTTCTCGTTATTTTGTAATTCATGATATTGGATTTCTCACTTTACATTTCTTTCAGAGAAACCATGCTTAGGATTTTATATGTGCTCTGTAACACCAGACCTAGACATAAGTATTATAATTACACAATGACTTGAGTGCGACTGAAATGTAATCTTAAAGATTAAGTCCTAAGAAATGTACAAATTTAATTTTCTCTCCCCCCATTTTTTTTTATATACAAGTTGTTTAAATTTAAAGTGTGACTTTGGCTTTTGAATGATCAAGAAATTCCAAAATGTTTGTTTTTGGCATTAATATTTCGACTTTTCGTAGTCTGCCTAAGTTCCAACATTTAAGATTTCATTGTGTTATTTTGGTCCATAATATTACTTCTTATTAACAGGGCCAGATCAAGAATTTTGGAACAGAATGAAGCTAAGGATCGTGAGCGGTATGTGGTGAAGTTCATAAAAATAATGAAACATCTGCGCAAGATCAATAACTTCAACTCATATTTAGCACTGCTGTCTGCACTTGACTCTGCCCCTATCCGGAGATTAGAGTGGCAGAAGCAGATTACAGAGGGATTGAAGGAATACTGTGCACTCATTGATAGTTCATCCAGTTTCCGAGCTTATAGACAGGCCCTAGCAGAGACACAGCCTCCTTGCATACCATACATGTAAGTGAAAACAGTAAACTTCAATGAATAACTAAGTGAAAATTGAGTGAAATGATGGTATGCATGCGCGCATGCACACACACACATCTTGCTGTCTAGGGTTACCCATATCTCTATGCAAAGTGTACTGTAATGTTATCCAGTATTTATTGAATGTATGCAGGCAACATTGTTTCCTAGGATATGTCTTTCTTATAACTTAAACTCTGATCTCCTTTGTTCTGCAAAAGGGAATCGGTCTACACAGCTTGATCTGTACTATGCTACAGAGCTCAAATTAGAAAGCAGATTTAATATTTGACTTTGTGTATCCTCGTTGTTCTAAGAAATATAAGCAATGCATGTCTCTCGTTATGTTTGCTTTTCCCTATGATGAAACAGAATATTTTACGGGTTCTTGTCTGTACATGTTAGATTGTTCTTGCATTTCACGAAAATGTGCAGGATAAGTAGCAAACTTCGAAAATATTATACTACCTTAATTCATAAAAACAGACAAATATGCATTTATGTACCCTGTAAAATCTTGCTTAACATGTAACAAATGTAAGAATTCACACATGTCTAAGTGAGCATACTCTTTCACCACATCAAAGAAATACGAGTATGCATTTCATTAAAATTCAGTCCCTGGTGATGTGTGGCAAACGATATGATATGATAAAACAAATAAGCAAACAATGACTTTCATTATTCGTATGCTCCACTAACATCCTGTGATGCTGAAAGACCTTTCTCACAATACAAAAAGTTTCAGTAATAACCACTTGTGGTTCACTTTTGCAAACATCAGTATGTTCACTGTTGTTCATTGCAAGCCTGCAACGAAAATGGAGATTTGATAAAACCTTATAGGTTATAAGGCATGTATGAATATGCTTCATTTTTCGTCACCAATCTGTATTAACACAGCATGTCGACTTCTTTATTGATGTCCAAATTTTGTTTACTTGTTGCGTTTAAAATAAGTAAAGTTTAAAGTAAAACATAGTTAACTTCAAGTTTACTTATACCAGTGGCATGGTCTAGGGGTTAGTAAGTTGGACTCATATTCGAGCATGGGTTCGAATTTTTCTTGAATGGATTACTTGGTTTGGTTTTTCAGAAGTATCCCCAACTGAAAAGTGAAATACAATCACATTATCATCAATTTCACTGATGTTAGACAACAGCGCAGTTGCTTAAGGATTGTTAAATTATTAATAAAAAGTAATTAAGTAAAAATAAACAAGAAAACAACAGGATTAATAAATAACAGTATACCTTTTTTGCATAATAAGTTAAAAATAAATTAATGCTTCTTTTTCAGAGGGCTTGTGCTGCAGGACCTTACGTTTGTACACATTGGAAACAATGACTTGCTACATGATGGTTCCATAAACTTTTCAAAACGCTGGCAGCAGTTTAATATAGTTGAGAACATGAAGAGATTCAAGAAGGGGTAAGTAACTATTATTGTTACCACGAAAATTGATCACACTTTGCATGTGTGCACATGTGCGATGTTAAAGTCTGTGTGGTCATTATTACTTTTTTTTTTCCATGCATAATATATTTTTTGCTCGATCATGAAAACCATATTGCTGTTTTTTTTTTTGATGAATCGAAATTTGTCTAGTATATTTTCTACATACATAGACATGCTCAAACATGGAATTCTGTTACTAAAAATAAATTAATGAATGTAAATTCCTTCATGGATAGTATAGATATCTAGGGTAACCCGTGCCTATGGGCTCCAAAGCTCTGTCCTCCCTGTTGCTTTTACTAACTGTCTGTTCCTTAATGAATTTAGGTGGTTTATGTAAAAAAGGATACTTAATACCAGCTTTATGGGACAATTTTACATGGATAGTCCATATTCACCATGTCTTACATAACAATTTTTTATTAGCAGCATACTCCATTACCTTGCAGTAATACTACATGCTTGGAATATGCATTTAAATCACATTAGAATTAATTTACGTAAGTGTAAGTTAGTAACATTTGTACAGGATATTGTGTTGTGTTTTAAACTATAGTTTGTCAAAGTTTATGGCTGTTATAAATCTTGTGAACAGTTTCAAATATTTGTTTGCAGGGGCGAATGCTAGTCACGAAAGTTAGGCTTGCTCTTTTATTCACAGGGGAAGATGAGAGGATATAATAATTCTTAATTAATAAAAATAATCAGACCCACATAAATAATTTATTTTATAATTATGAAATCATTATGAGTCATGGATCATATTCGCTTATCAGATGTAGAAGTTCGATATAATATAACAAACATGGCCAACAAAACAGTTTATTTAGTTTTTTCGACCCTGCCAACCAATGCATATTGTTGTATTGAGAACATATTCTCTATAATGTCTGTCTTCTCTTAAATAGTCCTTCTGGAAAATGGATTTAATAATAAGGTTTCAGTAACACACAATTCCGAACTCATTCCAATACTTCAAATTAATGTTTAAGAATTAATAATACATGCAGCAGCTAACATATGCATTCCACTCATACAATTACATTGCACTCGCAAATCACAGCACATTCCCGCTGTCAATACTGATCTGTGTAACGTTAAATAGTCGTTGGTGTAGCTCTCGGACCAGAGCTTCAAACAACACATAACAGAAGCATGTGCGCCTAGGACGGACTAAAGAGGAAGGCACTTGCGCGCACATCATATTCTCGCTATTTCTACGTCCTTCCTGTAGCTCCGAGAAACGAGCAAGCGTTGCGATACTTGCGATGTGCAACCTGCGGATGGTATTACACCTATACAGTATTCCAAAAATCAAAATAAATTTTAATATACATAACGCCATTTTGAGAACTATACATTCTACGAAAATATTGGGCTTGCGTAGCAAGCATAGCATGCCCGGAGAAATCGCCCCTGCTTGTTTGTTAGTTCATCTTTGGTTGGAGGCCACGTTCCTCCTCTGACAGTAATGTTATTACGCATAATGTCCCTTATCTTTTCAAGCATTTTGCACTCGTAAATTAAGTGGTCTGTAGTTTGAGCTCCCTGGTTACAAACACAAGTTGATTGTCTATTATTCTGAATCTGTGTAGGTATGACTTGGTTTTCCCATGGCCTAACATCGGTGCTGTAAACTCTGGAATACCCGGAAATTTAAGTTTCAATCGCTACTTTACAGATGGGAAGAATGCTTTGCACATTGCTGTTTTTGTAGTGTTGCTTCATTCCATTTGTCATCTGTCAATTGCTTTATTTCTTTGCTCTTGGATGTAGAAATTTTTGGTGCTTTTTCATAGGCTGTTTCAGTGTCTTCATCTGAGCAGCTTCCTTTGCTAGTCTTACATAACAATGTCAACATTTTTAAGTCAATGCTTATTTTAACATTAGCAGTATTTAAAACAAATATAAACTAATGAAAACTTTATATCTTTAATTGACCCTATTTTTCTGTGTTGACTTTTACATAGACTGTCTGTAGTGTTGTTACTTAAGATCTGAATTTATTGTTTCTTTTGCTGTCAGTTTCATTTCCCCCTGGTATAGTGTAGAGGTCAGAATTCAGCACTGGTTCGAGTATTTTTAGTGTTTGGTGTATTTGTGTATACATTTGCGATAGCAAGTGATGCTAGTGTTATGTTGTGTTGTGTGGATTGTGTTTGTGTTTTATTTTATTGATTAAGTCTCTGCTGGTAATTACTGTGGTTTGGTTCTCAAATTTTATATTGTTTCTTATAATGTTGTTTTGATTATGTGTATTTGTTAATGCATTTCACTTTGGTGCTTCAGATTTAATTTGCTTTAGTTGCTGCCTTTTGTTATTTGTTATTATGTGGAGAGCTTTATATATTAGTCTATTGCATTTTTTTATTGTGGTTTGGTTTCTTGTTGTTGGATCTGTTTTTAATATCTTGATACAGTAGAGCTCTGATTATTCGTAACCCTATTAACCGATCGGCGGATTATCCGACCATCTTTCTTTTGCTCTTTTTCTTTTTGCTATAGAAAAAACAACTAGTTCTGTACAGTACCTTATGTAAGTACGTATTTTTCTAGTGTGTTATTACAAGACTTTACACTTACAGAGCATTGCTGCCGCTGCTGCCAATAGGAATAGCTACTTGTGAGTGTTGTTTTTTCAACTTGTAAAATAGTCACTACCTGCTTTCAAAGAAATTACTCCAAGAACTTCACGATTTATAGCAAACCTGTGCACAGTTCAGTCCTAGTCCTAATGTTCCACTGGCCGTTCTGTGTAACTTCTATGCAAAATGTCTTCCACGAGTATCAGAAGAAAACGTGTTTGATAAGTATAAAAAAGGGCAAATAATTGAGCGGTTTGGGAAAAGGGACCAATAACTATCACAATAAGAAACTGGCGTTAGAACTGTGCGCGATTTCATAAAAAAGACGAAATGTATAAATTATGTAAATCCATAACACGAGACCTGTACTATTCCGATTTTTCCGCAGAGAGCAATCACAAATAATTTCCTTGGCCCTTAAAAATCCAGCGTTTACAATCAGACTTAAATTAATGAACTTCTGATCCTCTATCTAGCATGTTAAACACAACACCATGGAGGAAGTTACGAAACTGTATGTGTTACGCACTTATATTATGAAAATATTTTGTGAAACGGATTATCCGATTTTTTCGATTAACTGTTCAGTCCACCACCTTTATTGCCATGAATAATAGAGGTTCTACTGTATTACTGCCATTAAAAAATGTGTTCATTCTGTTTTGCATGTCTTGTGCATTCATTATTACAGTGCAGTTTCCTTCATCTGCTTTTACATAATTAAATTATGTTCTTGTTTTTCTCTTAATACCTTTATTATTTTTATTTAATGTTTATCGTGTACAGGTTTATTTATTTTATTTGCTCTTAATATGTCATGCCTTATGATTTCGCACCGAAAAGTCAACAATTGAACATATTAGAACCATACAAAATATGTAAACACACAATACAATATCCACAGCACATACCCAATATTTAATGACAATTTAACACCATACATTATTTAACATCGCATTATGTAATACAAAGTAATTCTCGCCATCATCCAAATATTCCCCACCCATAGAAGACAAGGAACAACAGAACAAGAAATAAATCCAATGACTGATAGAATAGACTGCTGACGATGGCAGAAACCACGCCAAAATGAGTTCATATGTTTTTTTTTATGAAGATGTTTTGTCACAGTTTTGTGAATGAGAGCTCTCAATGCGAAAGGAAAGTGTCACTGAGCTCCAATCAGTTCCCCCTAGCTGCTACATTCATTCTCGTCTCTATCTCAATTCACACTAGAGATAAGTGGTCTCTGTTCTTCAGTGCACACATTTATGTGACCTTCATTTACATCAGTACTGTTTTCTCGTGTTTGATTCATTCATATCTTTATTTACTTCCAACTTCGATATCAAAAATGAAACTCAAAACATAAGATTATTTAGGGCCAAATTAAAGAAGTCCTAATTTCTCACGCCTTCTATTCTGTAGGTGAATTCATGACATTCAATAACTCTTAATGAAATTGATACTAAAACTTTGTGTTGTACTATTAGATTATATTGTAAACCTCGTCTGTATATATTTCATCTAGACTGTGACTATAAATTAAGACTTTATAATAGTATTAAGTTTTTTGACTTGTTCCATATTCTAGCAGTGAAGCAATGTATGAATATCATGAATGTTAATAAATACAATACAATACAATACAATACAAACTATTTTCCAATGTATTTGTAATGAGTGTACAGTTATTATATTTGAAAAACGAAGCACAGAATGAAATTCACGTTTAGCAGGATCTTGGATATGTGACTGGCTACACTTCAGGAGGCTCCCCTATACAGTAGAACCTTTATTATCCGTGGTAATGAAGGGGGTGGACTGAACGATTAACCGAAAAATTCGGATAATCCGTACCATAAAATATTATCATAAATGAAGTGAATAATACTCGGAAGTTTCGTAATTTCCTCCGTAGTCTTGTGTTTAACATGCTAGGTAGTGGATCAGAAGTTCACTAATTTAAGTTCGGTTGTCAAGGACGTGTTTTTAAGGGGCAAGGAAAATGGCTGTAAGTGGAAAGATAGGAATAGTAGAGGTCTCATTTTGTATATTTACATACTCTAGCTATACACTTTATTCTTAATTTTTATTAAATCACACATAGTTGTAACATCAGTCTCGTATTCTGATGCAAGTTGAGCCACAGTTTCTCTTTCTCCAAATCGCTCAATTATATGCATTTTTCGGTACTTATTACAAAAGTTTTCTTTTAACACTCATGGAATACATTTTATATAGGAGTAGTACAGTACGGCAACTCGAAGAGTATACTATACTGGAAGTGTAAAGGCTTGTAATAACACTCTCTAGAAAAAAAAAAAACGTACTAATATAATAATACAGTAGCCTACTTCATAAGTTTTTGTAGCAAAAAAAAAAGAGTGAGCGAAAGACAGTCGGATAATCCGTCAATCGGTTAATAGGGTGTCGGATAATCGGGGTTCTACTGTACTTGGTGGGGTGACCAGTGATAGTGATCTGAAATTAGCACAGTGAGATAATGTACGTGGCAGGGATATGCGAATAGTTTGTGTTTTAACACGATGTAAAGAACAGATCTGTTTCGTGATTACAGGACATACTCATTCAAGAAACATGAACGCATTATTGCCTTCTTCAGCAACTTCGATGAGTTCCTGTGTGAGGAGGCCATGTGGCAGATATCAGAGTCGATCAAGCCAAGAGGTGGAAAGAAGCCACAAGCCTGAAGACAACTGAACTTCAGGGATGGACAGCTTCGTTTGTGAGGTGCACAAATGGGCTGCACTGTGCCAAGAATCTGTCCATCCCTGTAACATTGGACCAGAAAATACTCTTAACGTGAAGTATTTTGATATGGGGATGGTTTTATTTTTAACGATAGTGAGTTGCAGTAGCTTTCCCCTCCCCCCCCCTCTCCCCACCAGAGCAGAAACCGTCCTCTGGAAATTTTGTTATGTTTGATATTTCTGCAACGAACACTTTGTGTAAAATGTTAGTAGTTGATCACTTAGGCCTAATCATTTGTTTTAACGATGATCTTTATTTTTATATTTGTTTTGATTTTTATAATGTATTTATATTGTTTCGTTGCATAGAGTCCTGCATGTCAATGTGCCATATGTGTTACATATGTGTGTGCGTGTATAGAGGCTTCATGTGAGCACTGGAGCATATCAAGCAGAGAGAGGGAATCACAACTCTCGTCCATTCTTCAGTGTGTACAGGATTACACTAGGATAATTTTTAACCAGGGCTCGAAGATGTCAATGATTGTCCATATTTTTTACCTTGCTGGCTAGGTTTAGTAGCATTGTCGTTCACCAAACTAGTTGTCACTGGTTGTATGTTTGTGTAGTGTCCGTTTTCCTTTTATCATTATTTTTAATGAGACTTTGGATGTCGGTGCTGTCCTTGTGAATGCAGTCTCTGGTTTAACTGTCTTGTATGGACATGGATATATTTGTGATAAAGCGATAAATGATCATATTACGTTATATTTAATAAACCAACAAATCAGTCTTGAAATGGTTTGTTAGCCTATCATCATACAACAGACTGATTCCCAATCTTACATCTCTTATATGTTAAAGCAATAGTTTTATTCGGTTGACTGTTACACCTGGTGCTTGAAGCGTGCTTTGCTCAAATGTCTGACTGAATGGAGACATGTATCAGGCCTAATACAGGGTGAAGGAGATCAATAATGAAAGTGGTGACATTTTGATTTTATATTTGTAGTGGACGATGTTGATTTGCTGTGTCTATTTTGTAAATGATTGTACAAATCTGTCTCTTATTTCCTTCAGTTTATTTCTACATTTTGTTTTGCTGTATAATACTGTGTAATATATTTTTGTAAGTTATTGTTGTGTAATTATACTTTTGTTACATGAAAAATCTTTTGTATTGCGTGACTGATGAATATAAAAAGTATGAATTGCCTCAATATTTTGTTTCTTGACTTCAAATGAATCACATTGTGGCTACATATTTCTCCAAAACTAAAACAACATTCAAAAGATACAGTACTTGATCCCTACTTCTAGGTAATTCACAATTCAGCAGAAGAAATGGAATATACCTACCTACAAATATATTCATATACACACATTCTTACTCATATTCTCTGTCTCTCTCTTTCTCTCTCCCTGTCTCTACTTTTCCCTTCTCTCTCTCTTTTTCTCGCCATGTATTAAAACACTCCAGAATAACCACTGCACATGTGAGTTTGGAAAACCTATTCAGTACATCAGAAAATGTTCTTCCATATAATATACAAATATATACTATGTCATCTCGACAGTTGTATCACACAACAGCGAATTGCAGTACTAGAGTCAACTCATCAATGTAAATAATATCGTAGGAAGTTAGATTTACACCTACCGTAATTAATTTGTAAATGTCATGTGAAATTAGATAAAATAAATTTTCACTTCGTATCGGCCTGGGCCCTTCAAGGGCTGTGGCACCACAGATTATTATTATTATTATTATTATTATTATTATTATTATTATTATCGGTCGTACAAGTATACAAATATGAGCATTTCGTAGTACGAGAATAAATAAGTCTAAAGTTACTCTGTTATGGTTGATTCAACTTCTGATGATGATGATCCACCTAATTCACTGACCTCCAAATTCTAACCCATATTCCGCAACAAAATGTGTGGTGTACAGACAACTTGCGTCAGCACTTTTCGCCAAAAACTACAATATAACCTACTTCTGCTTCCTGATTTAGGAATTCATGGGCAATATGCCCTCTATCCAGGGTTTAATTTCTGGAGGAGCTGAAGGGAGTGGTGCTCACTTTTTAAAACTGTAGAAAATAAAAATATTCGATTTGATTGATTTGTTCAATAAAATGGATTTATAAAACAGTCCATGATAAAAAAAAATATATATCACAATTTGGCAACAATGTCAGAATCTGTAATTTTTGTAGCTCTCAATGTTCCAGTCACCAGATTGTTAACATTCACACAAATATTTTTTGCTCTTACAATTTCTGTCTTTTTTATGGAGGAGGGACCAGAAGGCTTGCACCAAAGCCTGAAGCTTATTGTACTTACCACTTCTGTTCTGTGAATGATATTTGTTGCCAAATGGCTACACTTCTGTGCAAATACAGCACACTGCACTGTGAACTTAACACGGGTTATAATAATGATGACAATGTTAAGTGAATAAATGAGGCAAAAGAGTCTGAAGTTCAACGCCTAAAGTTACCCACCAATTTTGCTTCGACTGGTTGAAGCTTGTCACAATCAGGATTTGAATCCGGGCTCACTTGTTTCACAGTCAAACATGCTATTATTCCACAGAGGGACCAACTTCCGCTAGTTTCGTTGTTATTGCTTCATCATGATTACTATTATTATTGTGCTCTGTGATGTGTTTCTAATCTTAAGTTTCAATTATATCAAGAAACAGAACAGAATTAATAGAAAAATTACACATCTCTTTCTTTAACAAAGAAAGTTAAAAGGTTGAAAACATCTCATGATTTAGGCCAAGAGCATATCCCTGAGTCCAACAATAACAGTACAGTCAACTTCAAAGTAAGTTAAAGATGACAGTCCTAGTCAGTCTGGTGATTCACGAATGTTTAAACCTTCATAATTTCCACGTGTATGTTTAACATTCAGGAAGGTGTAACTCACTCAATTTAAAAAAACATGCTAAGTTTATATGAACTTCTTTCATTACAATGATGTCAGAAATCGGATCCTAGAGTATTTCACGCTCTTCGTGAATCACCCTGTATAGTGGCCACAAGATGTGAAGCTACAGTCGCGCTCAAACCTCCTGACGTTTGCAGGTGTGTCTGCTTATCGGCGATAGCCAATAGCGGCAGTGCTGCGTTGCAACATATGGGCTACGCAGACCCACCGCATAGTCGCCGCTTAGAAATCTCAAAATCAAATAACAAGTGCGCTGGGAAAATTGGTATGTTGTTGGGACCCTGCATGTATATCTGATGAATGCTTAATGTTTTCTGAACACATAGAAACAAAAATCACGTTTCTACTCCCAGTGGTTCCAATTTTATGGGTTAATACGATAAAACCCCGATAAGACCTGTTCAAGGGACCGCGTGTAAACCTCGTATTAATTGGGACCGCGTATTAGATGGGTATACTTTGTAATTTTCACTTATATACAGTATCTATTAGCATTTTTCTTTATGGAAATACATGATTCATGAAAAGTAATACAGTATTACTCCATTATGTAATTACTGTATTGTACGTCAAAGACATTTACAATCTGTTCTGTACTCAATTCTATCAAAAAAAGTAATTTATAGTTATTTGTCGTGTGCGTGTTTCCAAGTTCTCATGTTTATCACACTTCACTCTCTTGCGCTTACATCCTTCCGACGTCGCAGCTGCAGAGATTTTTTTATTATTGTCCTTAATGTGGATGATGGGATGTCTAATGAATCAGAGAGTTGTTTCTGATCATTGTAATTTCGTAAAATTTTTTCGTCACAGTTGCCTCTGTCTCATTGCTCTGTGCTGACTTCCAGCAATGAAATAGTGGACGATGTTTATACAGCTGCAATGCGATAAGGAATGTTTATCATATGTAAGAATTTTGAGAACCATAAACTTCAGCTTCAAACAAAGGGTCCCTTCAGAATATAAACAGAGTTATCTGTTTGTGAGAGGAGAGAAGAGAGACTACTAAATTGAAATGTCAGTTCGATTTCTGATGGTGTTGTGTTTAAAGTACGGTATATGAAAGTGTAATGTAACATCTTTTTCGTGTGTTGGCAATTTGGCATTCTCAAAACAATTATGTCTCTTAGTGAGCCCAGTGCAAGTGGGAATGGTGGATCGAGTGGATATGGCAGTAAAATTCGGAAAATGGTGTTTAGTGTTTATAATTTCTTTAGGAAATACTCTTCTGAAGAAATGCGTAAAAATCTTAACTTTTCAAAATGTTAAGCACTGACTGCCGAGGCGTGTTCTTTAAGTGTGTCTACAGTGTCCCGTGTATGCAGAGACGTTAAAAGAGCGCAAACATAGGGTGCCGATAAATTGTTCCATTCTCCTAGAAAGCATATGAATGTTCCTAAAAGAGTTACAAATCTAGACGACTTCCAAAAAGACGTACGACGTACAATTTTTTACTTTTACGATAACGGAAAATTTCCGACAGCTGACAAACTAACCATTATGCTTAGAAAAAAAAATAATTACTCAGGTTCAGTTTCTTCCGCTAAAAGATTATTGAATCGGTTGGGATTCCGCTACAGGAAAACCAATGATGGGCAAAAATATCTAATGGAACGGAATGATATTGTTGCCGCAAGACTGACGTTTCTGCGCAAAATGCACATGATCAGATCATCAGGTGACACTCGACCCACATTTTACCTTGATGAAACGTGGGTCAACAAAAATCATTCTCTGAAATATGTTTGGCAAGACTCAAATAGAAATAGAGGTCTTAAAGTGCCTTTAGGAAAGGGAGGTAGACTTATTGTTTTCCATGTAGGATCAGCTGAAACAGATTTCGTTCCAGGTAGTAAATGGGTATTCAGATCAAAGAAAACCAGTGATTATCACGAAGAAATGACGGCACAATCATTTCGCGATTGGTTCTTAAAGAGATTTTAAATCATCTAGAGGAAGGGAATATAATTATAATGGACAATGCTCCATACCATTCCGTTAGCATTAATAAACACCAAATATCTCCTCCAAAAAAGATTAAATCAGTGAATGGCTGAAAAGTAAAAGTGTTAGTTTTTCTCCCTCAGACACTAAGTCAGAACTTTTGGAAAAAGTGTTGCCTTTCGAAAGCAGTGAAAAAATGTATGAACTTGATCAGCTGGCCAATGAAATGGGGCATGAAGTGATAAGACTCCCACGTTATCATTGCCAGTATAGTGCAATAGAACTAATTTGGGCCCAGGTGAAAAGGGAGGTCGCTAGAAACAACAGAACTTTCAAAATGTTGGATGTGGAAGAACTTGTAAATAAGGAACTTGAAAATGCGTGAAACACGCGGTGAAATTACAAGAGGAAGATTTCGCTAAAGAGTTAGGCCGGGAAAGCATTTTAGAACCAGTGGTTATTAATTTACAAGAAGACAGTGACACAGATGACAGTGAAACTGATGGTGAGGGGGCTGACGACGACGATGTTGGCTCACCATTAGCTCTGCCACTGGAGTAGAAATTTCCAGCACAAGAGGTACGTTTTTATTAATTCATCATTTTCCTTAAACGGAACACAGGCATATAATAACCGCTATTTTTGTAAGAATGTGCTCTGACAGCATGGACATAATGCTATTTAGGGCCATGTCAATTCAATCAATTCATTTGTAGGCTACAGAAAATTAGGGCCTACTATTTCAAATTAATCCTATCGTTCAATTTATCTGATCAAGCTGCGCCTTTGTGTTATTCGACAACTTTATTAACCCTAATAAAAGTAAAACTTACAAAACTGATATAAATTCAGCGAGTTACGTCTGACTCAACTAATTTTTCTATATTTTGTGACTTTTAATTTCATTCGATGCAATCGGAAGATAATAATAATAATAATAATAATAATAATAATAATAATTATTATTATTATTATTATTATTATTATTATTATTTTTAAGTCTTCTGCATCTCCCTATCAAACCAAGCTCAGGTAAAGGGTTGCGCTCCACAATTTTAAAACTACTGCCGCTGAGTGACAGAGGCAGAGAGAGTAGTTGTGACAACATCGCTATCGCATGTTACTGGCTTTCACGAAACGTCAGGAGGTTTGAGCGCAACTGTAGTCATTCCATTTCTTGCTTTGTTGAAGTTGAACACGAACATACAGATTTGCCCTCATACTGGGTCAGTATAACAAAACATGCAGTTCTGTGATAAGAGTAAGTAGTTGATCATAAAACAAAATAAACTAATTGTAAGATGTAATTCATGCATGACTGTTGTTGCTGTTGGTGTAGATCAAGCGTCTCAAAGCCAACGCATAAAAGTTGTTACAGAGAGCAAGTGTAGATAGCTTAGTCAGCTGAAGAGATAAGTGCAATACCCGAAGATAGCCGATCATTAATGTTACAAGCATGAGCGAGCTAAGTTGTAAGTCGCGGGAGAAATGCCACAAAGTTGCACTTTTGAATTGTACTGTGACAATAGACGGTTGTTTTCAAAAGGAATTTCTTAAGTAGTTTGCAGTAATACTAATAATAATAACAATAATAATACATTTATTTTCAAATTATATACTATCAATGAGTAAAAAGAAGACATCTGAAGCATGAAGAACCATACATGTTACGTAATTATTTAAGCACAAGGAACTGGCCACCTTACTCCATTATCTCCTGGCCTAGTTGCCTCATAAGTGGTGCCTTGTTGGTATCACTTGTGAGGTTCAGACCTTTCAGACCTGTCTTCGGACAGTTGACTAAACAATAACATTATTTCATTTCTAGTAAACTGTTTTTGGTATCGCTCTTTTTTTAAGTTTATACTATATTTAATAAAATAAAATTCAGTTAAATAATAATAATAAAATTACAATTAAACTTGTTGGTTGTTAAAGTAAGTATTCTTATGTTACGTTAATATTAATATGTTAATTACAATAATATATTTCGTAATGTTTTCAATAATTAAAAATAACCTAAACATCTTAGAAATTCACAAGCAATTATTTTAAATTAGAACTCTTCAAATCTTAAATCTGGTGTCAAATTTTTTTCTTAAGTCCTTCAGTACTTCATTATATTTGTTACACTGGTCTTGATTCAAATTAGGTAACAATTTTAGATTAATAAAATGGTAACAGTTACCCACTGAAACTTGCGACTCCCACAATTTCGCTTTCCCTATGAAAGCTTTTATTTCTTCATACATATGCGGTAATAAGGACATTCTTTCCTCGGAGATGGACACAACATCGTAGCAGTTGCAGATGTCTATTCAAACGTCGTGGTTAATGACGTCATCTGGAGATATATTAACTGGTCCCACATCTTGTTCCACTCTTACATTGAAAAAGAGAGAGAGGCGGAAGTGCTCCGAGAAGGCCCTATTGAGACGTCTGGTGTAGATAAATCGCAGGGTAAGAAAATTTCGCAAGAATAGGTTGATTGCGAAGTTTCGGCTTATGAATATTCTAAAGAGACACAATTGAAATCATTGTGCAAAGAAGTATGTCAGCATAGAGATAATTTATTTTTTATAAAACTGCAGGAAAGATCTGTTAGAAGCTCAAAAGAATAAAATATGAGAAGTGGCTGTTAAGTCTGTAGCTCAAAACAAAGATATTACTATCAGCATGTTTAGATCCGCATAGAAAATCACAAAGAAAAATCAGTCTTCTTCGATTTTGAGTCAGAAATATAATTTCAGGAAATAAATGGATTGGACATAGGACTAATGCAGGTGTTCTAATATTGTTCTTCATATAGCAAAGCACATGAGGAAAAATATAGCAATTAAAAAAGTCTTGGAACCAAAGTTTAAATTTTCAATTCTAATAGATGGAGTCCACTTCAGTTAGTACAATTTCCACTTTGTTTCTATGGTGAAGTGCAAAGGGAATTGGACGTCCTGATGAAGAAATATTATATATATATATATATATATATATATATATATATATATATATATATATATCCATCCGATATATCTGCAAAGGCAATGTATAGGCCTACAGCTTTACTAGACAATTTGAAATCCCATGGTTTTACATATGGATTTCTGATAAAGAATCTTGTTTCAGTTTATGTGATGCAACTCTGCTGTTTTGTTTTGGGCGAAAAGTGTAGTACAGAAAATCCTGCAAGATGAGTTCTCTAATGTCTTATTTTGGCACTGTGCAAATTACAGACTTTACTTCCAGTGGGTGATACTGTAAATCAGTGGTTGTCAGCACTCTCTGAAATGGGTAAAGGGTAAGCAAAGCCATCCCGTGTGTCCTGTCGTGCAGCAGGAAGAGGTAGAGAGCATACCCACTAGCAGCTACGAATGCTAGACCCAGGGTGCTCTGTGCTGATGACCACTGCTGTAACTAAAGTGGCAGAAGTTAATTGATTCAAGTCATTCTTAGACAAATTGTGTTTTATCATTCATCCCTAAAAAATTCCAAATATCTCCAATCTTGTGCTAATTTGCTAGATACACAGCTACTTAGAATTGGCAGAAGACTTCAGATACGGACACGTCGCTACTTTTGCAGTGCTGCGCAACTCTCGTACTGTGATGTGTGAACAACAGTGCAACTCAAAAAGTAGCAGTTGCCAAACCAGCTGCCCGCTACTTTTTCATGCTGTGCACAGCTTAAAAGTAGCGACATGTGAACAAGATGCTCAGGGTTGCAGCCGCAGCATTTTTGATATCGGTTTTGTTTAAACTTTTGCAGCGGTTGCGACCATTGTTGCCACTCAAATGTGCCAATGATACTTTTATTTTTTGGATATATTTTAATGTTAGATGTGATGAAAATAAATTATTTGTAACAGTTACTAAATGTACAACACAGAGTATATTTGCTGATGATATAATTCATGTTTTTATTTTTCCGTAGTGTAATTTCAAACAGGAGGGTTGCCAACATTGATTACGTGATTATGCTGTTGGTTATAATCCCAGATCACATATAGATTGCTTATTCCTATGTTAAAATCGGTTGCACTTTGAAGAAAATAACCGCCAGGATCGCCACCCGTCCACCATAAACGAACACGAGATGGCAGTATAGTCGCCAATGCAATTCAAATGGGAGTTATGAGTGACTCCTTATATAACAACTAGATGGCAGCATAGTAAACCTGGCAAACGTTGTTACTGTCAAGGCCTATAACGCAGAGCAATCTGGGTATTATTATCATCTAAGTTATCATTTAACCTTCTGAGGACTGGAAACATTTTGTAACACAGACGACTGTGTGGGGTGTTTCTTCACCCCAACTGATTATTTGAGATAATAAGTATTTCTGTTCCTTATTTTTATGTATATTTATTCACAAAAGAATAATAGGACAGTAAATAAGCCTCAATAATGAAGATTGTTGTAAAACGAGACCACCAACAATGGTAACTAGCAACAATGTTTACAAACAGTTTTATTTCTTATTACATAAAATAAGCAGAAAAACCATCTTACAGTTTATTCTTTCTATGCACTCTCAGTAACTGAGGCTCATCATTGAACCATTTTCATTTAGTGTTCTGCCCAAGGGGAGGTCTTTCACTGCAAACACAGCTTTCTCCAGTCTTTCCTATTTTCTGCCTTCCTCTTTGTTTACTCATATGATCCATATATCTTATGTCATCTATCATCTGATAGCTTCTTCTACCCCGAACTCTTCTCCCGTTCACCATTCCTTCCATTGCACCCATCGGTAGGCAGTTCCTACTCAGCCATTGACCCAACCAATTCCTTTTCCTCTTCCTGACCAGTTTCAGCATCATTCTTTCTTCACTCACTCTTTCCAACACAGCTTCATATCTTATTCTATCTGTCCATTTCACACATTCCATTCTTCACCATATCCACATTTAAATGCTTCTATTCGCTTCCCTTCAGTTCGTCGTAATGTCCATGTTTCTGCCCCATGCAATGCCACACTCCATACAAAGCACTTCACTAGTAACTTCCTTAGTTCTTAGTTTACATCCGGAATCTTTTACCGTGGAAAGACTCAACATGCCATGTTTGCAGTTTTTCTTGGGAAAAATAAATGCGATAGCTTCCCGTTACTTTTCACACACTACTCTCTCTTTCGCATCTTAAAAGGTCCTAGGGCCCCAGCGTGGAGATGAGGAGAGTGGATTTGACTAATTAGGCCCTCCGGACTTCACCGAAATTCACCGCAAGGGTCAAATGTCAGTTCTATCAGGGTTTTTGACTCGATCAGAGACCGGGAAATCCCAATTGAATCGACTCATGCAGAAGGGGCTTCAGTCTATTGGACCTAGTTTTCAGAAAACTAAAGAAAACATTCTGTACACTACATTCCTTTCTGCATAGAACTCTAAGCTTCAGTTTCTATCTTCCCAAGCACTGGACTGAATATCTTTCTGCACAGGCCGATGGAGCCATCCATAAAGATATGATTTACATCCATATCTCGTTTTTTCAAAATTTGTGACTGAAGCCCTTTCTGCATGGGGCGATTCATTAGCCTTTGCCCCAATGTGCACTTATGAATAACATTATAATTATCTTGATTTCATACTTTGCCGGCTTTGACTTCATAAACCCTAAAGGGACATAGTCCCATAGATGGAACCAACTGTTCATCAATGTCAAGTGTGAACACGGATTATAGTTTTCTTGGCAGTGCCGAACAAAGATAGTGAAAATTTCTCGGAAAGCAGCCATTTTGTGGATTTCCCTTCTGTCCCAGTATTATAATCGTCAAATCTTAAGTCTTAGTGACCTATCCCTGATCAGAGATCCTGAGAAGAAAGACCTTTGAAAGAGAGTGACAGTGGTTTAGAGCATGCTTACTGGTTCCTGGTTAGCAATCAGTGCACCAGCTACAAGCACAATTCCGAAGAATGCATGTATCTCCTCACGAACTGTAGGAACCCAATGTCTTTTTTCCTCATGCGGATTTTCAAGGTTCCATTTTCCGAACACTAATTCTCCTTTTTGATTTGAATATAATACTAATATGTTCACTACGGTATTTCATTATCAAGGAATAGCTTGAAAATAGTTTAAATATTTTCTGTACATTTGCAGTTGGGCCACTTTTTACAGTCACAATATTTGGCGCGGTTTCTTCGTGTTGGTGTGTCGGAAAATTTTTTCCACTTTTCTCTACTTCTACTAAAACATACGAATCATCTTCTCCAGAATCTTCTGTAGATGTATCCACTTCATCATGAGGTACAGGTTCACGTATGATTACAACGTCAAATTCCTCTCTAATTGATCAATTATCATCTATTTCTGAATCAGAAGAAGAGGAAGAAGAAGAAGAAAAAGGAGAACTATCATATACCAACCTCCCTAGGTCTACATTATCAGTTATAATCTTCTATGTTTAGTACTTTTCGACATATTGCAGAAAAAAACCATACTTCAAGACAGTAAGAGAGTAATTAGTGATCCTCAGCAATGAACAAATAAGTTAAAATGTGGATCATATTTGACTTACATGTTGTAAGACTGGTAGGCTACTATCAACATAAATAATCTACAAAACAATTCAAAATAAAAAAAAATAACAAAATTAGTAAGTGACAGTAAAGAATATGTGGGGTGTTTCAACACCCCAACTACTAGTTATGTGTTTTCTAGGAAAATTAATAAACTATCTTACTTTTAACAGTTGGCATATTAAAACATAAAGCAACTTTGACACAATAAAAAATATCATTAAATAAGACGAGCTTTTAATGTGTTTTTAATTAAAAAAACTGCGACTGGGGTGTCAAAACACCCCACCCAGTCCTTAGAAGGTTAAGTATATAGGCGTTTTTAATAGCTTTATAGTAAAAATAATGCCAATTTCTAAATACTAGTTAGATCAGAAAAGCAAATAATAGATAAGTAAGCTATTGCATGAGTTTCATAATCCGAAACTCTAATGAGAACATAACCACAAAATGTATATCAAAAAGTCAATACGGAGATGGAAACCTGCACCTAAACTGCTGCTGCAAAAGTAGCGCCTTGTGTGTGAACAGACTCGAAACCTCCAGTTGGAACTTTTGCAGCGCACTACTTTTGGCTTACTTGTGAACACAATACGCAACATTTGCAGCTGCAGTAGAAAAGTTGCGCAGAAAAAGTAGCACATGCTGGGTTGCATCTAGTTATGCACTGCATCAACAGTATGGCAAAATTATGAAGTACCACTAGTTTATCATTTTCAGAATGCTTCAGAGGACACACAATGAAGGCTGTAGTATACAATCTGGCAACACCTCATGATCTGTCTTTCATTGACTGGCTGCTGTCATGGAACCATTTAGCAGACAGAATGTTAGAAATTTCCGATTCAAAATAAGATTTATTACAGTTAGAATCGTAAATAAAGACTGCAGTTTCAGTCTTAAAATAATACGATAGATTATGAATTGGAGTTCATAAAGGTAAAAATGATAACAGGGCCTAGGGAATTCAATAAATGTTGTTTTACCTCATTTTGCAACCTTAAATATTATAACAGTCTATAACCGAATATATTACAGATCCTTTAGTATTTCCACGTAATACTTCTGCAAACTTTAAGATGTTTATAAAGGAAGGCGGAAAATAGGAAAGGTCGGAGAATGCTGGGTTTGCAGTGAAAGATCTGTCCTTGGGCAGGAAACTATGAATGAATAACAATAATAGAATCTATACTGAAACCAACACTGTCCTGTATGTCGGCAGCTACAAAAACATAGTACCGGTAGATATTTAAACCTCTCAAGTCTGTTGGGTGTATAATATATTGAGGACATGTCACATACTGTTGATTGTGCTAAGGAAATGGAAAAGGGAAAGTTGTCAAATCCATGTAAGAGTCAAATAATAAATGGTTACGATTTCTGTTCTTGCATAAACAACGCTATTTCATTCATGCATATGAGCTTGAAATGGTGTAAATGTGAGTAAACATATGTATTTTACTTTTTTCTTCTACAATTAAAAATAATATGAAAATCGTGCAAAATCATCGATGAAGGCAAAGTGTGTATATACTTGTCATTCTCTGTATATACTTGTGTACAGGGGTGTCGACTTGGAAATATTACTGGGGGGGGGGGGGGTAAGAATAGGTTAGCAGTGAGAACTAATAAAAAAATAGATGAATTTGAAGAAGCTTACCTTAAATTTTGCTGGCAAACTTGCTCCCCCTCAGTTCGTTCTTGCTTATCGCACTCACAATAAAATACTGTTGTACTGTATGTCGAAAATCTCATATTATTTTCGTAAATTATTATTTACAACACTGTTTTACTAGTTGGAGGTATGAAATTATAATAATAAAATAGCAAATTATCAAGGTTTTTGGTACCAATTTATTAAAATATTTTTACAGCAGTATTTTACTAGGAAATAGCATATCTTTACAAATCACAATTTTCGAATTACGACACTATTTTAATGGGAGTGCGATATGAAGTCATCACATAGGCAGCAAGGTTAAGTTTCATTGACTCATTTCTATGGCAGTTGAGAAGAGCAATGGCTTTTAAACAATCTTGTATCACGACAGACCTCAGATAAGTTTTTAGCCTTTGCAGAGAAGAAAATCAGTGGTGGCTCCTGCATATTTTTAAGAGGAGGAAAGAAGGTAACAGGACGAAATGACACCTTCTTTAATGAAACATGCTACAAATTAGCCAACATGCATACATGTAAGACCAGGTAGTGTTGGGGTTGGTCTTCCCTTCTGTATAGCAATAATCTGTTCTTGTAAACTGAGTTTCCTAAATTTTCCAAAATATATAGTGTTGTCACTTCCATTCATTGTTGAATAATTGTACAAATTAACAATTACAAGGAAACTCACCTCGCAGCATTTTTCGAGCACACTACAGCATCACACGTGTTGGAAGAGACTATAGCTACTAACATGTAATCGGAACCACGGAAATGGGAATGGGAAATAATCTGAGGAAAGCGAGAACACTGCACCCATCTACATGGTCTGTGTTGCTACATGTACATTTTACAAGTTCAGTATCACATGCTTTTGAAGAATATCAGTTCTTGTAAAGTTATACTACTATTATTGTTCAAAGTTGCTGGTGGCCAATTAATTTTTTATGTTAAAAATGTAGTTTGGAGTACTACTTTCAATTTAAAATATATTTTTACAAAACTGACAACTTGGCTGTTGCCCTGTCTAGTACACAATGAATGGAAGTGAATTTCAGGGGCCAAAAAGATCTGCGATACTAACGTAGAACTACTTCCTCTTTGTTTTATATAAACCCGACTTTAACTTTCAAATATCTTGGAAAGTTTCAAACCATGGATAGTAGCTTATATAAAGTGCAATGAATAATATTGTTGATTTATAATTATTTTTAAAAAAAGTTTATATAGTGTCTTTCATAGGGTTGCGTTAAAACTGTTTTTATTGTGCCTCCTCCTAGATGTGTTATAGTCTGGTTGAATGAAAGATCATTAGATGGCAGCGGTAGCAAGCTTGCTGCACGACCAGTTGGTTTCTATTTCCCGCCCATGTGCTGATTCAGAGGAGGATCTCCTCCCTCTCCGTTCATTTACCCGCTTTAAAACTCTGCTTCTTTCTCTGGCCGCTAGTGCACTGTTGTCTATGTGTGTTAACTGCAGTAAAGGAGGAATGGATTGACTTTCCTCCACACAAACAAACTCGCATCTTTCTCACAGTTTTCTAGCAGCACATGAGCGCGCATCATTTAAAACTCGATCAACTGAGATTTTCTTATAGCTGTGAACTTAAAAATTATCGAATCTTCCTCGAATTTCAAGGCACATATTTTATTTGGTATTTACTTTCAAAAGAAGAAAAATGTGAGGAGGACGTTCCTCCCTTCCCTCCCCCGAGGAACCGTCACTGAAGAAAATGATCACTTGGCAGTACACGTTGTTACCAGAATCGTTAGCACTGTTTGTATAAATTTCACTAGTTCTGGCAACTCAAGTATGCCACTATTTCATCCAAGGAACTAATATTTGCAAACTAACTACTTTGAGTAATTTCATGAAACATGCCATGATGGATATCTCATTCATAGAAGATAAAATGTATTCAGAATGTCTATTATGAGTGTTATCACTAAGAAGTAGTTCAATTTGACTTATAAGGGATGTTTTAACTATCTCAGAAAGATACAACCCTCAAACTTCGTTAACTGATACAGTTCACATATGTAAGTAAACGCACAAAAATTACCTGCCAATATCCAATGCAAATGCCTGAAATTACTATGTAAATGTGATATGGCTACGAAAATAATTGGCCATGAGCAGCTTATCAGCTGACTGCAGGTGAGTTGCCACTGCATCACGGGGTACAAGTAAACATGACCGCATGTTAGTTTGTAGCAGTGAGTGTTATTGCTACCAGTGAGACATGAGAATGAGCTCTCAAACAGCATTGAATTCTGTCAATGTTTTGTTACATGCGACAAATTATTTTCGTGAGGATAATAATTGTGCTGCAAGTGGAATAAGTATACAAGAGACACAAATAACAGAATATATTATAAAACTTATAGAGGATCATCCATTCGGGGTGAATTACACTGCTGACGAGACTTTAGAGATAACTAATGAAGAATCTCCAGATGAAGAAAGTGACATTGATACCTCATCTTCAGAATCTAGTACCCACAACCAGAACCCCCATTCCTCACCTGTGGAATTTGAGCCTAACAGATCTAATAGTGATTCGCATTATCATACTCCATCACCAATGAAATCATCATTGTCAAGTTATGCACCAAGTCCATAGAAACAAGCAACAAAGAGTGTCAGTGCCGATTATAAGAGAAAAGCAATGAAATATTGACTGAATGAAAGTGGTAAAAAGAATTTATTAGCAACAGTTCAGAAAAGGTTTCGGGCAGTCACGCCAGAATGGCAACTGTATTTTTGGAAATCACAATTGAGGCATGTAAATGGAAAAGGCTGAAAGTGCCAAAACTTCAGAACATAGTTTTGTATCTGAAAACAGGTGAAAATGACGTCGCCAACAATGTGGGTTATTATAGAAATTCCGTAAGGTACAGTATTGATTTAGTTTCTAGAGTGAGTGATAGGTAGGGCTGAGGTTGAAGTCACTGTGAATGAAACCTGGGTAAGGGTGAATGTCCAAGCATCACAGTGCGCATCTAGTATACTGTTTGTTTTGCTGGGACTCACTGTGAAGTATTTGTATTCTAAGTCTAAGATCAGTTGTGTATCAAATAAATGAACTTAGATCGTCCTGTTAGTAAAGTGACTGTGTTGTAAATTCGTCGACAGGCGAGACAGAACGGAAAACGCTATGTAACAAGCTCAGGGAAACAAACTGCAAGTAAACAACCACCGCCACAACAAGCCACCTGTTCATGTAAGCATGCATGTAAAGATCTTGCACCTGAACAGAAGGAGCTGTTGTGGAATTCTACAAAGTTAGTGAAAACCTACAATAAATTATTTTATGCTCGACCATGCCGAAATGTAGTAATTATAAACCTAGTAGCAGCCCTTTAATGGACCTCATTAAAGTACACCTATTCATTAAAGTTCAGGTGTTCCACCAATCAGAAAACACCATTGTAGCAATATGAAAGCGCAAGTATCGATTATTCTCGGATATGCAATCGAAAGACAACTAGCGAAACGTCACGGAGGCTGGAAATCCAATACTGTCGCAGAAGGTTATGTTCTGTTACTATAATAATTCGCGTTAATTGTAAATAATATTCAAATAAATTCAATTTGTCATCTCGTTTTTCAATGTCTAAATAAATTTCAAGGTTATATCAAGATTAATGTTTATTTTACTCTCTAGATTATATCAAGGTCAATGACATTTGTTTCTCGGAAAAAATCAATATTTTCGCGTCTGTGCACATCTCACAATTTACGAGATATTGCACAAGGTCAGTTCCGCTCCCCAGTCAGATAAGAATAACATGAATACTTATGAATAATTTCAAGTTAGAAATATGGTCGAGCATAAAAAGTCGTATCAAACTTGCCTATAATGGTAATTAAGACACTCGTATGAAAATTATGAAACTCGCTTGTGCTTATTTCATAAATATACTCGCGTCTTAATTACTACCATTATAGGCTCGTTGCATAATATACTATAATGAGATGAATACACATGCAAAATGTGGGTCGTAGGTGTCATGGAAAATATGATGATCCAGCAGAGAGTAGGCGTCAGCATACATTTTTATACATGATACCAAATGGCTCGGGTAAAAATATACAGGTATGTTCTAAAACTTTCAAGGACATATTTGCATTTCTACACATCCGTGTCTCTCATAAGAATCCTTCTGTCATTAAAACATCCACGAGTTTGGATCTTACAAATGTGTGGACGAAAACAGATGTTCTCAACAAATGGAAAAAAACTTGACTCACTTCCTGATTTACACAACTTACCAAGGTTTCAGTTTGTTTCCAAAATCAACACCGAAAAGGCCAAAGATCTACTGGGGATGATAAACTATCTTGAGAAACTAGAAGACAAACAGTTCTACCAGGAACTTCTCTTTCGTCGCTTCTGTTAAGAAAAAAAAAACTTGATAGGGTCTGCCAATCTGAATGTAGATATTCCATTATTTAATTTACTTTGTGCCTGAAGATGTACATAATGATTATTGTAACCGATGTCAGGGCATGCAGATATTACAATTAGTTTATTTTGTGCCATGAGAGGAGTTGTTTTTTTTTTTTTTTTTTTTTTTTTTTTTTTTTTTTAACAGACAGCATTAGGATGCGTCTGCACTTTGTTATTCTCAAGTTACAAAATAAATGACACAAAAATATGCAACACTGTTTTCTCTCTGTACCTTGAACTTTCCTCTTTATCCATGCATTCTCCTCACAAAATAAAGAAAATGAAATGAAAAGAAGGTAATATGGTAATATTATGTAAAATTTTACAATTCAGATTAATGCTTTTTTTCAATAATTAAAACTAAAAAATGCCGGCTTTAAACAGTTTTATGTGATTTCTACAATTTCTTATTTGCGGCACTTTCAGCCTTTTCCATTTGCTTGTCTCAGAGGATGTAAAACCACATTCATTAGAGTTCAAAAGATCATGTATGAAGCACTAATGTCAAGATTTGTGTATGCCAGACAAAATAAACTAACTATATCTGATGCAGATTTAAAAGTGTGGTCTGTAGACATTTCACGAACAATATTATCGGAGGGTATATTTAAAGCTTCGAGATCCTGGATTTATGATTTTAAAAGGTGTTACAATATCAAAAGCAGAAAAAACACGAAATTCGTCTCCCATATGCATGCAAGGGTTGGGGCGAAAATACAGAAATCTACAGATGACTTTCTAAATGCAACAAAAAATAAACTTATTCATTATTCATTTAAAATTCTTTCTTATATTTTTTGTAATATGGATTGTTGTTATAATATTTATATTAATTATTTAAACTTGAATAGCTTATATTATAGAGCGTGACATTGAAGATGTTAATGAGATTTATTTAATCTTTAAGTATTTATAATATTTATAAAAGTTTCCTTTACCTTCTGCTATTTATAATACAGATCAGAGTGGCTTTGAAAAGGAAATGAGAACCAAATGTACACTGTCTTTTGTTGGCGAAAAGCATACCGAAAGCAAGGTCCAGTCTATTGCAGCTCTTACTCTTACACGATTATGCCTACCGTAAGTATGGATGGAGTTCTCTTTTCGAAACTTTTTATCGTATTGCAAGCACTGGCAGGAACTTTCGGCCATATAGTTCTAAAAAAAATGTTTAAGGCCGAAAACATTATTGTTAAAGCTTCAAACTCCGAAACAATGGAAGAAAAAGGAGCTAAAAGAATGGTATGAAGAAGCTTTCTTTCCATTTGCAGGTGATAAGTTCGCCTTGACTTTGAATTCGTGGACAGCATACAATGATACCACGTGTCTAGAAAGTATCCTGCTTGGTAAAACGACTGAACTAGTTCAGATTCCTCGCATAATGACCGAAATAATTGAGGACGTCACCCGAATAAGGGTGTACACAGCAAAATGTAGTTCTGATATAAACTAATTTCAATGTATGCAAGCTGTCAGATTCATCATAGTTGCGTCGAAAAAGTTTTTCAACACTGTTAAATTATTTCGAGGATATTTAAAACAAAATAATTATTGAAATAAGTAAATAAATATAATACGGAACTCGTGTAAATATATGCTCAGCGACAATATGTTTTAGTACTGTTTTTAATTATTCTGATGTTCTAGGTGTCTAACTTTGCATGGAAATTAATTATATGTACATAGTCGTATATAATATTTTCCGTTTTAATAGAGGTGTATTATTTTTCAAACTATTTTCTTATTGATATTAGAGGAGAAACAGTTGAGGGGTTTAGAACAAAAAGCAGGTAAGTGACATTAAAAAAAATGAGAAGTGCATGTTGTGATCGCCCAAAAGGATGTTTCTTTGGGATAAAATCCGGTAAGTGATCACACTGTGCGGTGCTGGCATTTGGGCATCATTCACTTATACTCTTTACAAAACTTCTTTTGTGTTTAGAGCAAAACCCAGGCGATTTCATTGGCATGGTTATGTAACAAACATCACCTCATGATTTGTGTCTACAAGAAAATGGAAAATAAAGAAGAAAGATGGATGTTATCCTCCTTTAGTGGTATGTTAAGATATTCAATATCCACTTAAACTTAAGTTTTCATCGGCCACATACTGACACATGTAATAAATGTGACACGTTTTCTGTGAGGATCACTATGAGAAAGATGAGCAACTCTTAGCTCAGTTGAAAATGGAACAAGACCTGCACCTGAGAAGAGCACAAAAAGCAACCGAACAGAAGAAGATTGATAAAGAAAAATCAAAACAGGAGGATAGCCTAGCTGTTTTCACTTTGAACTTACGGAAAATGTTGCCTACACCTTCACTCACCAGCAACAAAGTTTACTACCTGAGAGTTCTCTTTTATTTTAGTAGGTTGTTTTACGACGCTTTATCGCTGGTTTCGCGGCCAGACATGCTAACCGTTACTCGAGAGGTGTGGACTAAGAGTTCTCTGGACTTATAGTTTTGGTATCTATAATCTTAAAACAGGTAAATCCACCATGTTCATGTAGGGGGAAAAACATTGCCTCAAGAGGATGGCAAGAAATTGGTTCCTGTCTGAAGAAATACTGTGAAGGTTTACATGAAGTGAGTCGAATCATTGCATACAGTGACTGCTGCGGTGGTCAAAATCGAAACAAAAACCTGCTCAAATTTTGGATGTACATCGTGAAGACCAATGCATTACAAGTCATTGATAACAAGTTCCTGGAGCCAGGCCATACTTATATGGAATGCGATGAAGACTTTGGATTGATTGAAAAGCATAAGAGTGTAGTTAATAATGTCTTTGTTCCTGAGGATTGGATCAGTACTGTGAAAGCAACATCAAAAAATTTTTCTATTATTCCAATGAACAATGAAGATTTCTTCACAGTTAAGTCCATGGACAAATTTACAAAGACGACCATAACCAAGGATGAAGAAGGTAATAATTTGTCATGGCACAAAGTAAGATGGATATGCATAGAAAAGGAGAATCCTTTAACTAAGCTTTTCAAAGAAACCATGAATGAGGACAGTCCCTTCAGAAGAGTTAAATTTTTAAAACGTGGGACAGGCAGACCAACAGAAGTAATGCTCTCAAACCTCTATCCAGGAGATGAGTCCATAAAGACTGCAAAATACAAAAACCTGCAGGAACTTAAATCACTTGTACCTCCTGTTCATCACACTTTCTTTGACAGTCTGCCTCACCAACAGGTTCCAGAAACTTGACGAAGAGAATGTCCTTCCACCAAAATTCACAATGTGATTCCTGCAGAAGTGTCAGTAAATGAAGACAGTGACTCTGATTAGTTGCGTAAAGCAGAATTTGCTTTGGTTGTGGTTATGGTTAATTTTCCGTTATTTAACAACGCTTTCAACATTTTAGGTCATTTGGGCATCGCAGGTGCACTGGAATTTAGTCTCGCAAGAGATCTTTTACATGCCAGTAAATCTACTGACATGAGCTGTCGTATTCAAACCAGGGGCGTATTTTGCGGGCTACCGGCGGTAGCCCAAGGAAATTACAAAAGAAAAAGTTTATAATATAACATAATGTAATAATTTTGTATTATTAGTTTTACCATAGTAATTAAAATTAAAGTAATTGTTAGATATATTTTATGTAATAATAGGGTCAGCGGTAGCCCAAACCCTTTAACCAGTATACACCACTGATTCAAACACACTTAAATGCCATCGACCTGAGCGGGATCGAACCCGAGATCTTGGGAACAGACGGCCAGTACTCATGCACTTGAGCCACCCAGGTCGACATTCATTAATGAATGACCAAAGATGTTGAAAGAGTCGTTAAATAACGGAAAATTAACCATAAACAAACCAGATGAAAATGCTAAATAGCATCATAATCATCATCATCATTATTATTATTTTAAAGTCTTTCACCTTGTTTTTGCATTTCAATGAGAATATTTTCAAAACCAGTTAAGTATTTTGTAATAATTATTCCTATGCCAATAATGAATGCACAAACTTAATTTCACCTCAGTATTAATAATTATGACATACTTAATAGATACAAAATTTAAAAAAAATTAATTAAACTTGTAATATTTTATTGCATCTAGAAATTTAACTGTAATTTTCTCAAAACTAGGTTTCCGTCACTTACCTGCTTTTTGTTCTAAGCCCCTCAGTTGTATTCTGTAGGACCACAAAAAATTAATCTTTATATAGATTATATTTTTTTATGTTTCACTTTTGAAACAATGTATGAATAAAATATTGTTAGACTGATGAAAGCTGTATTAGAAGAAGATAACCTTTTGGATGCTACTGTCTTCGTTGGCCCTCAAAGAATCCTCAACTCTGTCTTCTATTGCATATCTGAATATAATGCTTAATTGAGCTCTGTACGAGACATCAATTGTGTCATCTGCTTGAACAGAAACAAATTATGCTTCATCTACTTCATTTCTTATTCTTTCTTGCAGCACGTCAGTTATGCACTCTATAGAGTCATTCTTTATGTCGCTAGAAGTACCTCTGAAACTGGAGTTGGAGTGCAAATGATTTATAGTTTTTGTTCTTCTTCAGCTAGTAAATCTAAAAGTTCTAAATAATCTCCCCTGTTTGCTGAATCACACTGACCACGAAGGGACAGTTCTTGTTTACCTAAATAAGTAATTGCTTGGATAAGGTGACCTAGAATTTTTCTGTTATTATTAGCAACTTTTTCATTGTGCTGAATAACAGCAAGACGCGAACTTTCTGACAGTGTGTGTTCAACTCGATTTCGGCCTAACATATGAAAACTCTCTCTGTTCTTTATATGTTTTTGTGAAGATTGATACTTACACGCTTTAAATTCAAAATATTTTATTGTTGAGATACCATCTTTATTTCACTTAGATTCACCTCCAAACATAACACAAACAAAACAATACTTATTTCTATTTGTGCTGTCAACCATTTGTATTTTGAATAGTTTTGAATTTGCTGTTCACATTACCATCCTTCTGAATTATATTTAAATTGGGAGTAGGTTTTCAATTTTTCATGTTGCACTTTTGTTCATAAGAGAAGGACAAGAAACCTGTATTTAATAAAGAGTCAATTGAATCAGAATTGCTTTGATCACACATTTTATAAAACTAATTGATAACTAATAATCCACTATAACATTGACACTCGGTGCGCTAGAAATTAAGCTTTCTTTGCTACGCTGTTGTCTAACAATCATGCTAGATGGGAGAGAACTGAGACAATATTGGGAATGTCTCACAACGTTCCTAAGAGGTTTGATGGCGAGCTGTGCTACACATGCACCTGTTATTTAGTCCACATGCCCAAAGCCAACCGAATGGAAGATCCGAAGAGACAGTGTTAAGTCATGCCTCCTTACAAGGGTTTGGGCAACTCGTCTGATATTGTAGCGTTCTAACATAGCAGTGTGGTGCCAGCAAGCAAGCAAGCTGTCTTACAATAATGAAGTCAAGTTGACTGATCGATGTAACCAAGAACTTCATAACTCCGCCCCTGCAAAAGGGAAAGCAAAGAAGCTTCCTTTGATGGTAGCGATCATTACATCGCATGGATAGAGAAGCAAAGAAGATGTGGGTGGTGTAAAGAAAATACTGTCAAGTTGTGTTCCAAGTGCAAGTGCAATGTACCTGGGCATGCTCATTGTTTTGTTTCTGTTTCATTCTCGCCACTAAACTTATCTGTATTACCTTGTAAGACTCAAAACATTTGTATATTATATTTTAAATTTATTCTTTGTGTTAGTGCATAAGATTTAATAAATATATTTTATCATTATGTTAAGTTACTTGATTGTATGCTGTAAACAAATAATCAATGTAGAAGTAAGAATTAAAGTAAACATAATAATTATATAACATTAAAAAGAAAAAAAAATAGTTTGCAATGTATTGCTTGTAACACAGTGCTATAAGTGACCACTGTTTCAAAAGTGGAACGTACTCCTAATTTACATCACAGACAGTTCTTTCAAAACTGCATTTTTTCTGTATTATAATAAAGCATTCTGTCCAATGAATTAAATACTATAGTGACTATAATAGTATTTAATTCATTAATATGTCACATCAACGGACGTATATACGTCACCCAAACATCGTAAGATGAAGATTACATTCTGTCCAATATATATGTCAATATTAACAAATTATTCAACAAAAAAATAATTTAGGCACTAATGAGTTAATTACTTTCTTTCTATTAGAAATGACCCGATTTCACTTCAATGCTCTAACATACAGTGTATTAAGCTTGAAATGAACACGAAATTAAAAATGGATTATTTTTAATTGAATTTAAACTAATCTGGAATATCCGAACAGTTTTTGTATCATAAAATGCCTAATGTTACATATTACTAAATCTCTCAATAGCATCTATTTTTGTCTCTTTATTAATTTTATTCGGAAAGTAATGAGAAGAATTCAAAACGATGTAAACTGAGTAAGGCAAATGGAGATTTTAAATCTCAGTTTGGTTTTAACAATGGGAATATACGTCAACTGTTAACATAATATTCCATTTTGTCTTGGATATCTATTAAATAAAGTGAGTGAGTTTTTTACAAGTTTTTATAAATTTAACTGTCTCCACATCCTGATTTAAAAAATTTAATCTGCTGTTTACATTGCTGAAATGTTCAAAATATTTTATTTCACATTACAATGTTTGGGTCCATAATATAATAAGTGTACTGATATAGCATACCAGTGCACTTACGCATTATGCACCCAAACATTTTAACTACCAAATGCAAGTACAGCTACTTTTATTTAATATAATATACAGAAGATTGTGATCACTATCACATGGAGGTAATATACATGCAACTATAAATAGAATAGTATTATCTAAAAAAAACAACTCTAAATGACTTTTATTAATTTTCTCTCATCAGAGATAATGATTACAATTTATTATATAGCATAAGCTACTTGTATAAAAAATAACAGCTTAGCATTTGGCAATGTCTCATAGTGTACAGTAATTCATAGATTGTGCACTTTATATAATACTCATACTGCACAATATAATTTAAACAATAAGTTGGGAAGTGTTTTAGTACATCATGCAATTCTTATTACACTGTGTAACAGCAACTTTAAATTGTATACTGAAGTCCTGCAATGCATTAGATATGAAACCACTGAGAGAAATATCACAATTGAGGGATCCACTGCAAGATGGTGCATACTAGCGTTGGCTGGTGCAATGCCACATCTATAATAGTTTAGGAAAAGGACAACAGATGGTAGGAGCTGCCGTAAACACATAAAAGCTCATTCTTCAGAATTTTGTGGCATAGTTTCCTCTTGCAGCGGACCTCTCAATTCATTTATTTCTTAATTTACATTTGCATTGACAGTTTTATTTCCTATCCCAAAATATCACCCATATACATATTATACAGTATATATAAGTTATGTGGACTATAAATTGACTTCAATCATTAGCTTTACACTGGAAGTCACTAATCTTGTGAATATATTATTACCCATTTGCTTTTGCAATTTTAATAACGCAATATTAACTATTTTAGCTAATAAAAACATATAAAAAAGAGATTTCATTTACTGTGATAGTAACTACCGAGGAAAAAATCTCTCGTTTGTAGGACTACATAAAATAAACTAGTTAAATATTTAATAATTTGACAAAAGTATTACCAAATATATATAAAAAAAAACAGAAGTACTTCCTTTGTCATAAACGTCATGTGACAATAAATATAAACTTAGGATTTAAAAAATGATTGTTTTGAAACAGAGTGCCCCAGAAGGAATGTACAGATCTCGGATTTTATCTCCACCTCTGTGCAACGTCACATTTGCGGTGGAGAAGTGAGGGGATGGGAGGAAAGTTGTAATGCTTTTCAATACGCTGACGCCCACATTGTAAGATAAGTCATTTGAAATTTAACGGACACTGACTGGCAGAAATATAATACTTCATATAATGTAGTTCGGATAATCTACATTGATTTAACCTGACAGACCTATGTCCGAAATCTAATAGTTGGAGAGATATTGATAGGTAAACTTTTAAATGGAGTGAGACACTATACACGTACTTCTACATTTGAAAACAATGTGATATGATACACTATTGAAAATGCTGTATCTTGATGCTGTTCTAATAAATTACTCAGATTATCCTTCTTATGGATTCCAAGACTGCATCAAAGCTGAGGGAGGAGTGTATTTATATTCATGTTTATGTGACTGCTAATCTTCACACTAGAGCTCAATCTTCAATATGGATGGATACCTTGGATCTTTTTTAACAGATGGATAAACACAGAAACGAAGTAGAGTAAACATACAGAATGCATACAAATTTCATCACTGCATTCTATATGAGTGTCAGGGTACTGCTGCACAGTTACAATTTACACAGCTGTACTGTGGTGTCCAGAGATATAGTGTGCAAAGATCTGATATAGCACATAAAGTAGAGTGCAAAGAACAGCAAGATATTCCAGTTTTTCTCTCTCAATTTATCCTCAATCGTTAAAGACTTCGGACATAGATATATAGAGTTAGAATGATATATTTCAACGAACACTACATTACTCTAAAATATTCCTCCTGGTACACCCTGTATATAAAATTGGTTAAGTTTCAGCAATTGACACTATGTTGTCAAAATGAATTTTGAAAAATCTGTGAATTCTCTCAGAATTCGAAAACAAGTTACGAAAATATTACACACGTTTTACATTCATTATATAAAATGGACGGAGTTACACAATAATAGACCAACCGACAATTTGAAGAAAAAAAAACTGGAGATATTTGCAGAAATCTGTTGACTTATTTAACTCAGAAAAAAAAATCAATAATGCGATATCTGCACTCTGCTGACATTTATAAGCAAAATTCTTTATTGCATAAAATTCATTTATTTATTTTGCTTTGCAATAGTATATCAACTGATGATCTGTTAATAAAAATCGGTTAGCCTTTTTTTATTATTATTTGGGTATTTTTTGTAAGAGTGTGAGTGTTACAATATTTATTGTGTAAAATGATTCATAAATAACCAGATTTACTTCAATGGTCAATACCTCGAAAACAGGTTTTTGTCGGTTGGTCTCTTATTGCATAACTATGTCCAAATGTTGATATTGTCTATTTGTTGACACAAACATACAATAACTCATTAAGAAGAACGAAATAGTTTGCATCATGCTCACATACATACTACAAGATGTTGAACACGAAGCAATGTTTTAACCTAATATCCAGATATGTTTGGTTGAAAATAAGACAAACTGGCAGCCAAAATAATGGACATAATTTTTGGAGAAAAAAACTAGGAAAAGACATCTTGCTGGAATCTTGTTTAGTGACAGGAAGGAGAATCTTATCTTCAAAATTGACTTACAAAGTATTTGCCAGTTTTCTTGTCTGTAATTACATTATAAAACTTCATAATAACTCCATCACATTCTTAAAGGAGAGGTATACCTTTATGAGTCGAAAATGATATTTTTCAATTTATTTATTTCTATATTATATCATTATTATTATTATCATTTTTCTCTTTCTTGTGGTAAAACATGTTTTAGATATCTCAAATAGTGTCCGAGATATGTCCTTTAACCTGTGAGCATACTTTAAGTTTCCCTCTACCAGTAACTTTATCCTTTGCTACTAGTTTTTCAAAATTTTAAATTTTCCCTGATGATTCAAAAAAGGTTTTTGAGATATTTAGCATGTTTATATGTGTTTGACATCTTAACAACATTCAATTTTCAAAAAAGAATAGGTCACAAACAAGTTAAAATAAAAAATAGAAGTAATATATGTTTTCAAGAGATAAGTGAACAATTTTAGTTTATATTATTCATGCAGTTATTACAAACATTTTAAAGTAAAAACAATTTAAAAAAATTAATAGATTTGTGGAAAATATCAGGTAAATGCATGATGACTACACAAATTGAAGAGTGTGATCCCAAAACACGTTCAGTCCACTTTTATGAAAGGACTAGACTAGTTTTTTTATCTACCAGTCTAAGGACCGAGTGAGTTTTCAAGTGACATGCACAATAACACAACTTTTAGATAAAGATTAGTGTTATTTTGGAAGAAAAGAAACTTAAAATACAATGATGGAGGTCTCAAAAAGCATGTATAGATCATAAAAATGGCCGAAAGGCAAGTTTTGGGGTCACACTGTTCAATTTCAACCAAATTTTTGGAAATTAATTATTGTTAATTATTTGGATATTGTTCTTTGGATATATAGTATTAAAAATGTAGAAGAAAGGAGAAGGAATGTATTGTAAGTATGCGAAATTCCATTTTACCTGGACTCAAAGATACTAAGATATAAATTGTTAAATAACAATTTATACAATTGGAAAGTTGTACCTCCTCTCTTAAACTCAATCATGGTCTTTTCTCACTCAATCACAGAAAAAATACATTGCATAACAAACAATACAGTGTCTCCTTAAATTACTCCTAGACGTTAGAATGTGACAATTCTTAAACAGGTTTAACCAGACACATGTGCCTTACTGTGCTGTAAGGTGAAACTCTTCAAACTGTTAACGTATCTGTACCTACACAGCAATGTGGAGTCCTTAGTATACTCTTGCTGTAAACTTGTATCCTCATATAAACAAATAATTTCGTATCCTTCCACATCTTCACTCACTAGATCTTCATAAAAACTAGTTCAGAGAATATCTAAGGCGAATATACAGTCAAATAGAATACACTGTATTGATACCCAATGTTACTCAGTATTGTTAGAGTGATTCTTTCCTTTCCTTAATTTAGGCTGTCGACTTGTCTCCTGGAAGACTTTGATTTCTTACTTATTTCAAGAAAAGAGGATTTTCATACAATATTTTAATAAAAAGGTTGTCTAATTGGTTTACCTATTTTTGTATACAATATTTACATTATGAATATCGGAAAATCTTTACACAATTAATTCGTAAGTATTTTTTTTTTACAAAAAATTTGAATTTTTGATAATATTACTGCATGCCTATGGCATAACATAATGATCGTGCAATAGTTATAATCTAATTGCTAAGTGAAACCTATCTCATAAAAAACAATTTAATAGTTTCGGATATTCAACAATACTGGTAAGTGGATAGACACATGGTCAAGTCAATTTTATTATAAAAAGAATAGTATCCTATGGCATATCGTAATATTTTAAAATACAGTTAATGTCTTAGTTTTACAATATATACATCACATATTGTTAATAACTTTGAAATTATTCTTCAAATTTACACTCTTTTAAAGTTCCCAATGAATCTCAGTTCTAGTGTATAATGAAAAGTGGTCAACTAATTCAGTAATGATGAAAAAATTTCTAAGAATGAATATAAATTGAATCTGGTTTATGTTCAGTGCACGATGTAAAAAAAAAAAAAACATGATCTGAAATAAAAGCTATCGACTTTGCTACAATTTATGTAAATGACATTGTACACATTCTGAATAACTTTAAACTGAAAGATAATAATTTTACTGTGGAATTAATCAATTACGCCAAACTTCAAACTTATTTTCAACAATAACGATGATGATAATAATAATAATAATAATAATAGATAAGGCTCTGATGTATTATTAGAATATATCAGAATAATGATCATCAGTATCTTCATTGGTTGAACTTTTTGGGTTATACTTCTTCAGGAGAGTGTGTGGTTTAAATGTCATCGTTGGTCTTTTCAATGCTTTCCTCTTTCCAGTAGAAACATGAAAATATATTTTCAATTAAAAAATTTCACTTCGTTAAAGAAATTCAAGTCTGTTTCACTAGACTGTAGAGAACAGTGAAAATGCGCACAAAAGTGATAAATAATATTTCAGGTACTTTCTAGCACATCTGAATTGTGTTGGATTTAAATGTATTTATTACTTAGTGTTCAATCTTAGAACATATATTTTGCCTCGGGCTTCTTGTTTACAAGCATGTAGAGAATGTAATCAATATTCAAATTTTTCCCATTTTACGAAGATATGTCAACATGAGTAGTCATGATCGTATTATGACATGGGTCTACGAGTCACCAATATCAGTAGTTCGCAAGTGACAGTCATGTTTACAAGAGATGTAACTTTATTCCACAAAAAAGGAATTCATTGGTTTTATGCATGGAGATCAAGGAAATGAAATACAATATCTCTCCTAATCTTTCTTACTGAAAATTACTTATTTATGCCCACAACAATGCACTTCCTTGGCATCCTCATTTTCAACATATAACATCACCAGACTTTATATGAAGACATGATGACATATGTAATAAGGTAAGCTACAATCTTCGAGAATTTTTTCACCAAATGACACACATGTATAAAGCTTAACTTCTTCAAGAATTACAGTACACCTTTCTAAAATCCTGCATAAACTTAACAGAAATCGCATACATTGTTACCATAACAATCTTCAGTCACCTATACATTCCAACACTCATGGACACAACTTTACATGTATGGGATGCTATCAGTATAAACTTAAGAGCTGCCAACACTGATTGTGTTATATAAATGTTCATTTATTTTGTGAAAACTTAACATATTTCAACAAATTTTACAATAATTTTATAATTTATTAAAAATATCTTAAAAGTTTAAAATCACGATGTTAAGAGAAGACAAGAGTTGTCTTTGTTTCGAAAATGATACATCAGCACTCCTCATCTCTCCAGGCTTTTATTATTAATCAACAGAAATCATATATTAGAAATAATGCTCAGGCCAGAATTAAAATTGCTTTATGATTGACAACTGAGTGAGCTGTGTGAAAGGAAGGTGTAATGCTGATACTAGGTTACTCATTTATCACTCGGTGTCGTAACGACCTTCTTTAATAATCCTGAATGCAACAGCCCATAGAAGACCAAAGGCAAACAGCCGACTGCTGGTCTCAAATCCACATTCCTCAGCAGAGGTGAATGATCATCCATTCAGTATAGGGATATTGTATAGTTAGCATGGTGATCCTCCCAGCCGTTATAGGCGGCTATCAAAACTGTATTTTGTGACCTACTGTAGCTTCCCAAATTCATCAGAATGCTGGATAGGCAATGATCCCATACACTGGCCGAAATTTCGTGAGGAAATTCCTTTCCCCAGAAAGACTCGAACCAACACTTATTCTGTAACACGAGTCCATGCATGACACCTTACACCACAATACTACAGCACAGGACATGACTATCTCTGACATTGCTTATTATTATTAAGTAAACTACACTCTTCTCTCTTCTAGCGTAATCAGAAGTCAATACAGTGAGTTACTTCAATCCTAAAATAGTGACAGCCAGTGCTGTCATGGAGGCCATACATTGTATGGGAACCTAAAATTTCTTTAATTAATCGTATGGGGAAAAGAAAATTTTGTCTGTACGGAGTCATACGGCATATGGGTGCCTAAGTTTTGTACGTGGAGATGTGTACAAATCTTAGATCATCTCTTGCTGTTCCTAATGTATTTTGTTTGATGTTCATAAACAAAAATTGTCCATCTCTGCAGCACTGGAATCCAGAATTATATAAAATAATGATTGAAAAACAAGTGCTGCAAATACACACTCCAAGATTCATCGAGACAAGAGTGTATCTACAGTGGTGCTACATGGTGTATTCTTTAAATCAAGCTTGTTGTACAATTAAAATGTAAATCAAAACAATTTCTTTACTTAGGCTATTTCTTAATATTTAAAAAATCATTAAATGACAGTCGGAGAGATAGAGAGAGGAGAGTAAAATATATTTCAAAGGAGAAAACAAGGGATGAGGAGAATGGCCAAGAAAAAAATTACCATGACAGCACTGGTGACAGCATTTTCTATTCAAGTAGGCCTATATAAGTATACTTTATTTGATATTCAAGAATGACATGAATTCAATTGGTTCTTCAATATAAAGAAGATAACAGAAAGCCCACAAATAAAGACGATGAGGGGATGGTGGGTGTTAACAGTTACAGACACTTTTGAAGAACAATAAACATTCAATGAATGCAGTATATATAAGAATTATAATATGGACATTTCTAAGACAGATGTTAGGATTTGCATTCAAAATGTAACTCTCACAAATGATACAAAAAAAAAAAGTGTCATTTGTCATTCAGAATTTCAAGAAAAGCACAATATTTGACAAAATCTTCACCTCTGAATATAATGATCATTTTGATTTACACCAATCATTATGTTTTTTTGTATCATGCCATTTGTGAGAGTTACATTTTGAATGCAAATCCTAAAATCTGTCTTAGAAATGTCCAAATTATAATTATTACACAGGCTTTCATTTCAAAACTTCCTGGTCTTTACATCTTAGATTTCACCCCCCACTTTGAAATTTCAAATGACACTCCTATATTTTTATACTTAAATATGAAAGAGCATTCAATTGTTTATACACCTCATTCATTTGTTTTCTATCATCGCATGGCAACCTGTATTTTTGTTATTATCAGTTGATTGTAGGATGAAAACACAGCTTATTTTGTGTAATTTCCTAAATTTAATCAATAAGGATAATTATGTTCTCTCTTGAAGGGTATACACCATTTTAACATAATTTAATACACAAACACAACTATTACATGAAATGCTCAATAAGTTTTTTTAGCTTTATTCTCTTCAGCTCTAATCAGCAATAACAACAATCCAGGTTGCCAGGCGACAGTTGAAAACAAAAAATGCGCAAACGAATGAGGTGTATAAACAATTGAATACTCTTTCATATTTAAGTATAAAAATATAGGGGTGCCATTTGAAATTTCAAAGTGGGGGTGGCTGAGGGTGGGGGTGACATCTAAAATACAATAGACTGGTTTCAGACTTCCCCCTCAATATCTAAACTGACATGTGTTTTGTTTAAATTTAATTTAATTTAAATAATTAGTTATTTAGACTGGGAAGTTTTGAAATTAAAGCCCTGTATATACTGCATCCACATCTTGCCAATTAGACGGAATTTATATTTATGCTTTTCTTTTAAAGTTTTATAAGCAACAATGAGCATTATGCAGTCATGTAACTCAAGAATAATATCCGATCTCCAATGTTACATTCATTTCAATTTCTTTCGGACATTTAGAAGAAAAAAATATATATATGCCTTGGCCAGCATATGCGGAAGTATGCTAAGTTTTTATATGAATTTTCGATATCAGATGGATGATTCATTTCTTTGTAAATTGTGCACTGGTGGAAAAAGAATACAAAGTAGTCGAAGGTCCACAGTGAACTTAAAAAACATAGAGGCCTACAGATATGACACAATCAGTCATATTAGTGTGTTTATCAATATAACGATTTTAGTTGAAGTAATTAATGTATATAATCACAGAATAAAATTTATTATATACGGCTATGTCAATCAAATATAACTGCTTCTAGTTTTTTATATTTTGCAAAGTTGTTACAATGTTTTTTCAGGTAACTGTTGTGCAAGCTTGGAAGAATATTTCACGTTGGTTTTAATTAAGCCACAGAAAATTAAAATGTTTTATATTATTTAGAAACAAAATCAGAAATCAGCACCAACACCAAATATAATAGTAAAAAGGTTACAAAAGACTTACACAAGAAATAAGGTTGCGTCCAACATCTGTCAGGTCATTTGTTGCTGAATTGGGACACTACAGGAACATAAATTCACGATGGTTCAAACAAGATGATGCTCCACACACTGCTAATTCAACCAGGAGCTGCTGCATAAACTTTTTGGTACAATAGAAGAAGTGACTTGCTTCCCTTCTGGTCCTCATTCATCAGATCTGAATCCATTATAGATTGTTTCTTGTGGGGTTACGTCAAAGATAATATTTATGCAGAATAACTTTCAATTTTTCAGCCGAGAAAAAATCCTTTGAGAAGTTCTGAGATAAAACGGTCTATAAGTTAAAAATTGATTATGAAAAACTTTAGCTGAAATTTGATCCATTTGTAAATGATTACTGTTGTTACTAATCATATTATGGAGTTTTAAATATAATGTTTGTCATATATTATGAAAAATAATTAACTTAACTCTTGATGTCCCAATGTCACCTACAGGTGACGCTCCCTAACAAGCTGTCCAAAATTACCAGTAAATATATTTAAACATAAATCGCCGTCTACAATGCCTCAATAGACATCTGGTAACTGAATTTCAACCATTTTTTGCGACTAGCTCGTAAATCTGCAGCAGTAGAGAAGAAAATATCAGCGTGGATGCAGAAGAATCTCAACTTTGTGCGCACTTCACATAATGGCTTGTGAAAATAGAACTAAGAGTGAAGTAGTTTTATTTTTGTTTCCATATATACGTTACTAAACTATTGATATTTTATATGCAATTTTCATAAACAAGTAAAAAAGGTGCATATAGTGTATATAGGAGCTACAAAGTGTCATGTCACCTCCAGGTGACATTGGTCAGATACATTAAACGTCCGATCTCATTCTATTAGTATAGTTATGTTACTTATTTTTCTTTTATAATCTGACTGTGTATGAAATACTGGAGATGATGGACGAAGATACAGTTGGAGCATCGTCTGTAGTGATATTACCATATTTCCAGCAGCTGATGGACCAGTTATCGATGAGGAAAGTGGTGACGAAACAACCAGTGACATCAACCATCTTCCAAGAAGAATATTCAGATCTACATTTGAAGTCAATGTTACTTCTGCCAATGACGTACTAATAGATAATGATGAAGGAAATAACCCGAGACCACCAACAATTGACCAGATAATGTCCAATTGAGGAAATAAACACTCTAGTTTCAACAGACAAAAACAAACTACCGAATTCAGATATGAATATACATGGAAGAAATAATTATGGTTTACGAAAGAACACAATGTTATTCTAACATTTCTCGCGATGAAAGACAATCTATTTCTAGTATTAGTCAGACTTCAGCAGAGAGAAAAAAAAAAAAAACAAAATAATCTACTTCTAATATTTCTTTTCATAATAAAGAGTGGTCTGACAAAGAAGAAATCTTTACTTGTAAATCTGGACGAGGCGACGTAGATGAAACATTTGCAGATTATAATGAACCAAAATTTACTCCTGTCTAATGTTTCGAGCTCCTGTTCAGTGAAGAAATACACGCTGTCATGTGTAAAATGTCAAAATTGTATGCTCTCCAAGGAATCATTCTATTGAATTGGACAAAAATGATCCCTTACTGACGGGCTACATGTCTCCCCAAAGCATAACAATGTTTTGCGAAACAAAATCAGATGTACACAATGAATTTGTATCCAATACCATGAGGAGAAGTAGGTTTACAGAAATCCATAAATATTTACATCTTTCGGACAATTTAAATCTTCCTCCTAATGATGAATTTGGTAAAGTCCGAAGATACTTTGAGATTCTAAGTGACAATTTTTATCCAACAGTTTGAAAAGGTATGATTGAGTCACAAATCTATTCGTGAAACAATGGTTCCCTATTATGGGCGACATAGTGCCAAGCAGCATATTCATGGAAAGCCATTGCATTTTGGATATAAAGTATGGTCAGCAGCCTATCTCGCTGCGTTTGAACCATACCAAGGAGCTAAACAGGCCAAGCAGAATATGGATTAGTAGCTGCTGTTGTGATGGAACTTGAAAGCAGATTACCGACAGCTTTTTCATCTTAGTTTTTACTTTGACAATTTCTTCACAAGTCTCAAGTTGTTGTCTGTTCTTACTGAACACAAATGGAGGAACAGGAACCATTAGAGAAAAACCCGTGGGGAAGTGTGTGGTTGAAGAATGATGCTTAGCACATGAAAAAGTGCAATCGTGGTGCAATATCTTTCGCTGTGACACTGGATGATGCTGTTGTTCGATGGCATAATAATAATAGTCACTCTTGCTTCAAACTGCCACAATGTAACTCCAATTTTGAAAGCAGATCGAGTCAGTGTTATTGCAGGGAAATGAAGCAAAATTCAAGTGGATTGCTGCCCTTCGGTTATTGAATAGTACATCAAATACATGGGAGGAGTAGATAGATTTAACGAAAATGTTAATTCTTTGAAAGTGAGCTTACATGGAACGAAATGGTGGTACCCACTTTTTGCATTTGATCTTGATGCAGCCTGTCATAATGCGTGGTTAGTATCAAGAATTCCGGCAATATATCGTGCAAGTATGTTGTGGTCTTTATGGGAAAAATCCATACAGATATCCAGCCAGCGATTCAGTCTCATCCAATAGTATTATTACATACTCGTATAAGCTATTTTAAATATTCTCCACTGAAAAAATATGATATTGCAGTCAATAAATGTGACAAGATATATTGCCCAATGTCACCTACAGGTGACACCCCTACAGTCTGTTTGTAAATATGATTTTCCATGAATTTTCAATAAACAAGACTTATATAGGTTATAATTAACATATTTAGTCATTTATAAACAATTTGTAAACAGACGAGGCTCTGGGGACCGAGTCACAGCGGTATAACTGTCCCAACACATATGGAGGAAATGCCATATAAACGCCTGTCCAGAAGGCTATTAAGGTAGCAGCCCTACCACTGGACTACTGTGCGACAGGCTTGTAACCTATCCACAGGAACTCCATATTACATTCAAGTCTCATAATATTAACAGCCGGACTGCAGAATCTGTTGACGACTATGGCATGAATAGGACTATGAGTAAAAATAAATGGAAAAAAAAGGGTATTTTACAATTTGCCACTTGGAATGTTCAAGGATTATCATACAAGGACGATCAGCTTGATGACATTTTAGCAAAAAAAGGTATCAAAATTGCAGCAATTAGTGAAACAAAAAGAAAACAAAACGGATCGAAAGAAACAAATAACTATATTCAATTATACAGTGGTGTTAATAGACAAGAAAGAGCAAGAGCTGGGGTTATCTTAATGATTCATAAATCACTACGCTCCTCTATTGATTATTATAAATTTTGGAATGAAAGATTAATAGAAGTTCGAATTAAACTTAGAAGAAGTTTTATGACAGTAATAGGCACCTATGCAACTGTAGAAGGAGATGAAGATAATAGTGAGTTGTTTTACAATAAATTAGAAATCATCATCAATAAAGTTAATAAATCAGACATGTTACTTTTATTAGGGGATTTCAATGCAAGAATTAGTAATAATGAAGTTAGAGGGCACATTGGAAAACACGGCGAAACAACTTGTAATAATAATGGACAAAGACTACGAGATTTTGTCATTTACAATGATCTAAAAGTAATGAATTCTTTCTTTAAACACAAAAATATACACACATATACATGGCACGCAAGAGGATCACAATCTATTATTGACTATGTCATTTGTAATCAGAAATTGTTTAGCTTCGTTTTAGATGTCAAAGCTTGTAGAGGTCCTGAATTAGAGACAGATCATTATCTAATTGTATCCCCTATTAGAATACCAGCACCATGGCATAAAAGAAATATTAAAAATTTCAAGCAAGAAAGCAATAGGCTTATTTTTAAAGTAGACTTATTGAGAGATGATAGTATTAAATGGCTTTATGAATGTCGCATAAAGGAATATCTTCAAAAAATCAAAATCTCGGATAATATAGAGGAAGAATGGAACAACTTAACAGATATTTTGAAAAAGGCTGCATTTGAAAGTATTGGCGTAAAAAATATTAGGCAGAAGAGAAAAAGAGGCATACTGAAATGGGATGAGGATATCAAGAAGGTGATAAATGATAAGCGAGAAGCATATCTCCGATTTTTGCAAACAAAAAAACTTGAAGATGAAATTGAATATAAAAGAAAGAGAGCAATTGCAAAACGGGAAACAAGAAAGTGACAACGAGAGAAATGGAGTGATTTCGTCTCAAGATTAGAAAGAGATTTAACATTACCAAGACCCAAAACTTTCAAAATTTTAAAGAAAATAAATTCGGAGATAAAAGAAAATGTTGTTATAAACCCTATTCCTAACGAATCTCTACTTGCTTACTTTAAAAATATATGGTTTCACAAAAACATCTCTCTTACATTAAAGAATTCCAACAACAACACAACAGATATTATTACTTATGATGAACTCATGGAAGTATATAAACGTTTAAAAAACGGGAAAGCCCCAGGCAAAGATAATTTAAATTTCGAGCTTTTTAAATACGCTGGAGAAGAATTTACCTATCGATTTTTATATTTCTTAAACAATATATGGGCAGGATTAAACCCCCCAGAAAGTTGGCAAAAAGCCATTGTAGTACCCATTTATAAGAAAGGAAACAAAAAACTATGTGAAAATTACAGGGGTATAAGTCTTCTCAATTCTGGATATAAGATCTATACAGCCATAATCAAAAATAAACTATCACATCTTTACGAAGACAAAATCACTGAAGAACAGAATGGATTCCGAAAAGGAAGATCATGTTGTGACAGCTATTTCACCATGAAGATTTTAATTGAAAAGCACAGAGAATTTAATATTCCAACCCACTTAGCTTTTATTGATTTCATAAAAGCTTTTGATAGAGTTGATAGAAATAAACTTTTAGAGATTTTACGCTATGATAATGTGCCAAACCAAATCATTCTCTCCATTTATAATTTATATCAACAAAATGAAATTGCCATAAGAACTGAACGCGGAACTACTAGCTGGAATTCCATCAACCAAGGTGTTAGACAAGGGTGCGGTCTTTCCCCTCTGTTGTTTATTATATATATGAACCATATTTTATACATTTGGAGGCAAAGTCATCATGCTGGAATTCAAATTAATCGAAACACAGTTCTCGATACACTAATGTTTGCCGACGATCAGGTTATTATCGCTAAAATAGAGGATGCTTTACAAAGAGCCATTTATAATTTGCAAATAATCGCCTCTGATTTCAATATGGAAATCTCAAAAGAGAAAACAAAAGTCATGGCATTTTCGGGAGAGAACCCAATTCCAAGTAAGATCATGATAAATAATACTTTAATTGAACGTGTTAACTCATTTAACTATTTAGGTTATAACCTCTCTTACATCACTGATGAAGATATGTCAAACAAAATATCTAAATTTATAAAAATCACTGGCGTCATTAATGCCGTCTTCAAATCCTCCCATGTTCAGAAACATTCAAGGCTAAAGGTATATAAAACACTAGCTTGACCGGTCCTCACTTACGGTAGCGAGGCATGGACAATCAGAAAAGCTGATGAGCAAAGGCTGATGACAGCGGAAATGAGGTTCATGAGACGAACAGCGGGATGCTCTTTGCTGGAACACCGTAAAAATGTGGACATATTGCAGGAACTCAAAATGGATCCTATAGTTAATTTTGTTCAACAATATCGACTTCAGTGGAAAAAAACATGTCGAAAGGATGGATCGCACTAGATGGCCTAAACAGATTCTTACTTATGTACCAAGAGGAAAGAGGAAATTGGGAAGACCACTGGCATGAGACCGTAACAGATCCTGTAGGGTCTAATACGTGAGGGATATGATGATGATAAACAATTTGTACATCTGTAATGGTTTGGGCTAAGACGGGTATTTACTATGTGAGAGAAACTACCTACATATTGCTTTTTAAACAGTATATTTAACTATTTATGGGCTCTTTCTTTTTCACACAATTAGTTTATAGGCATCCATTCATTCATAGTGTTCTGTTCAAGGGCAGGTCTTTCACTGAAAACCCAGCATTCTCCAGTCTTTCCCTTCAAATGAGACATGTTCTAAGGTTGGGAGAGGTATCGTAACACAATTATATATATATTTTTAAATAACTGTAAAAGTAGGCCTAACTGTGTGTTGATAGCTGTAACTGTCACTCGGTTACTTTTTGTGTACAGTTAAACCTGGAATGGTTACAGGGGTAACCTGTTATCCCATACCATTTTTTATTTTTATACGGTTTTTTCGTTTTAATGTTGGCAAATCCGATACTTTGTGTACACTCATTTTAGTTTGTTCTGAGATTGTTGCTGGTTCCATCGTGTTATTTCATCGTAGTTCTACTGAGAATCGGATATGTTGGGGTCATCAGTTACCCCTGTATCAAACTACGTATATATTATTTCTTACTCTAACCTTGTCTACAGATCTTCGCTCAAATAGTCAAGGAATATTATACATTGAAGGGAATGAGAATGACCCAGATCTGTCAGAGAAAAACAACAGGAGTGCCAGGTGTCACCTCTGCTCAAGAGCAAAAGCCAGAAAAACAAAAATTGTGTGTTCCAAATGTAATAAGCCTGTATGACAAGACCATCGATCGGATGTGTGCCATATGTGCAAGGAGACATAACTGTAAACTAATATCAACAAATAAATTGTTAAAATAAAATATACTGCTTTCTGACAATCATGTATTTCTTTTGCGATAACCGAATACCCCATGTACCTGTAGCCTATCCATTACTGAGTGTGAAGTTTATCTATCCTTTCCAGGGTTAACTGTAATTGTAACTCTGTTCTAAACAATGTAGTTTCACATTCAACCGACAAATTAATTATGGTAGATCTAAACACAATTCTGTGTTTACTAGATTCACAGAAGAAAACGCCATCTTGATTAAATCCAATAAATTGTTATCATCACATTTTGCATAACTGTACTAAATAAATGTTGTGTTTTATTTAATGACACTTGCAACTGCTGAGGTTATATCAGCATCACCGGTGTGCCGGAATTTTGTCTCGCATGATTCTTTTACATGCCTGTAAATGTATGACAAGAGCCTGTCGCATTTAAGCACACTTAAATGCCATCTACCTGGCTCGGGATCAAACCCGCAATCTCAGGTACAGAAGGCCAGCACTATACCAACTCCACCAACCAGGCCGAATGTACTAAATATGGATTCTAAATTTTAAAATACGATGTGTAAGCTCTCATTCTTAAAATCTATTCAGACTTTTCTTCATCATCTAAAAATTCAAAAGAAGTGAGACCATTTTGTGAATTTTGCTCAGCATAATTATAGTGAAATATTATGATATACTGTTGTGCGATGGTTGTCTTTGTAGTTAGCTTTTGAGTGTCTTGTTAAGATGTCGCAGGTTTTAAAGATGTATTACGCACGAGGCAAAAGAAAAAATATCCCCTTAAGTTATTTGGAAATTTATTATTTCATAACACGAAATAAGTGAATATTCACTATCACTATTAAGAATATATTTTCTATTTTTTTAAACACAATTTTAACTTTCTTTTGCAAAGCAATTAGATTATCGAAAAAAAAAAAAATATATATATATTGTACGTTACTTTCCACAGATGTTCATAAGATTCTGTTAGAAGTGAAGGCACACTGGTTTATGACATATTATTACAATAACTGTTGTCGTAAGTAGCTAATACAGTACAATTTTAATGGAAATGACAATGTGTATAAAAGTTCGTCTGTGCTGGATTGAAATGAACTGTATAATGAGTTTTCTCTTTCGAAATCTGTAATATCAGCACTTGATAAGACAGATAATAATTGTTGTAAACTGTGATGCAAGAAAGCAATGCACCAAACCTGTTCAAAATAATGCAGCACGTGCTCAATATTCCAGTCAGTAATGCCCACGTTGAAGAAGTGTTCAATGTAATGAAAGCATCAAGATCAGATTATAGAAATAGAATGCCAACAGAACTTGAAAAGGCCGTGATTTGTGTTCAGATGAACTTGCAAATGAATTGTCAAGATTTCTACAAATGGTTTCAGAAAACAAGTCTCATGTGGATGCAGCATGGAGCTCCAAAATATTAACAATAAGGTAGGCATTTATTAAAATTATTTTTAATTCTGTTATTTTTATTTGGTTCGGTATACCTTTGGTTAAATTGGAGAACAAGACAAAATCGCTAACGATAGTTAAAAAAAACAGAGTTTCGGATTTATGTTCTTGCCTGCAGTTCAATCCGACAACCCTACATAGCAATGACAGATCAAGTAACTCATTTGATATTTTAGAAAAAAAAAAAAACAGGGTCTCTATTTGTATGAACTGGAAGCAACCACGTACAGAGCTTAACAGCCGGTTGCAAACTGGGAAGTGTGCATCTAGCAATTTCATAATATGCTCCACTGTGACTCAGCTTCTTTCCAGTGACAAGATTAAGTTAGTCAGTAGACCTGGCTGCAATATGAGCAATTCGTTGCCTGATCACAAATGGATACTGACAGTGTAAATGCTCCTATTTTTTCATGCGCTTCACTACTTCACCCAGCAAAAAGGAAACACTGCCTATTAACAGTAATACTTATGAATTTGCGTTCATTTTCGGACTTAGCAACATGTAGCGGTACAAGAAAAGCTTTATTTTTTATCCTAGACCTATTAGGCATAGTTTCGATTTTATAGAGATTCTGATTTCGACATCTGCCATTACAGAAACAGTTAAGATAGGCCTAAGTATAATACCGGTACTTGTTTTCTAGTGCACATCCCTTTGCTGGTTCCTATTAATAGCAAAGTTAGATCCGGTGCAGTTATTGCAGTAGTTTTCATAATGCTGGATCATTTTAATTAAATCTGGGGTAGCATACTCACATCACTGGATGATAAATCATGCACAATCTGGACGAGATGTGGAAAGCCTCAGTTGACATGTTCAAAAACAAGGACTCACAACAGATCTATAAATGCTATGGAAGCTGTGCTAGAGTTCTCAGCTCGACATAGGAAGCCGCTTGTAGAAGCGCCGATGCAGCGAGTCCACGCTTTCCAGGTACCAAGTGCCTGGGAACAGCACATCAGGCGAGGCCTGAGGGATGTAGGGCGCCTTGTGGTGGTTGTGCTCGCGCATCTCCATGATGCTGGCGAACTCCTCCGGGGGTATCTTCTGACGCAGAGCCAGCTGCGACTTGATGTGTGACAAGTTTGCAACAAGCTGCTGCAAGGGTGAGCCTGGACTTGCATCACAGCACACCTGCAGCGAGAACATGGAGGAGGCGAGTCCTGATCCATAAGAAAATAAAGCTACTCTCTTGCCTGCCAGTTCTTGGGCACCCCTGCTAATCAGAAGTGAAACCAGACCGCCATAAAGGGAAGGAGTGTACATGTTTCCAACCTGATTTGCTAATAATAAAGAGGGCTGCGTCTTCTCTTCGAATATACCCTTGCTTTGTGTCATGAAGGTTTTCTCAACATCTCGATCGAAGTATGTGTCCTCCAGCTTCACATGCTTGAACGTCTCCAGGCCTGGATATTTCTCAGCCTGCTCGGCTTCAGTTGATCGTACAAAATCATTGAGCATGAGGCGGGCCAGCGATTTCTGCACCAGTTTGCAATATGGGACGTGAAACAGGACTGCATCCAGATGACGAAGTTCAAACCGTTCGTCCTCGCGGCTGTCAAGTAAGAGCTTCTGGCTCTTGGAACAGAAAAGTTGGTAACAATGATCTAAGGCACTCAAATAGCACTGAATCGAAAGCTTACCGTCTACTGTTGGGTACTCGGACATCAGATCTGGTTTATAGAAGTCGTATGCGTGTTTCATGTGTGTGGCACGCACTCCTCGGTCTAGGACCAGGGGCGCGTTTGCTCCAATGAGCATAGCGATGGCTCCAGCCCCTCCAGTAGGTCGTGCATTTCCCTTCGCGTACACTGCAATGTCACCAGCCACCACCAGGGCGTAACGACCGTCCCAAGCACTCGATTCTACCCAAGATACAGAGTTGAAAAGAGCTGCTGTTCCTCCATAGCACGCATTTATTGTATCCACACCTTCGATGTCAGTATTACCACTCTCCTCGAACAATTGCATAAGTACAGTCTTCACGCTCTTGGATTTATCAAGAATGGTCTCTGTACCAACCTCCAAGCGTCCAATTTCTGAATAAGAAATTTTATTTCTTTCCATCAGCTTCGTCACTACAGTAAGACATAATGAATTTATATCTTCACGGTCTGTACAGAAGCCCATGCGAGCCTGTCCTAACCCCACAGTGTACTTGCCTGCTGACACCTTGTCATATGCCTCCAATTCTGCCTGTTCCACATAATGAGATGGAAAAATCAACTCCAGAGCAACAATCCCTACATTTTCTGGCCACTCTCCCATCTTCATAAATTCTCCTGTCTTCTGTCACAAGATTCTGGCATGTATGTCCTACTTCAACTAGCGTTTCTTCATGGCCTCCTTAAAGCAGTGACATCCTTATGTATGCGGGTGGGGAGTTCGATCAACAGTAACCTCCTGTTGTACACGGATGACCTGAAAACATGCCCCACAAACCTTGGTTAAAAAGTTTAATATGTAGGCTAACATTTAAGTTCAATATCAAATTAAATCGTGCTTTCGTAATACATTTATAACTTATTATTGGTTACTTTACTATTACAATAACAATACCTTCCTCTCTTTTCATATATTTTAATGAATGTATCGACTGTAAGAATTTTCACCTACACGTCATTGTAACAATTGAAACTCGTTCGGCGATTATACTAGTATGCTGACGCACATGATAAACAAATGCAAACCAGGAGTGGCGCTTCAGCAGCTACATCGGATTTTTAAGATACTTTTTGTAGACTACAAAATCGGTTAAATGTTAGTTTATATAAATACTCCGATCTCATGGCTGATGTTTGACTCAACTATTTTTAAGTGCGATGCTACTTGACACAAAAAATACATAAAACATACAGTAACAAGTTTAAATTGATTTCCGGGAAAATTCGCCAAATCAGCGCTAAGCATTCACCACGGCCTGTTGGATCAGGTCCTAGTCATGGATAAATAATAATTATATATTTATCCACGTCCTAGTCCTAGGCTCCTTAAACCACAGATCACAAACTGCATGCTCATTCCTTAGGGTATGTACCACAGTCTAATATATACAGTCGCGCAACTTCAACACTTTTTTTGCCAACATTCACGACACTAGCGCTCAAGCGGCAGGCAAGGCACTGGTCATAGGGTTGATACAGCCAGCACGTGCTTTAAAGGTATGCGAGATGTTATAATAACGTTTTAATCATGCGTCGGAATAAAGGCAATGTATGCAATGACGAAAATTGCAATAACAACAAGCTTAAATCTCCGAATTTGTCGTTCTTCAGATTTCCTAAAGACCAAGAGAAAATCATAACTCAGTCATAACTTATAATCCACGCTGTAGGTAGTTATCAGTTACCTATTTGTATGTCAGGAAGGAGAGTTTAAATAAAAACAAAGTAGATACCTGTTACAGTATATTATTGTTTTGCGGAGATCATGTGTAAATGTGTAACCATTCCGATTTTGGATAATGTATCTACAGTTTTTAATGCAAATAATTCCATAATTTTTGTATTCGTGTTTTTTTTTCTTTATATTTTCAAAAGTTGAATGTTATATTGCATTCAAGTAGGGATTATGGTGTTATTTTTTTCAAGAATTCATGGCGTATTATAATCCTTTTTCAAAATATTCACTTCTTGAATAAATCCAGACTGTGTCGATAAATTTCTGATGTGTTGGTGTAGATTCATGTGACAGACATATCAAGTTCTCAAGAAATAAAACAGCCTTTTTAAATTTAATATAAAAGCAATCTTTTCTGTAATAATTTGCATGATTGTTATTGGTGTTGATTTTACATTACCAGTGATTATTTGAGCCGTTCAGAGCAGAAGTAATATAAGTCAAAATTAGGTAATGAGGTTTAAAGTAAAAATTCTGTAAAATACAGAGCAAAGTAGCAATTAATATAGGCCCTATCCTTCGTGCTATTCACTGACTACTAATAGTTTAAATAAATTCAATATTAACTGCTACTTTGCGCTGTATTTTACAGAATGTTTACTTTAACCCTTATTACCCATTTTTGACTTACACCACTTCTGCTCTGAAAATAAAATTAGGCCTACATTTTCTGAGTAAATTGAAGTTACAATTTTTTCAACAAAGTTGTGTATTCATTTGTTCTCACCTACGTCATAATAGCAGTAAGTGCATGTAAATTACGTATTATATAGGTAGGGTAAGTTAAAATTAAGCTTATGTGTGAAAACTGGAAATGTAATGTAAAATGCGGTAAACTTTCCATAAAAATTTAAACCATAATATCAGCACTATTAGCGACTCAAAATAATAATAAAAAAAATTTGAAAAATAATGAACTTCATAAATCAATGTCTGTCAAATTAAGGTTTAAATCTTCCCCTTTTTTATTTTTAAGTTTACCTCAGCGGCTGAATTTACCCCAATTTGCGGTATGGAAAATAGTTAATTTCTCAGGAAATAGGGAGAGGAGTTCACCACGCGATGTACCCTACGAGATATGCCCTACAATTTTGACTCTTCTCACAGAAAATATAGAGTTCCAATGGTTTATAAATATATTTAGGAATGAATTGAATTAACCGTCCACGTACAAACAATTATGTTATTTCAAACCATGATACGTGATCAGGGCCATGATTCAGTTGTAAGGAGCAGAAAGAATTACGTTTATTCCCAGCTTCTGAAACTTGTAGATTAACTGCATGTGAAATTCTTCCAGGATTCTAAAGTAGAATTAATAAGAACCATATACACTTATTGTATAGCATAAAAATATAAAATATATTACGCAAAACCCGTTTTCTGATGTGTTATCATATGCCGTGTGCACACCTTTAACTTGCCTGCCGCTAGAGAGCTACTGTCGCGCCAGCTGTCAAATGTTGGCATATTTTATACGTATGAGTTGCGTGACTGTATCTATTAGACTGTGGTACGTACCGTTGCTTACGAGATTACACAAGCTGGCGCATAGCACGATGGAGAGTAGGTCTCTGTGAGTCATGACAATTTCTGCCGCTAGGTTCGCCTCGCTGCCCTAAGAAATGAATAGTACCATTACAAAGCAATGTGTATCGTGAAAATAGTTCGATTAATTGTGCATTACTGATTGATTACGAATATTATAAATATGCCAAGCATATTACATTGTTATTTGAAGTTTGTTCAGCTAAGTTATATTCGAAAATTGTCTGTGTTTTGCTATGTGAAGAACTCAGTACCAACAGGTCGTATCTTTATAGCTTGCTTTTTAAATTACATATTGTCTGTCTTAAGGTACGGTCACACGTCGCTACTTTTGCAGCGCTACTTTTATACTGCAGCTGCAAAAGTTGCGTGTCGTGTTCACACGTACGCCAAAAGTAGCGCGCTGCACGCTATTTTTCGTGCTGCGCAACCCGAGTGCTGCAAAAGTTGCAACTGGAGGTTGCGAGTCTGTTCACACGCAAGGCGCTACTTGTGCAGCCGCAGTCATGCTGTAGGTTCCCATCTCCGTGTTGACTTCTCAATATACATTTTGTGGTTATGTTCGTATTATTAAGAAACTCACGCGAAAGCTTCCTTATCTATTATTAGCTTTTCTGTCGTATCTAGTATTCAGAAATTGACATTATTTTTACTATAAAGCTTTTAAAAACGCCTATATACTTAAATGATAACCAACAGTATATTCACGTAATCAATGTTGGCAACCCTCCTGTTTGGAACTACGCTACGGAAAATGTAAAACATGAATTATATCGTCAGCAATTATGCTCAGACTGTGTTGTGTAGTTAATAAATGTTATAAATAATTTATTTTCATCACATTTAACATTAAAATATATCCAAACAATAAAAGTATCATTGGCACATTTGGGTGGTAACACTGGTTGCAACCGCAGCAAAAGTTCACTGCCATCGTGATCTAGACCAGGCCGTAATGTAGGTTGTTTGACGTCACTCGATGAGTCGGGCTTTTCTATTTGAGTATACGGAGCTGAGTGAAATATATTACTTTATAGCGTGTCGGCGCTCAATTTTATTTAGTGTAATGTGTGTATAAGATCCCTTCACACTTCTTATTGCATAATATGTTGCAGAAATAATTACAAAACTGTGTTATTTTAATGTGAACGGAGTTTTACATGTTAACATAACCTGGTTGCATCAAAATTTTAAGTTTGGAATGGAAGCTATTTTGAGATTTAATAAAGAAGAATTATTTATATTGTGATTTTAATTTAGCACATCTACCTTCCTTACTTGTAGGTACAAAATTTACCACAGTCCCTCCTATGAAATTAGTGTATGTACAGTTGTGTGTTAATCTGGTAGGTTAGATAAATACAATTCATTACAACCCAGTATAGTAGGGAACGAATAAATAATACAATTAAATTTTTATTCAATGTAATATGTGCATAAGTCCATTTATGTGTTGCATAATGTGGCAGGAATAATAAATAAAACTGTGTCATTTTTATGTGAAGAGAATTTACCATGTTAACATAACCTGTCTACGTCAACATTTTAGGCTGTTTTGAGATTTAATAAAGAAGAATATATTTTTAGGATAAACTTCAGAACACGGTTACCGTCCTTACTTATAGGTAGAAAATTCACCACAGTCCCTCCTATGAAATGTACATACGTTATATCACTTAGTAGCGCTGAGGTATAGTTCCGGTAATTTCTGAACTGAAAACAGTTGAATTTATTTTTTGTGGAGATGCATTAGATCCTATAAGCAAGGCATATTAAATCCTGAACGAACCGAACTAATTTGTACATGCAAGATGTATGAATACGAAGGGAACTACCTCAGCGCTAGTTTAGCCCTAGTAACATATTAAACTAATCAGACTTCAGACTGGAGTACCGTCTGAAACGAATAAATACAATTGAAGTGTAGACAAATTGCATTTATAAGTTATACGTAGCGTTATGCTTAATTATAATGCATAATTGCGAATATGGAAATAAGGCAAGTACTGATAGAATAAACATAACCTATAACTTCAACACATTAAAATATGCGTGCGATGCAACTGAAAATTGTTGAAACGTGCATAAATGAATGTGCAAGAATTTCGTAATGAAGCATGAGTGCTTTATTTCAACTAGTTACAATTCTAGATACTGTAACAGTAATGAAAACTATAGGGTATAATTTTTCGTAATATACTATATGTATCTCGTTTTTAATTCAAATTGTGTATATTATCAAACGTCGTATTATTTACTCGTATAATGTAGGTTATTCACAAATAAAAAGGGCGCAATAATTTAAATTTAATAAGACAAATACGGTAAACTAACAATAATGGATTAGACAAGAGTAACATCGGTAACGCCGCACTTAGGCCTAATCACAACTTACTTTACATGCCAGTCATTGTTTCACTTTCACGTATCTATTATTACACATATTTAGCCTACTGTTTATAAGACCAAAATTTCACTTAATCACATAAGGGCGCAATATTTAATCGAAATAAAGGCAGGTATTACACATACGAACTTTTCCTGCAACAACGTAATTTTCACGCCAAAAATAATATTATACCTTAAATTGCAAGTAAATTGTGTCTCAAGTATCTCACAATCACTGTTTAAAATTTTACTGACGCAATTACACCGCATCTCAGAGAAATATATGTTATTCTTCATGCACTGCAACTAATTCATATGGTTGAAAGACCGCCCTTCGCGATCAGCTGTTAAGCGAGTCACGTGGTCTGCCTTACGGCCTGTATTAGATCACGATGGCAGTGCAAAAGTTTCAACAAAACCGATATCAAAAATGCTGCGGCTGCAACCCTGAGAACCCTGTTCACACGTCGCTACTTTTAAGTTGCGCGCAGCATGGAAAAGTAGCGGTCAGCAGGTTCGGCAGCCGCTACTTTTCGGGTTACACCGTTGTTCACACGTCGCAGTACAAGAGTTGCGCAGTTTTTTGTACTGCAGCGCTGCAAAAGTAGCGACGTGTGATCGTACCTTTAGTTTTCCAATAAGCTGATTTTGTTTCCGAATTGTCCTAGTAATTTTTTTACGTTGTAATGTAATGGCTTTGGGAATTTTTTTACTTTCAGTTGAGCACTGTGTGGCTATAGTTTTTGTTATGTGCTTCATAGATTTCTTCAATTGAAAAAAAAAATGTTATGTATTATTTAACGACGCTCGCAACTGCAGAGCTTATATCAGCGTCGCCGGATGTGCCGGAATTTTGTCCCGCAGGAGTTCTTTTACATGCCAGTAAATCTACTCACATGAGCCTGTCGCATTTAAGCACACTTAAATGCCATCGACCTGGCCCGGGATCGAACCCGCAACAATGAAACGAAAAATCACATTCTTTATTCTGGTTCGATTTGCACAATGGCACACAGCAGTAAACCATTTCAATCACAGAAATTACAGGCTAACTTCCTAATTTAATAAATGCTAATTCAAAATATATTTACACGCACTAAAATACTGCAGCGTTTACTATTAATATGCTCAATAGATTAATCAGTAGGCCAATAGAAATGTTTTCACCACTGCAAGAAAAAATCGCGCAATAATTATACTTCTCAATTATTGTGACGTTCGTATTTTTTTTTTAAAGAGAGGGAAAAGTTAGGCCTTCTTGCAAATGCTTAATTATGAATTCAAGGAAATTAAAGATAATGCAGTACCTTAATTAGTCGCAATATCTTATTTAATAACAATATTAATAATATTAGGTGAAAAGGGTAGGCTATAGTGCGTATATGTAAGATGTCAAATTAATTTATTTCCGGAAATGTTTGGTGTATGAACTGAAGTACAGAGCAGACAGTCCCTCAGTTTATATGTAATATGTTTTAATATCAAGAATAACAGCCTTTTATTGTAATATAATTGAGGAGTAGAAGTTTGGAAATTACGTCTATTGTCCATAAAATATTGTACGAAGCATTTAATAAGCAATGGTGAATCCTTTAAATGTCCCAAATATCAATGTCATTTAAGTGTTCTGCTATGAATATTTAGGGCAAAACAGCGCTCCGAGCGGCGGAATTGGCATTACGAGGGAACCACTTCAGACTCGTTTTTCAAGCGCTATGCGCCAGCTTGTGTAATCTCGTAAGCAACGGTACGTACACGTTGGAGCGACGATAAACGATAAAAGAAGCAGCGATGCTATATCAGAGGAGAGAATTGAAGCATGCATTGTTATTGAGGTGTTTTTTTTTCTTTAATTGGTGGCACTTTATATGTCTGTTTCAATAAGTTCAAGGTCTCTTATGGACCCTTGCCTTTCGCAGTCGTGTAGAGAAATATGATTATGTTACATTGACGTTTTCATCTTCCTTTTATCTTCATCATTGATGGAGATAGGTGAGCTGAGTGTAGCAGGTGGAGCGTGATCACTGAGTTAATTCTTGCATGAGAGGGTTGATGTGACAATGTAGCTTTTCCAGAAAATTTTTCCGTAACGTTCGAACGTAGTCACTAAATAAACTGATGTTGAGGTCTCTGTACAGTTGGGTATTCCGAATGTGGTAATCTGCTCCAGTGATGGTTCTGCATACTGCACGTTGGATACCGTCGAGTCTTCGAAGATGGCGGGGGTGGGCGTGAGACCATGCTTCACATGCATACAGCATGAGTGATCTGATGACGGATATATACAGTTGTAATTTGGTTTTTGTTGATATTGAGCTCTTGAAGATGGAATATAGGAACATGAATCGTTGAAAAGCTCTATTACTCACGGAATGAATATGGTGTTTGAACGTTAGTCTCTTGTCAAGGAGGACTCCAAGATATTTTGCTGATGAACTAAAGGGGATGGCTTGATTTTGAATGTGAAGTGGCTCATTTATACGGGGGAAACGTCTTGTGAATATGACTACCTCTGATTTGGTGTTATTTATTTTAAGCCGCCATCTCGTTGACCATTGCGTTATTTTATCTAGAGCTTCTTGCATATGTTTGCGGGCATACTGTATATTGAAGTGCTTCGTATATATGACTATCATCTGCATAGAGAGGATGTTGACATTTTGAGTGCGAGGGGATATCTTGAACGTAAGCTAAATATAGAATTGGACTTAATATGGAACCTTGAGGTACTCCTGCATGATTTGGTTTGGAAGTGGAAGTTTGTTTGAGATAACGGACTTGAAATGTTCTTCCTTCCAGAAAGTTTGCTATTAGGTGAATGTATACATCAGGGATTGAGAGTTTTTGTAACTTATACAGAAGTCCATCATGCCAGATAGTATCGAATGCCTGCTCTATATCTAAAAATGTAGCAACGGTATGTTGTTGAGATAAGAATCCTGTCTGTATGAAGTGCGTTAGCCTGACCAATGGTTCCCGAGTGCTATGTTCAGATTTGAATCCAAATTGTTCGTTTTGAATAACATCTGGAGCAGTTAAGATTGGACGTAGTCGTGATAGCAGAAGTTTTTCCAGTATCTTTCCTAGGAAGTCAAGTAAACTGATAGGTCTGTAGCTTGTAGGAAGTGTGGGGTCCTTTTCCTGGCTTGTGGATTGAAATAATTATGGCTTCTTTCCATGCTTGTGGGAAGTAAATGAATTTGAAACAGGCATTGTAGATCTTCGTTAGGTGTATTATGGAGCGTCGGGGTAATTTCTTCAATGCTTGTGGAGGAATGTTGTCTGGACCAGCTGTTTTCTGAAGTGGGATTTTGCGGATTATGTTATGTACTTCTCGTGGGGTGGTGACTGGTATAGTGTGTCTTGTAGGCTGTTGTATTATTCTCTTCACAATTTGCGTGACTTCCTCTGTGAATTTAGGTTGGGATGGCTCTTCATGTGGTTCAAAACGATGTTGGAACGGATCTGCAAGAATTTCAGCTTGTTTTCGAGGATCATATATCATTTGGTGATTGGTATTTTGTATAGGTGTGTTATGTGAGGTATTTGTTTTACGTAATATTCTTTTTCTTAATTTCCAGAAATCTTTTTTAGTTGGTGGAGAATTTTCTATTTTTGTGGCGAAGGCGTTTATTTTGTATGTTTGATGTTTTCTTCGTATGGCCCTTTGGTATCTGTAAAATGCTCTCTTAGCTTGTGGATCCCGGAATTCCTGCCATCTTTTCCTTGCTTTAGCTTTGGCTGTAAGGAGTGGTTTCAGGTCTGAAAATTCGTTGAGGGATGAAGGTATTGGTGATGTAGTAGTGACAGAGTTGTAGGTTGCAATAATCGTGTCCGTAAATAATTGTAGTGCTGTATCTATATCCGATGGTTCAAAAATACGGATATTTACTGGTATTGACTCGTGGAGTTGTTTTGTATATTCGTCCCAGTTTGTCGTCTTTGCTATTATATTTTTCATTTCATATTTTGTGATCGGTTTGTTGTTTGTAATTAGGATTGGAATATGATCGGAATCCAACGCTGTGAGACATTGCTGATTGGTTGGGATAGTACTGGTTTTATATAAACAGATGTCTAGAACATCTGGTTTATGTATTTGTGACCAAGGATATCGGGTTGGCATTAATGGGCCTGCAATCGCATAATGATATTTTATAGAATGGTCCAATAGAAACTGATCTTTTGGCGTAGTGATACGGGAATTCCAGGCTGTATTCTTTGCGTTAAAATCACCACAGCAGACGAAATTGTTATGGACAGAATCTAATGAGGTCATATCAGGTTCGTTCATTTGCAGATACGGTGGATGGTAAACAGATGTCACTAATAATTCAGTATTATCGAAATTAATGTAAACTCCAGTGGCTTCTAATATGTTGAATTGTGGTAATATTGCTCGTCTATGAGGTATATTGGATTTTATAATTATAGCGGTTCCTCCACCATTTCTCTGAAATCTGTCTGTACGATGGATTTTATAGTTGCAGATTTTAAATTTCGTATTTGGTTGTAAGTGTGTTTCAGTGATGCATGCTATATCTATGTCATATTTGTTTAATAGTTGTTGTAGTTCGTAGGTTTGGTTTTTGACTCTATTTGCATTAAAATTTAGTGTCCTACCATTGGTTTAAGGTCCATCGACAGTGGAGTTCATATTTGTGAATAGAGTAAATCCATCTAGTAAAACCATTATTTTAGACAAAGTGTGTGGTGTCGTTTTGAGGCGTTGTGTTATTATATTAATTGTACGAATAATTCCCTTTATGTTTATTCCTCGGAGAAGAGCAATAATATCTTTTAATGAATCGGTAAGAGATTCAGGAACAGGTTGTGAATGTGCTGAAGATGAACCGAAAGTGTTTTCGAAAGCTGATAAATTTCTCGATCTTGGTTGTCGCAATGTAGGAAAGTCGTCTTGTGTTGGTATTGGTAGATGTTTGTTTGCTGTGGAGTTTATGGTTTGTTTGTTTCTCAGTTTCTGTCGAAGCAAGTCTCGTTGTTCTTATTGAATTGGGCACTGTCCGTAACTGGCAGTATGTGTTCCTTGCCAGTTGGCGCATTTAGCTGGGTATTGGATTCCTTTCGAGGGACAGTCTACAAATAAATGATCGTTTCCACACTTTATGCAATGAGTTTGTAAATTGCAACGTTTTGATGTGTGTCCAAACCCCTGACATTTGTGACATTGTGTTACGTGAGGAGTTGGTCGGTAGGCTTCAATAGTTACTAAGTGGTTGTTGATGTCGTGTAATTGATAAATGGTTCTAGAAATTTCAGTGTTTGGGAGTGTTATAACCGATATTGGAATTGGGCGTCGCTGAGTGGATCCGTCTGGTGTATGATATGGCATCGTCATTTGTCGCACATGTTCTATTGCGTAGCCTAGTTTCTGTAATTCTTCCTTTACAACAGCTGATTCAACAGATGCGGGGAGTCGTGTTAGTACTACTGGTAGGAGTTTGTTTTCCCGTGGTTCATGGGAATAGAATTGAAGTTTTTCATTTTGTAAGATATTATAGAGTTTGTCATAGTCAGCTCTGCATGAAGTGTAGTATTTTGTGCCGTCAGATGTGTAACTAATTTTTAAGGGTTGACTCAGCCTACTTTGTATTGTCCTGTTTTGTTCAAAGAAATTTCCATCTGGTAATTTTTTTACAACTATTGGTGGCATTCTAATTCTTTCAGTCGTATTATCTGGGGTAGTGGATGGCTTATTGTTGTCATCCATGGGTTCATAAGTATGTTCTTGCTCCATTTCTTGTTCGAGAGGAGAAAGTGAATTACTTAATGGTATACTTGGGTGTATATTTGACTGCCAGTGCTCGTTTCCCTCTTGGTTTAATTTTTGTTTCTTTGTGGTTTCCGTTTGTTTAGGTTCTCTCTTTGAAGAGGAAGCTGAAGAATTGTTTATTGTCGGTGTCACTGTTGATGTGATATTTGTACTTACAGTTTTGTTGCTGTTTGTTACTGTTGTTGTTGGCGATGTTTCACTCGCAGTCACGATAGTAAATACTCCTGGTTGACTTTCAATGATGCTCAGGTTTTCCTTTGGTCGTCTGTAGACTCGTACGGGTGTAGAGGCTGTGCCGTCGACAGAATCAGATGATTGTGTAGTAGATTCGTGTTCCATGTTGACACGTTGAATCGAATTGGCCATGTTGTGAGGACCCGCTATTGGGTTTCCACTTGTGGTGATGTTGTGCTGATATTCTGCCAATACAAGTTTTATGTTTTATAATCACTAATAGTTTAATTCTATATATAGAATATACACAAAAGTAGAACTAAATAACACAACACGAAAATAATTCTAATACACTAAGTTTTCTTCAATGACTTGCTCGTAAGAAGTAGCGTCAAAAAACACGTCCTTTCGCCAGTAGTGTCTATCGAAGAGTATTGAGGTGTGCATCAAAGAGTTTGCAATATATAACTAGAGACACCAATTGTCTAAGTTTCGCGTACAAAATTGAACCGCTGTTCGGCCGCCATTAAAGGGAGTTGATGCTTCGCCGGGAGTGCGAGTAGTTCATGTTTATTGAGGAGTACGAATAAATATAAGTGCACTTGAAGGGAAATAATAACAAAATGGTGAAATATTGCGGCGCAAATAATTGTTCGAACATAGCTACTATTGTAGGATGCTCAGGAAAGCATGCATAGGCTATCTTAATATTTGAAAGAATGTTCCAAATGCTGTTCCTCCTTTGAATGTGTTTACAGAATGTCGGAATATTTCTTGGATAAAGTTTTTCCAGAAACACATTAATCAGGTTTATAAGGTTGGTTTCAACAATATCTGTAAGGGTTAGGTGCCATCATATTACAGTGGATTATAATAGCAGAGTGCATAAGAAAATCCTCAGACTATATCTGTCTAAAACTGTTTTGTTTCACAATAAATGAATTAATCATGTAATTGCCGTATTGTACAGTATGTACTTCTAGTTTTTGGCTGTATTAAATGCAAAGAAATTAGTGAAAATATAGCTGATGGTCTAGTTAGGCCTATTATTACCACTACTACTAGGTCTACTATGACTACTACTACTACTACTAGGCCTACTATTACCACTACTACTAGGTCTACTATTGCCATTACTACTAGACCTACTATTACCACTACTACTAGGCCTACTATTACCACTACTACTGGGCCTACTATTACCACTGCTACTAGGCCTACTATTACCCCTAATACTGGGTATATTATTACCACTACGACTAGACCTATTATTATCACTACTACTAGGCCTACTAGCCACAAAAACTAGACCAACTATTACTACAAAAACTAGACCTACTACTACTACACCTACTATTACCACTACTACTAGGCCTACTATTACCATTACTAATAGGCCTACTATTACCACTACTACTAGGTCTATTATTACCACTACTACTAGACCGAATATTATCACTACTACTAGTCCTACTATTACCACTACTACTAGGCCTACTAATAAGTTACTATCGAAACTATGCCTCCTATTACCATTACTACTAGGCCTATTACCACTACTACTAGATCTATTATTACCACTACTACTAGGTCTATAATTACCATTACTACTAGGCCTACTATTAACACTACTGCTAGGCCTACTATTACCACTACTCTTAGGCCTACTATTACCGCTACTAAGTGAATTAAAAAGTCTGTACTGACCTCTAACTTGGTGGTCATCAACTACACAATGAATAGATTGTTTTATGATAAAATTTATTCTCATTATATTTTAAATCTGTTTCCAGAATTTTTATGATCTCATATTTCACCGCTAAATATTTTCTAAGCACCATATACCTTCCTCTTCCTTTACATGAAAGGAATGAAATATATATTATTTTAAATATTACAGTAAATATCCATTAGTATGTCCTTAAAACAATACTAGTAATAGTCGATCTGGTTGGCGAGTTGGTATAGCGCTGGCCTTCTATGCCCAAGATTGCGGGTTCGATCCCGGGCCAGGTCGATGGCATTTAAGTGTGCTTGAATGCGACAGGTTCATGTCAGTAGATTTACTGGCATGTAAAAGAACTCCTGCGGGACAAAATTCCGGCACATCCGGCGACGCTGATATAACCTCTGCAGTTGCGAGCGTCGTTAAATAAAACACAACATTAACATTACTAGTAATACTGAAAATTAATGCTGATATTGCCATTATTCAATATTTCACATAATTGTCCCGAGTGTATATGGGTGATTTAATTTATTTTTTAGAATATCGCCAAAGATGAACCATTATAATACTTTAATAAATATAGCGATCCTCTCCCATTCATGTTTATTTCATCACGATTCATCATTTGTAAAATATGTTTAAAACAGTGTCAATCACCAGGCTACATCAATGTATTGTGGTACTGTTTTCGAATTTTGCGCCGCAAACACTCCCTTTAATGGCGGATGCTAGCCGAGTCAATTTGTGACATTTTTCTTGCCTGCCACACACGGGTTTGTGTCTCTAGTAAGTATTACAAACTCTTTGGTATGCATATTGGAGTAACGATAAAAGCGAAGATACACGTTAAAAGCGACGAAAAAACAAAGTTCCATTTTCTTCGCTCTTGTCGTTCATATATCTGATTAAGATAATATTAATCTGTATAAATACCGGTGATTATCAATATATCCGAATATTAATCGATTTATTATTATTTGGGCTTATTAAATTAATTATTGTAGATATTGACAAATTGATCAGTTGTGTATTTATTCGTCCTATGTTATGTGATCACAAGAAACAATCTCAACACAACGAATTTATACTATCTTTGGGATGAGAAACGGGTTTAATTTTGTACGTATTTAAGTTATAGCTGATAATTTCTATATATCCTCTCTCATTAAGTGGATGTCTAGAATATCTTCTACTGATAAATCAAAATGTTCGCTTCCCGCGTTCTCGTTGCTCCAATATGAACACTTGAATCTTTGATAATACCAAAGCGTCGCTAGATCATTTCTCTTATCGTTTATCGTTGGTCCAACGTGTACGTTCACCACATCGTATCGCACTCCTCGTACGAATCGCACGCAACGGATATTTTAAGTGCAGTGCGTTCACTGTAACGGCTTACCTCATCGCCTCATCGGATCCCCCTATCACCTGTTTAAAACATGACGTCGTACGATATTGACATTACTGAAAGCAAAGGAGTTGAGGTTAGGTCTATTAATTACGTCTGTTAGTGAATAAGAATTTGTAATTCCTTCATACGTCTTAATTGAAGAGGAAGGAACGAAAGAAATATTGATTACATAATATATTTGCAAGAAATGACTTGATTACTGTAATGGGAACGCCTCAAATTATATAATTCTTCGCAATTTTCTACACGCGAAATAAGTTTTCCGTCTGCCATTTTGGCGCGACACTGAACATGGCACAACATAATAGTAACAGTTGACCAATTAAAATTGATTTATTAAAGAAAGTCATGATCGCACGCATCGGGAAAGTTGCCCATCCGAGAAACGTGGACGGATTTGCCGAGAGGCGATGCGTCCGATACGATGTAGTGAACGCAGTTACATAACAATTACAGCAAAGATAGTCTTTTTCCGGTCCGTGCGATTCGTCCGATGAGTGCGATACGATGTAGTACCTTAAGGGTACATACAAATTGGAGCGACGATAAACGATAAAAGAAGCAGCGATGCTATATCAGAGAGAATTGAAGCATGCATTGTCATTGAGGTGTGCATATTGGAGTAACGATAAAAGCGAAGATACACGATAAAAGCGAAGATACACGATAAAAGCGACGAAAAAGATAAGTTCCATTTTCTTTGCTCTTGTCGTTCATATAATCTCTGATTAAGATAATATTGATCTGTATAATGAGCGGTGGTTATCAATATATCCGAATATTAATAGATTTATTATTATTTCGGCATATTAAATTAATTGTTGTAGATATTGGCAAATTGATCAGTTGTGTATTTATACGTGATACATTATGTGATCACAATAACCAATCACAGGACAACGAATTTATACTACCTTTGGGATGACAAACGGGTTCAATTTTGTACTTATTTAAGTTATATTAAACTTGAACCTAGCAGCTGATATTTCCTATAGATCTTCTTTCATTAAGTGGATGTATAGAATATCTTCTACTGATAAATTAAAATGTTCGCTTCCCACGTCCTCGTCGTTCCGATATGAACACTTGATTCTTTGATAATACCAAAGCGTCGCTGGGTCATTTCTTTTATCGTTTATCGTTGCTCCAACGTGTACCTACCCTAATATAAAAGTAAATGCTCGTCGTCGATTGAGGTTTAATTTCAAATTGTGACGCTAGATTCAATCAAGAATATACAGTCTTTATTTTTTTTAAATTCGTCAACTTTTGGATACAGTATCGAAATCTTGGGTGATCTCCCGACTGTTCCTAATTACTTTTACTTATTGCTGAGAGGTAGTTCATTTATGATGCTGCACTCCCGTCATAACCAGGATGAACAGCGTGGAAACAAATTTGACAGATAACTATGAGAAGAGGAACAAAGGTGTACGATGTCTTGTGTAGTACTGAGGGTTATAAGTTCCTAGTTTTGATACATACACATTTTGGTGGGAATGTGCCTGTTTATAAAATGTTTCAGCGAATCTCCTAATGATAACTGGGATACTTTCCACTTTTAGATCTTGATGTATCTCTTCGTTTCTTGTGTACCACCCGCTGTTATGAATTACACGTAATACTTTATTTTGTACAACTCGAATGGGATCTAACGTTGTCTTAGGTGCGTATCCCCATACTGTAGAACCATACAAAAGCACTAATCTAATCAGCAATTTATAAATTGTCACTTTTTTAGATGTTGATAATGCACGTGTTTTTAAAAGGGGATACAGTTGTACCATTCTTGCTATTGTTCTTGCTCGTGTATTTGCAATGTTGGTATGCCATAACAGACGACAATCCAAATGGATTCCAAGATACTTAACAGAATCCTGAAATTCAAGGGCAGTACCATACAGTGTTAGTTTAGTTTGTGGTACACTTCGAGTTCTACTGAAGGCTATGACTTGACTCTTCTTTGTATTTACAGTTAAGCGCCAATGTTGGAACCATTCTTCTATAAGGTGGACATGCCGTTGAAGTCGACCAATGGCTAGATCGGCATTGCGATGTGTAGTGTATGCTAGTGTATCATCTGCATATAAGACTAACCTGGTGACGTCAGTTTCTGGAAGATCTGAAGTATATGCACAATATAAGTAAGGGCCCAGTACTGATCCTTGCGGAACTCCTCCTTGAACTTTCTTTTGTCTTGATAAACAGCCGTCTTCCTTAACACAGAAACGTCTGTTCTGAAGAAAATCAGCAATTATATGAATCAGTGCATCAGGAACCTTTGATTGGATTAATTTATAAATTATACCAGTATGCCACACAGAGTCAAATGCACTTTTGACATCGAGAAATATTGCTCCGGTAGTAGCTCTGTTATTGAAACCGATAGTTGTTTGTTCAACAAGACGCAGCAGTCGGTGTGTTGTAGAGAGACCTTGTTGATATGCAGCCTGATAGGGTGGAATAAGGTTTGGTGCACTTTGTAGAAGTCTGGTCATAAGAATTCGTTCAAATACTTTGCCAAGGACATTAATCAAACTTATTGGTCTGATATTTGCTGGAACCTTTGGATTTTTCTTTTGTTTGGGAATGGCAGTAATATATGCAAGTTTCCAAGCATCTGGAAAATATCGATGAGCTATACACTGATTGAAAACCTTGGTAATATACATAAGTGCCTTTCTAGGTAAGTTTTTAAGTTCCATGTTGTTAATTTTATCAGGACCTGGTGCCTTTTTAGGTTTAAGGCGTTTAATAATGGATTTGACTTCTGACGGGCTCGTTAAACAAATGTACTCGGATACGGGACATAGTAGGAATGTGCTGACAGTTTCCTCGACATGGCGATAATGTTCAACTAAGCTGTCACATTCATTAGCAGGTTTAAATTGGTTCTCAAAACAATCGGCTATCAGTTCAGCTTTTTCACAAGACTTATAAACTGGGCCATCTTTGCCATGTAAAGGTTGATTTTTAGAGTAGGAATCATGTTTGGTTAACCGTTTGGTGATTGTCCAAATTTTATTTGACTGTCCTGAATCAGCAACATCTTTTACAAATTTCGAAACTTTGATTTCTAGTGCCATTTTGTGCACTCTATTTTTCATAATGTTATATACGTTTTTGTCAATTTGTGATCTAGTTTTTTGCCAGCGCTTTCGAGCTCTCTGTTTAGCCATTCTTAGTAGACGTAAATTCGAGTTTAGATGGAGATAACTTTGTATTGGTTCTTTCTCTAGTGAAGCATATTTTGCTGCTTTCAAAGTATTTTCAAAGATTTTAATTCCTGCATCAATGTCTTCTTTTGTTGTAATCAATGGATTAGCAGAAATTGATTGTGAAATATATCCCCGATAGGACGACCAATCCATGCTGCTTAAGAAAGCTTGAGGAAATAGCCTCTCAGTAGTTGCTCTTTCAATGATTAAAACAACAGGGTTATGATCAGAGGACAGTTCTTGTAAAGTGTCTATAAGCAGGGGTACAGTATTACATCTGAAAAGAAATCCATCAAGTACATCTGGTTTATGATTTGCATTTTGAGGGTAGAAAGTAGGTTTGTTAGGAGCTAAAATTTGATAGCCGTACTTGTCAGCATGTTTTGAGAGTATGCGACCTCTGGTTGTTGTTACGCGTGAATTCCACTCAATGTCCTTTGCGTTGAAGTCACCGCCAATTATAAAATTACTGTATTTGATATACAGGTTATTGCATCAAATTTTGAAACTAAGAGAGGCTTATTTGGAGAGCAATACATCGATCCAATTAAAATGGTTTCGTTATTGTACTGAATTTCAATTAAAGTTATAGATATGTATGTAAGCTGGGGTGATTGTATTCTGTAGTGTCTAATACAATTTTTAATTAAGATAGATGTTCCACCAAAGGGGCCATTACTTCCATCAGAGCGATACACTGTATAATTTTTAACGCTGAGTCTCTTATTAGGTGTTAATTGAGTTTCTGTGATTAAAAACACATCTATATCATGCTGATGTAAAAAGTCGTCAAGTACATTTTTATCCCTAGTCACTCCATTGGCATTCCAGGTCACTATTTTTAGTGGCTTGTGTAACTTTTGTCTGGGTTTATTTTGTTCCATTTCCAAACAGACTAGAAACACCATCAATGAACACTGATATTTTATTAAAAAATATCATTTTGTTGCTTCACTTGCAAGAAGGTTTGATGTAAACATCTTAAATAATAACTGATATTGAATGTTTTAAAAAAGTTCCACCATTCTCTCAATTCATGAAAAAATTGACTAAAAGATGAACTATCAGCAAATTGATCTGGTGCCTGTCGAGTATTATTATCGATATTTACCTTTCGGAATCCTTTAATAACCTATTGAGTGACAGGAAGTGGAGGAAAAGACTGGGCAGAAAGATCTGGCTGCTTCTTATGGGTAGGATTCCTGGTTTTCACTCCATTTACATAAGCTTGGTATTTTGGACACTGTCTAAAATCAGCAGGATGATCCTCTTGGCAATTTGCACATTTTGCAGGAATAGAAGGACGTTTTTGACAAGAATATGATTCATGGTTCTCACCACATTTAACACATCGTGGTTGGATGTGGCATGAATGAGTCTTGTGGCCAAACCCTTGACACTTGTAACATTGAATCGCCCCTTGCCGGGAGATGTAATCTTCACTTTCCACTCTAAGATGGCAAAGACTGCGTAACTGACGAATATCGGGTTTGTCTTGTAATTGATTTACTGTCAGGACCCAAATTGGCATAGGCAACCATGTCATTAAGCCTGTATTTTCATCTTGGACTTTTTTTCTTAATTGTCGAACTGACTCAATAGGATAATTTAAACTCCGAAGTTCAGTTAGGATTTCTTCAGACGAGGATTCATTTGGAAGTCCTTTTAGAACAACGTTCAATACTTTTGAAATGTTATAAGGAAACGTATAGAAATTATATTTTTGCAGAATCAAATAATCTTGTACTTTCTCAAAATCATCTTTTGTTGAAACATATAGTTTCAGACCGACAGGACTAAACTTCCCTTCTGCTAATATTTGAAGTGAGTTCTTCAAAGTTTGTTGCAACTTAAAATAATCAACTTTACTTGTTACCACAATAAGGGGTGGTGGCTTATGTTTCCGACTTCCATTTTGGGAATTTGCAGATTTTTCTTCTGTGGTGGAAAAATCCATTTGTGATGTAGGTTGTTGACTTATAGAATTATCTATTTAAATTTCTGGATCTTCTAATAGTGGTTGGAAAACATTGTTAGTTTTCACCGGAACTGTAGTTCCCATTTTCTTATACAAACGGGCAGCTGAAGTTCGGGGAAGAACTCCCTTCATTTTACTATGTACTGACTTGAATTTAAATTCATGTATGTCGGCTTCTCTAGCTGATGACATTTTTCCGACTTTACGCCGTGTTCCAGAAGAGTTATGAACTTCATCAATATGCGAAGAAATGGCATTCTTTTCCAGTTGTGGATTTATAGCAGCATCATAGATGTCTGAATGAACCTGAGCAGTAGTTATAATTTCACTGAAATCACTCGAATTTTCATTAGAAGTCATATTGAATAAACAACACAATGGGTCCGTCTACAGACGGCCCAAAAACGAAGAGAATGTAACTCAAATAAATATAATAATTGTAATTAACACACAAAAATTAAGAACTTGCTTTCAGCACAAATTTTAAATAATCTGAACACTAGTGAAAGTTAAACACAATGTGAGCACTGTACGCAACAAGACGCACCTACTAACTGAATATACTATATACAGTCACGAAGCTCAATACGTATGCACCCATAGGTAGTTGTTAACCACTAGGATCGCTACTATCGCATCATTACAAACAATGCGAAATAGTACCGGCACATTCTGTAGTTCCTAGCACCATCACAACTCAATCTTCGTGACACAATCATATTCTACTTCTGGCTCGTTGGTGTACATACTAGCCTGTGCTAGAGTGTAAAGAAGAAATGCGCACACGTGAGCATAGGTTTGTTAAGCCTGGTTCAGACGGTGCGTGTATCTGTGATGGATTCCAAGGTGGCTAGCAGGCTGGGTGCCGTGGTGGCTACGGTGCTGGGTTCCGTAGTGGCTGCGGTGATGGTTTTCGTTCACACCCAGTCCACAGTCTAATATATACAGTCGCGCAACTTCAACACTTTTTTTTGCCAACATTCACGACACAAGCGCTCAAGCGGCAGGCAAGGCACTGGTCATACGGTTGTTACAGCCAGCACGTGTTTTAAAGGTACGCGAATCCTGCAGTCATATCAGTCTTAATTATCATCTCTATCTGAAGCTGATAATACTCTTTGGTACGCTACAAAGCGTATTCTACGCGAGCCAACAGTCATCCCGACATTTCAGTTAGACTCTCAAATAGCCACAGACACAGAGTCGAAATGTAACTTGCTTGCATCTCATTATCAACATGTATTCACCCCAAGCGAGAATAAAGATGAACAGACTACCTCTGAATTAGAAAAAGAACTTCAACTATATTTCAATAACCGAGTGAGAACATTAACTTAATCTTGCACATTGTGTGCATCTTGCGGTCATGAAAAATAGCGGACGAAAAGTAATGCTGATAGAACGCAACCGCAAAAGACACTAAGATTTATTACTATACCATAAAAAACAACCAAATATAAGCTAAAAGAGTAACAAGGATAAGAACAAATATAAACAGTGAAACGTAATCACCTGCATTCCTGTAGTAGTCTACAATAGAAAATAATTGAAGAAACTGGAACTGTCAGTCAGTAATCGCCATCTTTGTGAACAACAAATATTAAGGTGTTATGCTAAAACTGTCAATTAAAAATTCCTGTCTTCGTGATTAGGCCTATTCATAATTACACAATTCATCAAATCTGTGCTGATGGAGTTCCTGAAATATTTAATTAATCGAGTTAGGACATTAACTTAATCTTGCACACTGTGTGCATTTTGCTTAGGCCTAATAATAAATATTTCAATAAACAAGGAAATGCATCAACTGTTATTATTAAATCGAATATGTGCAAGAATGTAAAAATATTGTAACTACGCCATATCTAGATAGTATGAAAATACTTAACCAGATTTATTTTGCACTCACTTATTGATTCGTAAATAAAATTGATTTAGAGAGATGCTGTCTAACTATTTTCTTATGCAAAGCAATACTGGTGGTGAATTGATGGTATAAATTTATCGCGTTTAACAGCAGATAACCATTTACTGAGAAGCTCAGGCTTTTGCAATGGGAACCTAAAAAGAAAGTTTGCGCTTACTCCTATAAAACATTCTCTTCTATTAACACAATAAATATGTACTAATGTTCTCAGTCATTTTACAATATCCTAATACAATATATGTAACTAACTTACTTGTGAAAAGAAATTTCCGAATCCTTCTTACGTCGATTCGTACAGTTGTATGCGGCACAACTATGCGCCATGATTCCACTTACGGAATTTATATAGGAGTACGATGAAAATAAATGATAAAAGAACACTATTTGTACAGTTGTATGCAGCACAAGAGCACACGATGGTTTCACTTATAACAAAGAAATATGATTAAAATACTCTTTGTATAGGCCTCATATGTAGCACAATAGTAGGCCTACACTGTGATTTCACGTATATCACAGGAGAACGATTCATTTAAACTATATAAACACACACTATTGATTAAATTAATACGAACTTACTCCTAACACATTCAATAATACTGAATAACCTTATATGTTATTTGAAATTAGGCGAAGTCGTGATGTAAACATATTGTAGTCACATGACACTCACCCTCAAGATGGAGGTGCGCGAAAGTGTTCAATTTTTGGTCGAGGAACAGCGCTCGTAGTGAGTCTAGGTTAAACTATAAAACGTCTTTGGTTCACACGGAGCGAGCTGCCTTGCATGCTGGATCCAAAGATTTTGAAGTACTGTATTACAAACTCTTTGGTTGGATCCCAGTTTGGAAGTTGGAGATGCTAGCGCGGTACGATTGGTAAACATCAAATATGGAAGCACATTGGAGCAAGATCTTGTCAGCCATCTCGACTTAAAAGGAAACTCCCTCAAGACATCCTTCTTAGTGATACTGACGACTCTTCATAATTTAACACAGAAAATCATCATATTTTTGTTCACATAATTCACAAAAATGTTTAATTAATTAATTAAAATTAATTAGAGGAGCCTTTAGAGCCAACCTCAGCATGATATTCTGCATGTGATATTCCATAATTTAACAGTGGTCTGTATAGCAAGTTTGCTGGTAGACCAATATTAAACATAAAAAAAATATGGAAGCTGTATGTGAAGCTGTACGAAGAAGACGTTTAGCAGCCTTTGCTGTTTTGCTAGCTTTGAACGCTGAGGAGACGGATCAAATTAAAAAGAGTAGAATGTGGAGCCGAAAATGGTTACTGCGTAGAAATAAGGGCCAAGATGTCTTAACAATGCTGTTTGTATAGCATATAAACATGGTTCTTCTCTGTACGCCTCAATTAAAGTTCTGACTTGATCTTTGGTCCAACCGTAGGAATTCATAATCAAAATTTTCGACTTGCTCTCTTAAGGGGAGAGGATGGTATTTTTCAAAACTTTTTTCCTATTTGGTGTAAATTATTAATTTTTTGAATGTAGAGAGCTCATAGCTGTGGCAACTCAACCAAATAAAAATATTTTGAAAAAAAAAAAAAATGGGGGCCCAAATTTGAAAAAAAATATATATACCCAATGCAGGATTGTACTAAAACCGATATATCTAAACCGTTTTTAAAGATAGATTCAAACAGTTTTTGCAATGTATTTGCAAAAGTATGTTCTACAAACTGTCTGTAACAGAATTTTGATATTAGTCCCTACGTTGGTAAAATAAACAATTAAAATTTGATAACAATTTTCTGATTTCCTTTCTTGCAAAAAAGAACGCACGTGTTTTTAAAATGAAATCAATTAACAAAATTCTGTTACAGAGAAAAGTTTCCTAATAGTCTAAAGAATGTGTGTTCTAAATATCATGCATGTATCTTTAATTGTTCAGAAATTATATTCATTTTGTCTGGCAATGTAGCAAAAAAAAAAATGAAGTTACTGGAAACCAATAAAAGCGGGCGTGTGATTTAAAAATCCATAGCGCAGGAAGTTTAAAAATGTCGTCTCAACATCCGATAAGGGAACAAATACCCACTAAATGTTATGCAATGTATTCCACACATATCAAAGGGTATTTTAAAGCAAAAAACAATTTTTTGAAAATTCAATTTATCGGAAGCAACAATAAAAGTGGGCGAGTGATTTAAAAATCCATAATGCAGGAAGTTTAAAAATGGCGATCCACACATATCACAGAGTATTTTAAAGAAGAATATATATATTTTTTAATTTAGTAATTTTTCATCAAAAATACCATCCTCTCCCCTTAAAATAGTAGCTTCTGCAACCTTCCCGAGGTAGATCCACACTATTTTCTCGCTCCCAAGGTCCCAGAACAGTCTAGATAACACTCATGATAAATAAGAAACTAACCATAAGTGGAAAACAATTAAAATTGTACATTAACAATAGTAAATGTTGCAACAAAGCAATTAAACAAGAAGTTTAAAACAACTAAAGCTCTATATTTGATTATTCTATCCTTAGAAACTAAGAAATACATAAAAAAAAGATTTAGTTGGAGAACAACTATTTTGGTAACACTGAACCAGCACAGAAGCGCGCAGGAAAAATAGCAAGGAACCTACCCTCGAATTCCAGCAAGCTAGCCACCCACGGTAAGATTCTATTTTTTTTTTATGTTTAATATTGGTCGACCAGCAAACTTGCTATACAGACCGCTGTTAAATTATGGAATATCACATGCAGAATATCATGCTGAGGTTGGCTCTAAAGGCTCCTCTAATTAATTTTAATTAATTAATTAATTAAACATTTTTGTGAATTATGTGAACAAAAATATGATGATTTTCTGTGTTAAATTTATGAAGAGTCGTCAGTATCACTAAGAAGGATGTCTTGAGGGAGTTTCCTTTTAAGTCGAGATGGCTGACAAGATCTTGCTCCAATGTTATATGTCACAGCTCCAGGAACACCAGGAAGTTTGTTGAAGAAAGATTTTGACATTGAATGGATGTACTGTTCTAGTGGAAGAATTCCCAATTCTTGATGCAGTTGTTGATTTCTTACAAACCAGGGGGCATTTGTTGCAGTACGCAGGAACTTGTTCTGGAGAACTTGTAGGCGATGCATGTGTGTCTTATTTGCAGTCCCCCACACTGGCGCTGCATAAGTTAAAAGAGGTTGTACAAACGAGGTGTAGAGTAGCATTGAACAGTCCAATCCAATTTGTGAACGTCTATTAACCAAAAGGTATAATTTTAGAATTCTAGATGAGGTTAGTATAACAATGCGAGTTATATGGGCATTCCATGTGAGTTTCGTGTCTAATGGTATTCCCAAATATTTGACAGCTTCTTGACTAGAGAGTCATGTAACTTGTTCATTTAGAAGAACCAATGGAGTTGGATTATAAATAGGCCTTAAAGAGAATATTTTAGCTTATGTCTTGGTAATGTTAAGTAGTAATCTCCAGTCAGAGAACCATTTAGACAGCTCCTGTAAGGATGTCTGAAGAGTGCTGATTGCAGTATTTAGGTTACTATGTGAATAAAAGAGAACTGTATCGTCAGAATACATAGCTATGTGTGACGGTTGTAAACATGGAATGTCATATGTGAAGATATTGAATGGAAGTGGTGACAGTATAGATCCTTGTGGTACTCCGGCTGAAACTGGACGAAGCGTTGTTTTAATGCCATCTATACGTACTGAGAACTGACGCTCGGATAAAAAACTTTTCACGATGCGTGTGAGATAGTCAGGAAAACCAATTCTATATAATTTTAGCATTAGACCATCATGCCAAACAGTATCAAATGCTTGGGCAATATCCAGAAACACAGTGGCAGTATACTGTTTTTCTTCAAAGCCTTTTATAATGGATTCAGTAACTCTTTGCAGTTGGTGTGTTGTAGAATGTTTTGGACGAAAGCCAAACTGAAAATCTGGTATTATCTTGTTTTGGAACGTAAATTTACAAATGCGATGATGAATAACCTTCTCAAACAATTTCAATAGCGTGGGCAGTAAGCTAATAGGTCGATAACTTGATGGCAAGTGCTTAGGTTTGTTAGGCTTGTGAAAAACAATGATTTCAGCAAGCTTCCAGGCTCGAGGAAAGTACCCAATTAAAAGGACAGCATTGAAAATTATCGTCAAGTAAGTAAGAGCTTTTTTGGTGAGCTTCTTTAGTACAATGTTGGGTATAAGATCATGGCCTGGAGATTTTTTTATTTGGAAGCCTTTGAATGAAGTGAGACAATTCTTGTGGAGTAGTATAAGAAATTTTCTCTGGCACAGTCGGTTTATTAATATTTTCTGTAAGTTCTTTTTCTAACTCAGAGGTAGTCTGTTCATTTTTATTCTCGTTTGGGGTGAATACATGTTGGTAATGAGATGCAAGCAAGTTACATTTCGACTCTGTGTCTGTGGCTATTTGAGAGTCTAACCGAAGTGTCGGGATGACTGTCGGCTCGCGTAGAATACGCACGGCAGATCTGAACTAAGCGCCCACCTTTGTAAAAATTCGTCTGCTTACAATGTTGTATAACGGAGGTAAGAACTACAAAAAAAAAAAAAAAAAAAAAAACCTGCCTGTTGTGTATGCTGCATACAACTACAATTTCAAAAGGAAAAAGACAACTTATATATCATGTTTCATGTAAATTTTAATGAAGTTAAATCCATAGTTTTGTTAATTAGCAGCATTTTTTTTTCATGCATAAATATGTAACAATTCCCGGCATAAACAAAATAAGTAGTTCACTGGTAATGTACTTAAACTAAATACGGATAAAACCACTACATTTCCGTTTGAGACCCAGTGAAAAACAAATACCAATACAATATTAAAATTGTATTTCGACACCGGCATCCTTTATTTCTGCTCCTTCTGTCCTCACTGCTTATAGAAGACGATGAGCTGTAGTTTTTAAAAAGTAGGCCTATTTCGAAGACAAACGATTAATCAAATAAATGGTTCACTAGTAATAAAGTTATACTAAATACGGATAAAACCACTACAATTTCGTTTCAAACCCAGTAATAGGAATCAAATATTAAAATTGTATTTCGACACTCGCATCCAAAATAACGCAGAACTCTGGGATAGGTCATATTGTTGTTAATATTTTGACTGGAAGGACATGAAAGAACATAATTGAGCACCCACGAGCAATAATGGAGTAAGTATGAATATATTTCGTAACTACTTACCCCATTATTGTACGTGGGTGCTTAATTATACACTAATAATGATCTGTGGTGCCACAGCCCTTGAAAGGCTCAGACAGACCAGTCGGCTGTTGGCCTCACATTCACATTTCGATAATTATACTTTACTGTACCAAAAAAAACTGAAAGCGTGTTTGGTCATGTTTTACCCAAGTTACAAGCTTGGAGGTAAAGGTTGTTTACTACAGTTAGGGCCTACTTCTATTCTATATCTTATGGTATAATAAATAGTTTTGCAACATGTAGAGACTGGGAAAACAATTTAATAAAATCATCCGTATCATAGTCGTTCATTTTATAGGCAATCTTGCAGGTCGCATTTAAAAGAATCTAGGAATATTAACATTTTCTTCAGTATATTTGCTAGGACTTCTTGTCATACTACATGACAATTTTGCTTAGGTTATTCTTTTAAGCACTCCTTCTAGGAATAGCTCAAGTGTTTTAAATTTAGCGTACATAAGTTTAGATTAAGTTCCTAGCGCATATTTGACGAAATACTAGGTTTTTCCACTTCAGTTTAACTGATTTATGCAAACGAAATTAAGACAGCTGACGATTCTAATGTCAGTTATAGCCACGCCCACTTTGTTTTGGGCGCATAAGTTCATGGCGGACGGTCGTTCAATTTTCTTCAAACATGGCGGCGCAATGACCACTCTATATCTTTCTCTTTCTAACTCGTTGCTGCGTCGTCGTTTGCGTGCAACGAGTTAGAAAGAGGACTATAGAGTGGCCAAGTTGTCCTGTACAGCGCTCTTTGCGGTGCCACCGCGAAACACGGCAGATCTGAGCTAAGCGCCCACCTTTGTAAAAATTCGTCTGCTTACAATGTTGTATAACGGAGGTAAGAGGTACAAAAAAACGAAGAAAAAACATGCCTGTTGTGTGTGCTGCATATAACTGCAATGTCAAAAGGAAAAAAGACAACTTATATATCATATTTCATGTAAATTTTATGAAGTTAAGTCCATAGTTTTGTTAATTAGCAACTTTTTTTTCATGCATAAATGTGCAACAACGCCCGGCATAAACAAAATAAATGGTTCACTGGTAATGTACTTAAACTAAATACGGATAAAACTAATACAATTCCGTTTCAGACCCAGTGAAAAACAAATAGCAATACAATATTAAAACTGTATTTCGACACCGGCATCCTTTATTTCTGCTCCTTCTGTCCTTACTGCTTATACAAGAAGACGATGAGCTGTAGCTTATAAGAAGTAGGCCTATTTCGAAGACAAACGATTAATCAAATAAATGGTTCACTAGTAATAAAGTTAAACTAAATACGGATAAAACCGCTACAATTCCGTTTCAAACCTAGTAATAGCAATCAAATATTAAAATTGTATTTCGACACTCGCATCCAAAATAACGCAAAACTCTGTGGTAGGTCGTATTGTTGTTAGTATTTTGACTGGAAGGACATGAAAGAACATAATTGAGCACCCACGTGCAATAATGGGGTAAGTATGAATATATTTCGTAACTACTTACCCCATTATTGTACGTGGGTGCTCAATTATACACTAATAAAATTATCTGTGGTGCCACAGCCCTTGAAAGGCTCAGACAGACCAGCCGGCTGTTGGCCTCACGTTCACATTTCGATAATAATTATACTTTACTGTAACAAAAAAAACTGAAAGCGTGTTTTGTCATGTTTCACCCACGTTACAAGCTTGGAGGTAAAGGTTGTTTACTACAGACAGGGCCTACTTTCATTCTATATCTTATGGTATAGTAAATAGTTTTGCAACGTGTAGAGACTGGTAAAACAATTTAATAAAATCATCCGAATCATACTCATTCATTTTATAGGCAATCTTACAGGTCGCATTTAAAAGAACCTAGGAATATTAACATTTTCTTCAGTCTATTTGCTAGGACTTCTTGCCATACTACATGACAATTTTGCTTAGGTTATTCTTTTAAGCATTCCTTCTAGGAATAGCTCAAGTGTTTTAAATTTAGCGTGCATAAGTTTAGATTAAGTTCCTAGCACGTATTTGAAGAAATACTAGGTTTTTCCACTTTAGTTTAACTGATTTATGCAAACGAAATTATGACAGCTGACGATTATAATGTCAGTTATCACCACGCCCACTTTGTTTTGGGCGCATAAGTTCATTACCGACGGTCGTTCAATTTTCTTCAAACATGGCGGCGCAATGACCACTCTATATCTTTCTCTTTCTAACTCGTTGTTTGCGACGAGACGATAGAAGTCACCCTCGGCTCTCTTTTTGCGCATGCGCCATCGGTGTAGTATTTCCGCTTCTGGTGTGATGCTGGGCCCCGTTGTAAGCATAAAAATTGTTTTATTCACCGCATGCTAGATTCACCTTCGTCACAATCATACAGTGTTGCCAGATTTGAGGAAATTTCCTCAAATTAGGGAGCTTCTGTAAAGAAGAGGGAAATTTTGAGGATTTGAAGAAAATACTAGACTTTTGAGGAATTTTTGGCTTTCAATTAAATCCACAGAAGAAATGTACAATAAAAAATTGAACGCTTTATATTTTCTTTCTTTGATACACGTGTGTTATAAATACACATCTCTCAAGTCGATTTTCAATAAAATATTATGTTATTCATGAGATTTGTATTTGTCTTCCGTCTCTCCACAGCTCATCTTCTGTCTATCCAACTGATAAAATTCTACATTTTGATTACACAACTTTTAACACAAGAAAGTCTTATACATATTCCGAAGTGATAAGATTCGTTTGTACTGGCCGATCAGAATGATAGTTGTTGACAAATTAGAACATGTACGCGAAAGAAAGTTTAAATTTCAAATTATTGCTACTTCACCAATACCAATCAATCTTTCTTATTTATTTATTTATTTAATTATAATCTTCAGCTCATTGCTTACAAAAATCTGTTGCCCTTTTCAAACCTACTGTTACCAACAGCTAATCACTCTTTTGTTTTGCTATAGAAGAAACAAACTTCACTCACATAATGTGTTTCAAATAAATCAGTATTATGATAGAATCTGTATTTCCGTTATATTTAACGAATAAAATAACATGAAAGTTTAGAATGCAGTTGCTCTCTTCAATTTGTATTGTGCTTCTACATTCCCAGTATAATTCCAAAAACACTTAACCATAAAAATGCTAAATAAAAGTGCATGTCCGTTTCATTCAGATTAATTTTAGAATTAAACATTACTTTGCACTCGTTAGTCACAATTTAAAGCTTAAATATATTATAAAACAATATTGGGGCAAAATATATTATAAAGCAATATTGGGGTAATGTGGAAGTTTTACAGGTATTATAATGAACAAAACAGCACTTTTACGTCTTATCAAATCATATATTTTTTTCTTTATCCGGCATTTCCTGCACAAATCCAGAGTTTGCAGACATGTTGAGGAAATTTGGGGAAATTTTGCCTGTTTCATCGAGGAAATTTTCGATTTGGAGCTGGCAACACTGCAATCATATATTATTTACATTTCGGTGATACAAGTTACGTAATTATAATAACAGTGCATTGGTAGATTTCGCAATTATTACTCCAGCTCCTGTTATCCAAGTCAAACCTTATTTTCGTATAATTCGTATATTCCAGAATATTTCCTCATAAGTCTTGATAGGCTATATGTATTAAGAGTTAATTTCTGGTGATAGTATTGATATTAAACTTGGCCAACACAATATTCCATCTACAACTTCAGAGGGGCGGCAAGAACTAGCGCTGAGATAGTTCTGGATATTTCAACTGTAAACCAACTTATGAATGTCGTGATATGCAAATAAATATCACCAAACGTAGGTGTCAACTTCAGAGGGGCTGCAAGACACTTTGTGTGCAAATTTATAAAACCAGGGGCATCACATCCAGTAAAATTAAGAGTGATCTCAACCTTGTTAACAATTCGAAGAGATATTCCTAAGTTAATAAAGCGGCGAAACTAGCGCTGAGGTAATTCTGGTGATTTCGGAAGTGAAAATTGTTGAATTTATAACGGATTCTTTTTATGTAGATACAGTTGATCGTATATGCATCATAGACAAATATATGCATGGCATAACAAAAGCCTAAACTAACCAAATCTAACCTGTCACAGATTCGTATATGCAACATGTATATAAGCGGGGAACTACTTCAGCACTAGTTTAGCTAAAAATTGAATTAATTTGTTTGAAAGATGAAGTAGGATATAGGCCAAAGATTATTATTTGAACTCTATAGAGAGTAGTGGTTTGGTTCGACTGGAACATCTCGGAAAAAAGAAAATATATATTTTTTTTATTATTACCGGCATAGACCTATATTCATTATTATTTATTATTCCACAGTTGAGTAACAAAATGGACAAGAAACCATCAAGAAACTGTATTACAATAATCTGTAAGATGTTTACAGGACAAAAATTATTAAAACATGTAACAATGTTATACAATATTGAAGTATAACTTAATACACAATTTATGGCATTCATAGTTGACAAATTACCTAAGCAAGTGGTTGCCCACCTGGTTGTGTGGAACCAATGTATGTTTTCAAACGTTATTTTAACTAAATTTAACTTCATCACATTCTGTGACATATCAGCTGGCTGAAATATTTTTTATCTCACACTTCTGAGATTTTAACAGGAATGAGTTTGTCCAAGGACTTCCCTTGGCTTGAAACTCTTGCTTACATATCCGATATTATTATTATTTTTCTTTATTTTAATCTCTAGGATCCAACTGTGTTCAGCATTCAGGATAAGACTAAAGCAACAATAAAGAAATTAAACTGGTCTTGCTGAGTTATCAATCGAGAATTCGATTAATGTTCCACTCTGTGACTTTCGTCCAATATGTTTGAAAGCATAAAAGTATCTTCATTGATTGACATTAAAATTACGGAAATATTATCAAATAAAGACAATTGTATGAAAAATTCATTCCCGATGACAAACAATTAATAGTTTGACCAAAGAAAAGGGTCTCTTAAAATTATTAGAATTATCTACTGATATCGTGGTTAAAAATTGTGTTTCCTAAAACATCTCTGTTGCAATCTTGGTTGCATGACTCACCAGTATATCTCAATGTTTTCTGGATTGCAGTACTACACTTAATGCCATTTGCAGTGAGAGTACATTTTCTGCTCTGGTCTTCTTGAAGAACAAATACGAGTATAGAAGTAAACATATTCTTAAGGTAGATTTGCAACTTAAGCTACGGTTTGTTTATGGTGATCATCACCGGACGCACATCGCCGGCGATTATAAATGCTGGCGATGATTGTCAGGAAGTGGTTTCTTTATCAGTGTAAATCGCTGTCAATTCTCATTTGTTTTGCTACTTTAACTCGAGTAAATATTTCTACATGGCCTTCTCTAAAAATCGATTATTGAACATGTATGGAGTGATATGCGTCCTGAATTTGCTTCAGAAGCAACCTCCAGCGTTCTGCACCGCGTCCAACAATCATCGCAGTAAAGAAACAGTGCGCATTCATTTTAACAGCCAGCAACTCCAAGCAATGATCGCCGTAAACAAACTGCAGCTTTAGAGTACCTACAATTCAGCCAGACTTCGCAAAGCGACTTCAACCATTCCACTAATAATTTTATAAGTATAAAAAACTTGTTTAACACTAGAAGAACCAACCGATCATTTGACTCATTTCGATATTTAATTTATTTGTACCTCCTCTGTGTATTTGCTCAACAAGCTAGTCCTTCAGGACATTTATTGAATTTACTCTTTTTAGATCCTCTGAAAATGTCAAGTCCCTATCATTATTTATGGGGATAAAAGTACAGTTACCTAGAAGGACGAACATGGGTCATTTTTACTGGTCTGCACTGTCTTATTTTCATGCAGCAGCAAACTACAAATATTGCTGTTTTATGATCGTCTTACGCCTCCTAATAATGAACTCAATAGGCCTACATTGTCCCCATGTGACAAGCTTACTGAATGTATGTGGCAAGTCTTTCATATTACCGAAAATATTCTCTTTATGTAGACTGGTTGATACTCAAACATAAGAACGACAATAGGGAGTTTATAACCGCTTTCCTATGACATTACAATATAGTCAATTTATTCTGGATAACAGCGGCAATTCTTTTGGCAACTGTGTGAAGTATTTCATTAGTCTATCTCAAGATTTCTATTTGCCATGTACTGTAGTTATTTTGCAAACATGGCACGAAAGGGTTTGAGCGATGAACTTCTGTTATGAAAGATTATGAGTGATGAAGAATTCTGCATTATTTAGAAACACTGTCAGAAATAGATTAGGAAAGAGAATATCCAGTTAGTGTTTGTGACGAAGATGAAAATGAGACTGGTGATTTTAATTATATCTCGCGAGATTATATATTCCAGCAGTGTCCAGGAAACCGGAGAGAAAGACCTGTCAGATTGGAGGGTGTCACAGCAGAAATAAGACATCACATGTCTGCGCAAAGTATAACAAATTCTGAAAGAATCATGTATGTGTGTGCAAAGTGTAGAATCATGTACATGTGTGTGTGTGCAAGATGTGATAATAATAATCAATAGACTATAGATAAATTCAGAAAACACAAAATATATATGTCAAAAATATTTAATGTAAAATTGAGTGAACATGATGTTAAGAACAGAATTGTATTTGAGAAATGGCAGAATTAATATGCTAGTACTTATACACAGTTAATAAAACAAATTTTCTTCATCTACACATAACAATTTCTTCTTAGAAGAAGAGTGTATTGTGGTCTAAAATTTTGTTCTGGAAATATTAACTCGCAACTCTTTAATTATACCCACTAAGTCTGTAATAAGACGATATTTCAAATGAAAGCTGCTAATGAGACAGAAATTTAGGATAAAACGTGCATGTCAAAATGACCGGTGCTAGTCGTACTAGGTAGTTTGAAAGTCCCAGTCTTTGTAATGTTAATTTTAACAGCAAAAGAAACATCCCACTGGAAACCGTATGGTTTCATTTTTGACAGTAAAGATATGATAAAACATAAAATAACCTTGTATTTGTATATTATATTCAAAACTTAAAACTGATATTTAATATAGCTACCAACTTATTAAGGGTAGTTAATTTACTACATTATGCAAATGTTTAATGAGTACAAAATGATTACCAGATTATTACAGAAAACACTGGAGGTCCACCAAAATGAAATGTAAGCTTCAAAGGGTTCATCACACACCATATTTGAAAACCACTGATTTAGGTTATGGCAAAATATAAGGATAATAAATAACGACTATAAGATGCAATGTTACAAATGTAAGATATTTACAGGGCAAAAATAGAGCACAATACATTAACAGAAAATAATATATAAATTATGAGGAATATTTACAGAAATTATCTTTGAGAAAATAAGAGACGATACATGGAGACATTATTCATTTAAGATAAATCATGATAAAAACAATAATACGTTAGCATTAAATAAGTGCAAAATAAGATGTTGAGGATGTAATGTAATTAATGGAACACACTGAATATCTGGATTGCGGTAAATAAAACATTTTTATGCTTACAACGGGGCTCAGCATCACACCGGAAGCGGAATTTCTTCACCGATAGCGCATGCATAATAAAGGGAGCCGAGGGTGACTTTTATCGTCTCGTTTGTTTGCGTGCCTACTGTCGTCTGCTTGTGACGTCACTTCCGCTCATGCGTTCTTCGTGGAACGCGTTCCTGTCGTTAGTCGCTGCCAAGGGAAAAAGACCTTTGGGGAGGCCGAGACGTAGATGGGAAGGTAATATTAAAATGGATTTGAGGGAGGTGGGATATGATGATAGAGTTTGGATTAATCTTGCTCAGGCTAGGGACCAAGGGCGGGTTTATGTGACGGCGGAAATGAACCTCCGGGTTTCTTAAAAGCCAGTAGGTAAGTAAGTAAGAGAGTAAGTAGTAAGTAAGTAAATATCAATTCTTTTATTTATTATTATTTTGATTAATTTTACAGCAAACCCCTATAGTAAGCTTCGATTCAATGTATGTAAGGATCCGTATAATTGAATATCACTTAAGAATAATGTAAACTGTTGTGCAAGAGACTTTTTATATAAACCAGTTCAATATTTTAATAAAATATTAATAAAATGTAAACCACTAATCATAGGCGGATGAAATTTTATACATTTGTCACTATTAAGCAGATATACTAGTGATCAAAATTTGGTGATTCTAGCTTCCTAAGTGGGGTAGTTCTTGATTTCGCTATTGTGAACTCTTAAAACTAAGGAACTTGAAGAAATTTCAGTATAATGTCCCCTTAAATGCGGAAGCCGGAGAGTATGCACGAGGAATACAGTTGTAAATGTTTAGATTTATTATTTTTTATTTGTTACATTGTTGTTTTCACTTATTGCTTGTAATTTACTGAGTTTATATTGGTGTAATCTCTATAACTATGATGTACTGTATATGAAGAAATGTATTGAACACTTAAATGTATATTTATGTCATAATAATTATTAAAAGAAGTTTTTGTACATTTGTATGTTGACTGACAATGTTCTGAAATATACGTATACCCTTTGGAAGATTTTGCCCTTCAAATTAAAAATATCTAAGTTTTACTTTAAATATTCCTATACCACACGTGTTAAAAAGGAATACCAATGGCGGCCGACTCGGTGATTGCGCTACTCTGCTACATCCACGGACTATATACAGATTACAGCACTATCTGTTATCTTTCAGTTAGAATTATTTGTACTATCTACAGGATAGCGAGCGGGCATCACCAACTGAATGTGGTCGACTTTACTTACGTAACTTACATCTTAGTCATAGTGAATAGTAAAATTAATATAAAAGGAAAAATGTTTGTCATTTGCTATAACTTGTCTGTCATCTTAATTCAGCTGGAATTATTACTGCCATATTGTGTTCTGGTAAAATATTAGGGGAGGCATGGCCTACCTTGCCTCCCTTGAAAATCCGCCGCTGGCACCTTGTAACATTTCTGTGGCTTAACCCACCAGATTGAAGAATGATATCAATTCTTTCCCCTTTCGATAATGCCATCACGAAAAACAAGAAATTTATTTATTACAGGAAAACTTTAACTAATCTCACCAATGCATTGAAATTGTCACAGGTTAACCAAACAGTAAAGCAGAAAAAGTTAATTGTCATAATTGCAGCTTTAAATATTAACAACAATGTATTGAAACTGTCACAGGTTAACCAAACAGTAAAGCAGGAAAAGTTAATTACCAGAATTGCACAAAAATACCTGTTCCAAAGTCTCCTTAGTACTGTACCATGTTACAAAATATCTGTAGATGCAGTAACTAATGTTTGTGTCATTATGACAGCTGTCTTTAAATAACTTGAAAACCATTAGAGATATCTCAAAACAGATTGCACCATTATTAAAAAAAAATTACATGGTTTTGAAAACTTACATGACCCACTTTCCATTTAAAATTTCGAAGTTGCATCCAAAATGGCGGCTTTTGAGATATCTGAGGGCTAGAATCGAAAGCCACTTGTAGAGCATTTGGTCTTACAAATACTGGTAACACCTATGAAGGCACTTGGGGGGGCATGGAGGTAGAGCCCCATGCTTTCCGTGACCTCGGCACTAGAATGAGGTGGTGTGGTCAGCACCACGCTCTGACCGCCTTTTACCCCCGGCAAAGACCCAGCCACTCAATTTTATAGGAAGCTGAGTGAACCTCGGGGCCCGTTCTGAAAGTTTGGCAACGAGAAAAATCCCATCACCACTTGGGATCGAACCCCCGACCTTCCAGTCCGCAGTTAGCTGCTCTACCAACTGAGCTACCCGGCCGACCTGGTAACACCTATAGTAATCGAAAATCAAGCTTGTGGAAGATATTTATGTGATTCACCCTATATTATGGTTTTTATCCAATTAACGTCCAGAATTTAGTTTTTCTTGGCATACCAATAATTTCATACATATCACATTCAATTACTACTGTCTCCATTCTGTGAAAAGTGTGTTTTATTGGCTTATCAAAATTATAAAAAGAGTATCATAAATCTTATGTACTGTATAATGTATCATTGTACATATCATACAACTTGTGACGAAATTAATTCAAATACTCATTACAGAGATCATTTTACTCATATCTATTTATATTTCGTGTGGTCTCAATTCCGACTTGTTATCTGTATATTGACGAATATATTTATATTAAGTATTTTAAATTAAAATCAAATTTTATTAATGAAACTATTAATTTTTCCTGCCATTTAGTGCAGTAAATATTTTAATTAACAGAATAAAATTACTTTTCAGATTGTTACCCATCCTGCTCGTGCACCAATTCGTTCATATCTGCTTGAGGGATACGTGTAGATTCTTGCATGTCACCTGAAATGACATCTATATTTCTAGCAGCAACTGTAGTATCAGATATTCTTTCACCGGATAGGTCTTCTATAGTATATTGAGAGTTATGTGAAGATTCTGATACTTTGTCAACTGAAAGAATTTCTTCCAATATCTCCTGAACAATAAGCAATTCTTCAGAAATATCATTACCTGGTAGAAGATCTTCTAGGATATATTTTGCTTGGATGGTTGTGTCGTCGAATTGAAAATGTTTGTCTATAACATGCTGTACTAGTGCTGTAGCTTCATCTAGGCACATGTTGGTCAATTTGGCCAGCCTATTGAGCAAGGGTACCAAACTTCCCCGACAGAGATACATTAGTCTCTCCCACCAATCAACACACTTCACGCCTTTATATAGTGTCACTGCACCTGGTGCTGGCCAGAAAACGGCAGCCAGTACCATTTCTGATACCAACCGCAATGACAGGTTCCCATCAATGTGGCATGCAACTGTGCCACAGTACTCCTTTAGGGCTGCAAATTCCTTATGATATTCTGCAAGCTGAGGAAACAATAATTATTAACTATTAATCACCTAACATAATTAGGAACATTAAATCCAGACGTTTGAGATGGGCAGGGTATGTACCACATGTAGGTGAATCAAGAAATGCATGATGGCGGGCTGATGTGTGGGCGACAATGTAAAAGCCATTTGTCAGTAAGTAAGAAAGTAAGTAAGTAAGTAAGCAATATCTTATCACCTTTCTTTGCTAGCAATCCTTTACTTCAAAAGAATCCACACTTATGTTTACCTAGAGAGTATCCGGCATTTACTCATATGCTCAGTTTCTTGCATACTATTTTGGGACAATCTCTCTGTTAGCATTTTTAGATAGTTTAGCGGTCTGAATTTTTTTAACGTACAACTACGTCCTTCTCTGAGTTTGTTTGAGGTGGTACGTACTAAGTATCGGATTTCCCAGAAAATTATAAAATTGTAAGAAATTCTTATTTTATACAGTTTAATACCAGAGCGGAATAACGTTCCAAGCGATTTTTTGTCTAATGGAATGATTAAGTGGAAACACATTTCACATGCTCTGTTTTATACTATAGTGAACACTGTTGGTTGAAAATGGAAGTACGACCTTGAATATAGCCAATATAGTGTAGGAAGTTGCCGAAAACGTTGCAATGCTAAGTCTCAAGTGTTTTTTTCTGTTCCTGTAAAGTTTTAAATTTGTCATTTGCAACGTTTTTCCGCTCAGCTATTCAACTATGAAATAATATTTGTACAATCTGACAATCCTAAATTATTCCTAAAATTTTGGTGTTACAGGTACGAAAAGGCTCATCATTTGATTCTGTTGTTAATATTTGGGGAGTATTAGGTATTGTGTTATGTAACATCCGCTGTATTTTAACTTTGATTATTGTTTTGTAAATATATTCCCAAGTACGTTTTGAATTATGATGACTGTGTAATTGAAATTGATGATGACCGCATAAATATTTGGGTGAATGTGCTATTAAATAACAATTCCAAAACTAAAACCAATACCAATACTAGTGTTGAAGAGAAAGTTCACGAAACCACAAAAGAGACTCTTGTGAATTCCCTGCAAACAGGTATAGAAAACCTCAACATTTATTTAGTTGTATTATTTATATTTTGGAGTGTTTTAAGTATTATGTTGTATAATGTCCTCTTTATTTTAATTTTGATTATTGTTTCGTAAATATATAATTTATTCCTATAATGCTATTTTTGGTTACCTCTGGCGATCTCGGGCTCGGTCGGGCTAGGTTCATTGCCTCGAGCTCGAACTCTGAAGGAAGAGTTCACAAGGACCGCGGAGGCTTGGTGGGCTTAGTGCTGTACAGATAATGGCTGGAGGACCACGGTCTGTCCATGCTCATTTCTAGTTGCTATATCAATGGATGGACGATTGGCAGATAAGCTCTATAATATGCTTTCAAAAACCTAACGGAAAGTTTGAACACCATGTATCAACGGGAATAGAAAATCGGCGCTCACCAAATGTCTTCGTGGCTGCAAGTGTGAGCGGGAAGATGACGAAAAAACATCTGAACACATTTTTCTACCATTTTTGAATACCCATTTGTCGACAAAGTCACTCGTAATTTGTGACTCCTGGTCTGGATATAAGGATGAACAAGAACTACTGGAAGCGTCTGGAGGAAAACATATAGATTTAAAAATCGTCCCAACTAAAATTACGAGATATGTACAACCTCTGGACGTGTATTTGTTCAGGTAATATACAATATGTGCCAAGAGAATAATAGACTTTATTAAACTACGTTACAGTTACATGCAGCCGAAATTGCTGGGCAGATTCTTTATCATGAAATTGCATTCTGTAATTTGCAATCAATTATCTGCGGAAGTATACAAACAAATGCTTCGTTACGCGTGGTAGAACGCTGGCTACAATAGGCTACTGGTGAACCTGTGGATAACTTGGAAAGTGTCACTGACGTGGCGTTCAGCACTGATATTACAAAACATGCAATTGTAGCATGTGACCGACTTGCTTTTCTTCACTGTGATTTTTGTAGTCATTCATATTGCTTTGAGCACTGTATTGAAAATCCTCACTTGCATATAATTAAGATATCTGCATTGTGTTTGGCTTCTACGGTAACCTCTGCAATGACGTCTAATGAATGTTTGCAGGGTTTTGCAGAGAAACGACACTTACCAGCACATTGAGAGGTACATAGGTTGGATAAAAAGTAATGGCAACACTGCTGTCACGTGACGATGGTGCGTTCGAGAGCTGCCAGCTGTGTGGACATGAACAAAGACTGTTAGATGAGTTAGTGCAGCCAGCGGCGACAGTACTCTGTCAATCTACTGCAGTGTGTAGAACGTTGACTTTCATAGGGATAGTGCGAGCGCCCTAAGACCACGTTTACAAAACTAGAGTAAAGTTTCTGGATCAAAATTCAAATGGCACGAGGTCGTAATGCACAAGAATGTTTTCAGGGACTGCATGAACCATGTGGCGAAGCAGTGTTGCCATATCGCACAATGGCACGATGGGTTAAAGCGTTTCGGAAAGGCCTTGTTGGACCGGTACCAAAGGGAAGGTGAAGTCTTTCTTGGACGAATCGTCGCTATGGAGGAAACCTGGACTCGCTCGTATGAACCAAACTTAAAACGCCAATCAAATGAATGGAAGCATCCCGGTTCTCCTCGTCCAAAGAAAGTGCGCCCTACACAAAGTGCTGTGAACGTGATGTTCATTGTGGCGTATGACATTGATGGGATAATACTGCACCATGCTCTACCTCCAAGGCAGTCGGAAAACGCGGACTACTACTGGAGGTTCCTGCAGCACCACCTTCGTCCAGCCCTCAGGAGAAAACGACGACACTTGGTGGTACAGAACCCCATCATTCTTCATGATAATGCAAGGAGTCACACCACTGCTGCTGTCAAGGACCTCTTGCGCCGCTAGCAATGGAAGATTCTTGAACATCCACCGTACTCACCCGATATGAGTCCATGCGATTACGAACTTTTCACCAAAGTGAAAGAACCACTGGGAGGGACCCGGTACAATACCAGAGATGAACTTATCCGTGCAATAGGGCGGTCAATACGGAACATCAACGAAGATGGACACGCTGATGGTGTACAACGCCTTCCAAACATTTGGCAAAAGATAATAAATAAGGGGGCGACTATATAGAAGGTATGTAGATGTTGTACCCCTGTGAATAAAGCCATGACAGAAATATCGAACTGTTGCCATTACTTTTTATCCAGCCCTAGCACGTAATTGTTCTATAGCTAAAATTTCATACAGATATGTTTTAGCGTAGGCTTCCGCGGCTGGTGTAAATGGTGTGTGGATAAGCTTCAGGGCTTCTACCGCGTTGTCTTGGTGTTATTGGCTGACGTTTCGACCGCTGTGTTGTGGCCATCTTTAGAGCAGTTGTTGGATAAGGAAATAGTCTACCAGCTATTATATATATATATATATATATATATATATATATATATATATATATAGTAGTGTCGATGGGGGGAGTACTTGCTGTGATAGGTCGTAGGTTCTCCTTCTGGCATCTGATTGGTCCTACGTTGTCCAATCCGGTTGATGTCTGTATGAAGCGGAGTATTCATATTAAATACTGGCCCTCATAAGGTCCGAAAGAGTGACCTTGATACCGTTCCCGATGTCCGGATGAAGGGGGGGCCGCGTACATGTGGAGACCTGGTTTCTCGTTCCTAAGTATAGGTCGTAGGTTCTCCTTCTGGCATCTGCTTTGTCCTACGTGGTCCAATCCGGTTGGAGTCTGTGTGAAAGGGAGTATTCATATTAAATACTGGCCCTCATAAGTTCCGAAAGAGCGACCTTGATACCAATCCGGTTGGAGTCTGTGTGAAGGGGAGTATTCATATTAAATACTGGCCCTCATAAGATCCGAAAGGGCGACCTTGATACCAATCCGGTTGGAGTCTGTGTGAAGAGGAGTATTCATATTAAATACTGGCCCTCATAAAATCCGAAAGAGTGACCTTGATACCGTGCCAGATGTTCAGCTGAAGGGGTGGCGCCTCGTACATATGGAGACCTGGCTTCTCGTTCCTTTGTATGATCTTGGAATAGACTTCCCCATGAGTTGCTGAGTTGTAACCCCTCGTCCTTGTTGATGTTGTTGGGATGTTGTTTGATGTGGAAGGCTTCTTTAACCAGTCTTCTGTATAAGTTTTCTTCCTTATCTATTATCTTGATATTGTCGAATTCGATGGCGTGGCCTGAATCTGCTAAGTGTAATGCTATTGCTGATTTTTCGTATGGTCCGTATTTGCAGAGTCGGATGTGTCCCTTCCTTCTATCTTCCACCGTGCGTCCAGTTTGCCCTATGTATTTTAAACCGCAGGAGCAAGGGATCATGTATATTCTGGCTGATTGGAGGTATGGAAGTTTATCTTTGACTTTGACTAATGAGTGGGAAATCTTGTGTGGGGCATTGCATACCGTCTTGATATTGAATTTCCTATGTAATTTCCCAATACTGTCTGTGGTTGCGTCTATGTATGGGTGAAAGTCCTTCTGTTTCATGTTGAAAAGTTCAGGATCTTGTTCATGTGCTTCCGGTCTTGAGTTCTTGTATGTGGACTGCCTTATAATATTGTTGTCATATCCGTTGTTTTTGAAGGTTTTGTGTAGGAACTGTAGTTCTGCTCGTAGGTTGTCAGAGTCACAAATTCTATGAGCGTGCTCAGTGAGAGTTTTGATGACCGATCTCTTGACTCCTGGGTGGTGGTGTGACGAGGCGTGTAAGTATCTATTGGTGTGGGTAGACTTCCTGAAAACCGAGTGGCCGAGAGAGCCATCACTTCTCTTCTTAACCAGTACGTCCAGGAACGGGAGTTGATCTTCGTGTTCTAATTCCATGGTGAATTGTATGCTGGGATGCTGTGCGTTGAGGTTGGTCAGGAACGTGTGCAAGGTTGCTTCACCGTGTGGCCATATCACAAATGTGTCGTCGACGTATCTGTACCAATGTAAGGGTGATGGTTGTATGTTGGCTAAAGCTTCAATTTCGAAGGCTTCCATGAAAATGGTGGCTGCTATAGGTGATAATGGGGAGCCCAACGCCAGACCTTCATTCTGTAGAAGTTGTTTTTGGAACTGGAAAAAAGTTGATTGTAGACAGAACTCCGCTAGTGTTGCCCATTCTGTCGGCAGATCTTGAGCTATGAGTTTCTGGTGTATGAGGTAGGTGGCTTCGTTGACAGGAACATTGGTGAACAGTGAAGTTATGTCAAAACTGACTAGTAGATCTCCGTCTTGTAGCTTAATTTTGTTTATAATCTCGATGAAATGGCCTGAATCCTTGATGTTGGATTTGATCTCGTCAGTGAGGGGTTGGAGCTTCGTAGCCAGAAAACGAGCTAGGGCCTGAGTAGGTGAATTGATGGCACTCACTATCGGTCGGAGGGGGGCGCCTTCTTTGTGGATTTTGGGAAGACCATATATTCTCGGTGTGGCGTACCCTACTCGTAATTTCTTCTCTGTGTTATCATTAATGGAAGTGGCTTGTTTGATGAGTTTTGCAGTCTCTTTCCGTATCATGTTGAGAGGATTGGTCGCCAGTTTCTTGTAGGAGTTGCTATTGAGGAGATAGGTTATTGTGTTATTATATTCTGTATATTCTGTATATATCTGTATATTCATACAGATATGTTTGTTCGTACCCATATACTTTCATGTGAGTGGAATCCTGGGCCAAATTGCAGTCGAAATAATATATTAGCTAAATTATGACTCCACGAACTGTTACAACTATTTCTATTGGACTATTTTCTAAAACATATGTAATAAAGGATAAATTTAATGTGTGTATGGCATACAACTAGCATTCATTGGGAATAAATGATATTTTTACTAGAGATTCAGGGCTGTCTACGCTTGATCTACCTATGTACACTCATTACCTGCGTTCTTACGACATCAAGTTCATCCATAGGATGGATGACTGCTTGCAATTTCTCCTTGCGTGATGATGGGTTGTTTTCGATACGGTATTGTTGACCAGTGAATTTGTTCACTCGGCGTCCAACTACGCGTTCATAAGCTCTTCGTCGATCCACATTCAAGAATATCACTCTAAAGCAGAAGATTTAAGTTAGCTCAGATAAGACTTTAATAATCAACATTAAAATATGGTTAGGTAATATGGGAGAACAATTATTGAAAAATAATAACTGGTGCCATATAGGCGATACAATTACAGTTTCACATTGTATGCTTTTCGCAGTAGTTCAGTTTATATTAATATGTTATCAAAGATATGCCGGTTCGTAATCTATTTCCATGAACTACTATTGACAAGATACAAAGAATTAAATAAAATGTTCATTTTCTGCACTGCATAGAAAAGACGTAATTGTAGCACAAAAAGTAATATAGGATTGATGTAGGCTACAATGGTGGACTAGTCTAGGGTGACCAGGGGACTGTTTCTCAAAACTCATGGACTAGTAATACTTGTATGTACAGTAGTAATATTAGTTTATTTTACAAGTCTGTGTTTCTAGAAACTACAAGGGTAAAGTAGTAGTTACCAGTTCACAGACTAGTAATATTGGTCGATTTCACCAGTTCATAAGTGATTCTGTTTCTCAAAATACTAATCTGGTTGATTATACTAGTATTCAACAGGAATATTCCTACACGACTCTAAAGACTGGTGATTTCTATATTATCTGTTACCAGTGACAACCTTTCTCAGATAACACTGGTCAACAAAAAAACATTTTTTGAATGTTTCCTGCACTTCATGAGTCAATTCTTACTAATTCTCCTACAAGAATATGACAATGAAACATTTTTCTTAGCTCTAGTTTCTGTGATACACAATAGGTGGAAGTATTTCAGTTTAACAAATTAAGAGAAAACGATACATTTTAATTACATAAGCCAACGACATTGAAAGTGGATTTGAATTTTTTTAAATGGCAGTTACATTCTAAGAGTTCTAAATTGATGGGAGAATACCTGACAGATGGTTGGGTCTGAAGAGAATCATGTGGTGGTTTCATGAGATCGTCGTCTTTCAGCTTGCCTCTTATAAGTGCGTTCCGGAGCATCCCTACGCAAAGATCAGCAGTAATCCGCAAGCATTGTTTCATTCCAACAACATTGATATCTTTGTTCCATGACAGAAATAACCTGATGGAATCTTTCTCCGTGTTCATCACTGACAGCTGCACAACTAGGAGGGAAAAAGTCTAGGTGGGAGTGGAGAATATGGATTTTAAGGGACACGTTGCATCCGAGTTGATGGTATTTTTGCAGGCGCACTGTCACCAACTGGGTGTAGTTATCATCTCTTTTTTTGCCTAAAAATCCATGACTAACTCCCTTGAAGGCCTCCCAAGCTTCCTTTTCTTCCCCTCCAAAACTTGGGCAAATAGAGAATCTTTACAAGTTCTCGAATTTGTGGCCCGACAAAAATACCTTCCTTAACTTTGGCATCACTTAATTTCGGAAATTTCTCTCTTACGTACTTAAAGGCCTGTCCTTCTTGGTTCATACCTTTGACAACATTTTTCATCAAACCCAGCTTAATATGCAGGGGTGGAAGAAGAACATCTTTTGGATCCACGAGAGACTCGGGAACGACATTTTTCTCGCTAAGGTTATGATTTCTTGCGGGCCAGTCTACTTGAATATAGTGTGATTTCCTATTCCTGCTGTCCCACCTACATTAAAAGCACCAATATTTTGTGTACCCCAGTTGCATTCCTAAGAGTACAGCAATGACTTTTAGATCACCACAGATTTTCCACTTGTGTTCATGATATTTGATTGAGTCGAAGAGGGCTGTCATATTTCCATACGTCTCCTTCATGTGAACTGCATGACCAACAGAAATAGAAGACGGTTGCCATTGTGAAGTAATACAGCTTTCAAACTAAGCCTCTTTTCAGTTGGATCGTGGTTCAAATTCAAACATTTCATTAAGCCATTAATGTCGCAGCAAACAACAAGATTGTTTTTCTTCTCAAGAAAGGGAAGCAGATCCCTGGGACGTTGTCTGTACTGTGAGACCCTGACATCACGTTCGAGAAGATTCCATTTCTGTAGTTTAAACCCTAGAATTTCTGTCTTCTCCTTGGACAGGTCAAGGTCTCTAATGAGATCACTCAATTCCGCTTGACTCAGTCTGTGCGGTTTTCATCTGTTTTCCTCAAAATCAGGGTCATGGGATGTGGAAGGCTTGTTGGGTTCTTCTTCTTGTTCCACACTGTCTTCATTTTCTACTTCAAACACACAATTTTCGTGGTATTTTTACAAATTTTACACTTTAAAGACACTTTCAAACCAGAAATTCTGCATTAATTACAGTAGAAACAATATGAAATGCACAGTCACTGTAACAATATTTATGTTTGTAACTCACAAACAGCTGAAGAACATTTGTGTTTTGCTATTTGACAGATGTTTTGACAGGTGTGCCAACTCCCAAAACAAAATTTCCCCCAAATTTCCCCCAAACTGGAAATGTTGACTCTAAAAAATGAAATGTCACTTTATCTCCAAAGCAAGAGCTAATCTGTCATTTTTATATTGATTTTTGAATTCAGGAGGTGCAAATACATAAGAATGAGCTATTTTTGAGCCCGAAACATTTTCATTGTTGCGCAGTGATAATCAATGATAATCAAAACAAAATATTGTATTTATTTTTTTAATACATGTGGTTTAGTGATTCCGATTGAAGTGATGAAGTTGTTGTGAGAAGAGCTAAAACTATATCGAGAAAGAACAATTTATTATTATTCCTTTATGGGAGCATTTATTTAAATATAATGAACAGTTAAGGTAAAGTGCTGAAAAGCTTGGATTCAGCCTCGGTAGCCTTCTATACTCGAGGTTGCGGGTTCGATCCCGAGCTAGGTCGATGGCATTTAAGTGTGTTTAAATGCGACAGGCTCATGTCAGTAGATTTACTGGCATGTAAAAGAACTCCTGCGGTACAAAGTTCCGGCACACCGGCGACGCTGATATAACCTCTGCTGTTGCGAGCATCGTTAAATAAACCAAAATTTGTAATTTGAAAACTAGGAGAGTTGTTAAAATATATAGTGGAACCTGCCATAAGAAGACATATAATAGAAGTCATGCATTATCAGCAAAGCTTCAAATACAAATTGATCTACAAATTGGGATGTTGATTATTTTCCAATGCCATCAGGTCTTTCTGTCCTAGACCATAAACACATGCAGAATATTTTCCTAATAATCTAATACCAATTCATCAACTGCAGTGAATTTTCCTGGCTTTCCTCCTCCACTGCCAGTTCTTCTGGCATTGTCAACTTTAGCCTACAAATTAAATATAAAACGACACTAATTTATGAATAGATCAAATGTAAAACTGAAAAAAAAATAACGAATTTTTCATTAAGTTATAAGTGGCATTCATGTCGGCAGTAGACCCACTAACTACATAATATGTTTATATTATGATACCACAGTCTAGTATATACAGTCACGAAGCTCAATACGTAGTAAATATGCATCAATAGATAGTTGCTAACGACTAGGATCGCTAACATCGCCTTATTACATACAATGTGAAATAGTACCGTCTCAGTCTATTGTTCCTAGCACCCTCACAACTCAAGCTTCGTGACTGTATATACTAGACTGTGATGATACTGTGAACTTGAATTGGTACTCATCAAAGTTGCTTTCTTAATGTTGGGCCAGTAAGTGTCCCTAACGTATGTATAATCTTTGTTCTGAGGTATAAGTTCCACAGCCTCACACATTACAGCATTTTTTTTGTCCATTCGTTTACTTTATAATTGTTTCTTATTGTGCTTGAAAAAGCACCGAATAATATATCCTTTGATTCAATAATCATATTGAGTATAGTTAATTTGCTTTCAATTAATGGAATTTTAACCGAAAAGAGAAATCAAAACCAAAACACAAAAAACTTAGCCTTCTAACCTTAAATAACAATACATACCAATGACTATAAACAAATGAACTCAATCAGCTGACTAGTGAAAGAGATCATGTGACTAGTGAAAAATTGTCACAAGTTACTATATGGTAAAATAGTTTGAGAAACAGAATCTACTAGACCTGGTGAAATATACTCTGGTAACTAGTAACTGGTGAAGTACTAAACTTGTATTTTTGAGGAACAGGTCCCAGATTTCCAAAATAAAAGGGAAAAACGTAATACGGCGAACGCAAAGCTCCGCCCACGTCCCCTTTCCACTTTTCCCCTACTAGCTCACCACACACCCTAGCGGGAAAGAGTGGAAATAGGGGTTTAGGGTGGGGTGACATCTAGTGTAGGAAAGTGGAACAAAAAGAGTAACGACACCTACGAAGCAAAAGAGGAACTTCGTCCTGTCTCTCTCTGTCTCTCTCTCTGTTCCTTGCTTAATGTCTCTCTCTCCTTTTTTTCTTACGACTTCGCAGGAGGGGAGATTCGATCCGTGAAAGTTCGTAACTAAACCTAAGCGCTTTTTGTTCACGCTTTAGACCTCTCGGCTACCGAGGCAAGTTGGGGGTAGAAGGGAAAATGAATCTATTTATGTTTAAGGGAACTGCCATAACGTATTGTAGAAGGGGACAATGACCGTAACTAAACCTAAGCGCACGCTTTTTGTTCACGCTTTAGACCTCTCGGCTACCGAGGCAAGTTGGAGGTAGAAGGGAAAATGAATCTATTTATGTTTAAGGGAACTGCCATAACGTATTGTAGAAGGGGACAATGACCGAATAGCGTGGGTAGAAACTGGTGGGCTTGTGAATGTCGCTTGGTAGGGATTGACTACGGGGGTGGCTTCATTGTGTCCGTGTCCAACTTCGTGTACAGACGTAACCACGTGTAGTGATGATCCGTACCGAAGACGTGTACTCATTACGAGTGTCCAACCTGTGGGAAAAAAAGACTATTGTGTTACTTCGAGGACGTGCAAAGTTAACAGGTGAGTGTTGTTTAATGAAAACCACATTACATTGTGTTGTGTTGTGTCAGTACATGTTGTCGACAGTTGTCTAATGCGTATTGCATTGTGGTTGTGGACAGTTGTCTAATGCATATTGTCTAATGCGTATTGCATTGTGGTTGTGGACAGTTGTCTAATGCGTATTGTCTAATGCGTATTACATAGTGGTAGGCAGTGATCCATCGAAGCGGGACAGATAGTAGAGAGAGAGAGCATGCGAGTGAGGTGCCGAGCGGCGCGGGTGGGGATAACTTCCCCTACTGGCGTTCGCCGTAATACGTTTTTGCCAAATAAAAAAAACGGGATATTTATTAAAGTTAACATGAATCAACATTTTTTATCTAAACATTCATTATTTCTTGTGTTTATATAATATCAGGGAGCAATAAGGTCCAGTTTTATTTATTTTAAATTAATAAATCCTACACTGTTTACAATAACTAGGCTGTAATAATTATGCAAGTACATAATAAAGTAGCAGGTATACAGTATACTTGGCTTAAGTCATTGTTGACAATTTTTTATATTGCAACTAGTCTGGATTAAATAAATTAACTTGTCTGTTTAAAAATACTTCAGGTTAATTGGACCTTACACGATATTCATGTCACTGTATTCTAAACTTGTTTCATAACAAAGTTCTTTGCCTCATATTACCTTTTAACTATATTAACAACTCTTGAAGATCAACTGTACAATCTGCATCACATTTCTTTGTTGAATGTATTTTCTGTAGATGTGTTGGCCTTTCCTTCAGGAAACTATAGAAGTCCACGCAAGACACAGTTTTGAAATGACCTTTTGTGATTAATATATACTTTATGGTTTTAACTGAAAACTGATTCCTTTCGTCAGACCAAATTGAATTCAAACAATGAAAACACTCTTCCTGATGATGCACTGGTGCAACACAAAACTTACACTCTGAATTACTGTATGTTTGGAAAACTGATGAACTGGTGCCAGGTATTTTTAACATAAAACTTACAATCGGAATTATGTTTGTAAAACTATTGTATTTATCTTTCATAATAAAATAAAATTAAAATAAATATTTTAACATTTTAGGGAAAGGAGACGCCATTAAAAAAAAAACGGGACATTTGGCGTCCCGAGCATACTTTTCTCGGGACAGGGGACAAGAGGTTGAAGAAAGGACAATTCTGTTAAAAACGGGACGTCTGCTCATACTAGACTAGTCACAAGTAAAGGCTGGTTCACAATAAACCGAAAACGGAAACGACGACAAAAACGAGAACGGAAATAATGTTAAAATGAATGTATTTAAATGTGAGCATTCACAGTAGCTAATTGCGAATACTCACATTTAAATGCATTTATTTTAACAATATTTCCGTTCTCGTTCTCGTTGTCGCTTTTGTTCCCGGTTTATTGTGAACCAGCCTTAACGCCTGGTTTAAGGGCTTAATCCCTCTTCTGGCTGGAGTGATTTAGATAGACGGCGGAGTTTCTTAGGCTGAGATGAAGGCGACCGGGTTTAATTCTTCATGTTATTGTCCTTATTCTTCTTCTATTCTTCTTCTTCTTTGGTTCTACAGCCGGGTTCCAGCCTTGACCCCTCCAACGATGCTTTTCATGTTCTCCGATCTAACATCTTTGTTTTCCATCCTCTAACACCTGCTGCAATTATATCCTTCTCCACTTCATCCAGCCATCTTAGCTGAGGTCTCCCTACTTTTCTGGTGCCAAAAGGTATAGTGAGAGTCAATTTCTTGCAAGGATCATTTTCATCCTTCCTACAGATATGGCCCAGCCACCTAACTCTCCTAGTTTTAATTTCTCTGCAAACAACTGGTTCTTTAAAAAGTTGGTATAATTCATAGTTATATCTTTTCCTCCAACTGCCCTCATCATTTACTGGTCCTTATATCGTCCTCAGAACCTTTGTCTCAAATATACTCAGCATACAATTGTCGGCACTGCCAACTGCCCAGGTTTCAGATCCATAAAGCAAGACTGGTCTTATTAATGCTTTATATAATTTGCACTTAGTGATGAGGCTGATATCATGTGATCTTAACTGTTTTTGGAGTCCATGATAGCATCTATTTGCTGTGAGAAGTATATGTTGGATTTTTGCACTCACCTTATTATCTGAGGTAACTAGTGAACCTAGGCACTTAAATTCGGTAACTTTTTTGTATATTCCTAGTTCAAGATACTCCATTTCTGAAGGATTGATTGATACCTCCATATACTTGGTTTTACCCTCATTTACTTTGATGCCCATTTGCTGTGCTGCAACATCTAGGTTCATGAATACATCTTTGATGGCTCTTTCTGATCTCCCAACAATGTCAATATCATCAGCATAAGCCAATATTTGCACCGATTTGTGAAATATTGTACCACTCCTTTCAATTCCTGGGCTTCGGATAACCTTTTCCAAAGCAATATTGAACAACAGACATTCAAGTGCGTCACCTTGTCTAAGGCCCTTCTGTGTATAGAAAGGTTCTGAAAGTCCTGTCTGTAGTTTAACTCTACAATTAACCCTAGTTAGGGTCGATCTTGTCAGGGCAACAAGCTTCGTAGGAATTCCAAGCTCCTCCATGGCATCAAACAACTTCTCCCTGTTAATACTGTCGTATGCTGCCTTATAATCTATGAACAGGTGGTACGTATTAATTTTATACTCTCGAGTCTTTTGAAGTATTTGTCGTACTGCCTGTATCTGATCAGAGGTTGATTTCCCCTTTCGAAAGCCACACTGATAGCTTCCAATAATTCTTTCTGCATGTGGTAATATTCTACTATATAGGATATTTGAAAAGTTCTTATATCCTATATTTAACAGCGTGATCCCTCTATAATTTGAACAATCTAGGGGATCTCCCTTCTTATATATTGGAGAGATCAGACTCTCTTCCCATTCTTTCGGCAGGCATTCTGTTTCCCAAATTCGGCAGATAATTGTGTGAAGTTTATGAAGGAGGACTGTTCTTGGCATCTTTATCATTTCTGCCTTTATGCCATCGGCACCCGGTGCTTTACTATTCTTCAACTTATCAATGACCATATCTACCTCCTCAATTGTGGGCAGATCTTCCTCTCTTCTTTGGATTATCTTCTTCTATTAGTTTGACAAATAAGTTTCCAGAGGCTTCAAAATGGCAGGCCCACCACAGGACTACCTGATTTTTTAAATAATTTTGGGACTGAAGTAAATTCCAGCAATCCAAGAGTGACGAGACTCCACTTTTTATTGATACTAAATTATATACGCGATTATGTTATTTCGAACATTTAACCATGCCAATGTGTTGCGGAATATCTGTCGGATCCAAATACAGACACATCTTCACGCACTTGGGCCTCTCTTGCAATTCATTAGCCAGTTTCCTCATTTTGTCGTTAAATGGTTGCCCAAGCATTCTGCATTAGCTCTTAGAAAATTGCTTGAGTTCCGCAGGGAGGAAATTATGAAAGGGCAGTAGTGAAAGTGTTACAAATATGGAATAGGGGTACAAATATGAAATAGTGTGATAAACGACCTGAGATATGTTGTATTCTAGCGGAAGCCTTCCAAATTACTACGCACTGATACTATAGTCTATTATACTGTCGTTCAAAGCTATTTGGCCTACGATTTTATGATCGTGTAAGAGAACTTTCTACCTACGGGATAAGTCAGAACCAAAGATATAAGAAATAGATAAACTTTGAAATAGTTCCGTTTTTTCTCAATAGGTGGCCTATCATTTACGAGTAAAAAAGTATTTGGGAGAATGTCAATGTAGATTAAGTATAAATTATTCTCGTAATTGACATTATCAGCGGTTTTCCCCTAAATCTAATGTTTTTACACAATCATTAGAGGAGGATGAACTTTTAAATTTTATAATGCGGGTATATTTGTATACTATTGGCGACTCTGATTGTTACCTTCTTCATCTATTCATAGAAGCAATAATTAAAGAAGCGACACTTACACGAACAAGTTATCGAAAACTATCAATTAGTAAGGTCAGATACCTTTGAACGTCAGTGTACATTCAGTTACGAAGTTCAACACTTACAACTTATAAATGGCTTTTAAGGAACCCGAAGGTACATTGCTGCCTTCACATAAGTCCGCCATCGGTCCCTATCCTGTGCAAGATTAATCCAGTCTCTATCATAATATCCCACCTCCATCAAATCCATTTTAATATCATCCTCCCATCTTCGTCTCAGTCTCCCAATGGTCTTTTCCCCTCCGATCTCCCAACTAACACTCTATATGCATTTCTGGATTCGGCCATACGTGCTACATGCCCTGCCTATCTCAAACGTCTGGAGTTAATGTTCCTAATTATGTCTTATTTCTTTGCTGTGGTCGTGCCAGAGAGTCAGTCCCATTCCGAGGCTTCTTGCATGGATTCGTAACAAGGTGTTTTTTTTTTACAGTGATGGGTTGTTAGCCCTTCGCCCAACCCCCAAGCTGGAAGACCACCCTCGTCGGCTGTCCACGACTGCTTATTCAATATAATCGCAGCTACCCTCCATATCAGGAGGCCGTCTCCTCTATCCGCAACCTAAGGACGCGCCATGCCACGTTGCTAGAGACCCACAATACGAATACGTCATTTAATACATAGGAAGTATGCATCCAATGACAGTTGAACTTTAGTTTCTAGCTACTAGGATCGCTACTATCGCACATTCTATTGTTCCTAGTACTTTCAGTTGCTAACTGCTTGGAGCATTGTATCGCGAGAAATGCAAAAAAAAAAAAAAAAAAACACCTTAAGCTTCGTGACTGTATGGACACTGACTGATATTCAAAGATATCTGATCCAACTAATCGGTAGTGATCGATAATTTGTTGGTATAAATGTGAATTCTTTAATTATTGCTTCTATGAATAGATGGTGAAGATAATAGTCACCGTTGCCAATTGTAGATAAATATTACCGAATTATGGAATTCAATTTTTCATCCCACTCAACTGACTGTAAAACAACACTGGGTTTAGCTGGAAACCTGTGATATTGCCAAGTGTGATAATGAAACGCTTAATCTACATAATCATTTGAGGAGCAACTCTTCAAAAAACAAATGCGAATGTCTTTCTATTGTTAGGAATAAGCCTCATTAATTTATGAAAGGCTTTTGCCATCAGTCTATGTGATCCAAATTCAGTAATTAGCTACGTTGGCATGGCGGGTCAAATTTCATTAGTTGAGTTGAGGATCGTTGTCTCGAAACCTGTCAGACAAAGCAACAAAACTGAATGAATGAATGAATTAATTAATTAATTAAAAGATAATACTTCAATTTTGTAAGCAGAGTTATGTATTTTTAATCTCCTTTAACATATTCAGGCTGTGCAATACCATGTTACATTGTTCTTAGCTGTTTTCATGTTCAATTTTTCTTTTTGATTTTCTCTTTATCTGTTTCCTTGTACCTCGATGTTTTTCTTCTCCAACTACAACACTAGAACTTTGCATCAGATGACCCTTTGTTCTGATAGAAAAAGGTACAGAAACTTCCACCAAACAACGTTACTTTACAATGAGAATGAAAAATATATCGACAACACATATAAATGAAAATAAAAATTATTAATTAAAGTCAACACTAACATTGTTGTATGATTCCGTTGATTGTTTGAATTTAAATTCTAGTTTAACATGGTCGCCACATTATTTCGTGTCTGAAGGAAAACATTAGTTTAAGGAGAAATGGACAAAATTCTATTCGATGCATTCACACTAGAGGACAAAATGCTATTCGGTCTGTCCATTACATTTCGAAGCTCTATTATTAAGTATTAAAATGCGTTTTGTTGAAATATGAATGTAGGAGCGTGTAGGGCATGTTAAAAACTATCCGATTTCATATCAAACTCAATTTTGTCCGTGGGTGGACATTATGCGTTTTGAAGAGTTGCTCCTCATTTTCTCTGATACTTTAACTCTTCCAATAATGGCGCCACTTATTGAGAACTAGGGTAACTGTTTCAAAGTTTGTCAATTTTTTGTATCTTTGGTTCTGACTTATCCCGTGGTTGGAAAGTTCGCTTACATGATCATAAAATTGTAGGTCGAATCCTTTTGAACGGCAGTGTAGGTACTAGACTGTGCTGATACTCTCTTTCGCAGGAATGTGTTTGCTGTTAGAAGCTGTACTGTTGAAACGTTTATCATTATTGCGTTTTCGAGGAAAGTAAAAATTCTGGTAGTAAGTTCTTTTTTTTGAATATACATTATGATTCCTTAATGTTAGAGCAATTAATTATACGAGTATTATACTATTCTTTAAGAAACATAATATTCATTGATAGCAATGTAAGTTTAATTGATTTAGTTTTTAAATTGTATGTTTACAACATCAGTGTATTACAAATATGAAATACTAGTATTATTAAATTAATAGTATTCCATCTTTGTACTCTGGTTTTCTGCTTCGTTACTAGTATTGGCACCTGTAGAAGGAGGAAAAGCTCACCTTTAAACAAACTTATAAAACGGTAAAATGAAGAGACAATCCAAGAAGCCATAAAATACGTTTGAGTAAAGACATGAGAGACGATTCTTGTGGATTCACCAGATAAACTTGCGAATTCTAAATGAGGCAGTAGAGCAAGTGGACAGCTTCAAATAGGCCTACTTGGGGTGTACTATAAGAGTAACATGAGCTGCTGTCAAGAAGTCGTAAGGAGGATAGTAATGGCCAAGGAAGTTTTTAATAGAAAAAGTAGCATTTTCTGCGGACCTCTGGACTAGTGAAGTGCTTTGTATGGAGTGTGGCATTAGGCCTATGTGGGGCAGAAATATGGTCATTACGACGAAGTGAAGAGAAGCGAATAGAAGCATTTGAAATGTGGATAAGGAGAAGAATGGAACGTGTGAAGTGGACAGACAGAATAAGAAATGAAGCTGTGTTGGGAGGAGTGCGTGAAGAAAAATGATTGTTGAAACTGATTAGGAAGAGGAAAAGAAATTGGTTGGGTCACTGGCTGAGAAGAAACTCCCTACTGAAGGATGCACAGGAAGGAATGGTGAACAGGGGAAGAGTTCGAGGTAGAAGAAGATATCAGATGGTAGACGACATTAAGATAATAAATCATATGAGGAAATAAAGAGGAAGGCAGAAAATAAGAAAGATTGGAGAAAGCTGAGTTTACAGTGAAATACCTGCCCTTGGGCAGAACACTAAATGAATGAATGAATGAATGAATCTAACAGGCGATTGGTGGCAGCCATTAATCAGAACTAAGCAGTCGATAGACCCCATTTTCCGCTAGATGCGAAACTGAACGTGTAACTTCCATATCGATCCTCTTTTGTTTTCGATTCTTACGCAGGAAGAGAGATCACGTAAGAATAGTTCCTAAACAGCAAATATTGCCGCCTTGTCAGTGTTGCCAACTGTTACCAGACATCATACGTTCCTAGTACTGAATGACTTATTTACTTACCGTACTTTACCTTGATGTTGGAAGATTATTCTAAATAATTCAATAATTTGTAACACATATTCGTAGACAAACTATACGAGAAAGAGATCGCAGACATTATGCACACGTTGAAGTTTTTGAGAAAGTTCAGCACTTAGGTCGTTATATAGACATCACAATAGTCAAAGTGAGGCATTACAAGGGTCTGTACTAGAATTTGTTTGAGTTTAGTAGGAAGGAAATTTTTAAGGCGTTTCAAAGAATGCATGATAGAGAAAACTTTTCTAGAGATATATCTGATTTGCGTATTCCAGTTCATATTAGAGTCAAAATAGATGCCGAGGTTTTTTACAGTAGCACTGAAAGGAATTATTTCGTTGTTGAGAGAGACAGACTGAAGGGTGTTCATATTAATGGATGATAAAAGCCTTTGCTGTCCCAAGAGAATGGCTTGGGTTTTATCTGGATTGATATTTAGCTCAAATTTTCTTGCCCAATTATTAATTGACAAAAGATCGTCATTGAGGCTCGACAAACGTTCATTAAGAGTATCAGGCAGAAAGTGTATACATAGTTGAAGGTCGTCCGCATACAAATGATATTGGCAGTGCTCCAGAACTGAAGAAATGTCATTAATATATAGAGTGAAAAGCAGAGGACCTACTACAGACCCCTGAGGGACACCTGCTCTCACGTGCCGCCAAGAAGAAGAACGATTATCATGATATACACATTGCTGGCGGTCGCGAAGGTAGGGGTCCATCCATGTGACTGTACTCTCAGAAAGATGCATCTGTCTTAGCTTTGAAATCAATATGTTAATGTCGACAGTATCAAAAACTCGGCTGAAGTTAATTAGTGTTAATACAGTAATTTCACGTCTGTCTATAGCTTCACGAATGTCTTCAGAGATCTTGAGTAGAGCTGTAGTCGTACTATGGTGATTTCTAAAACCTGATTGACAGGTGTCCAATAGATTGTGTGTACCAAGATAAGCAGTCAGCTGTTTGTAAATAATGCGTTCTAGGGCCTTCGACAGTGTGGGAAGAATGCTGATTGGTCTATAGTCATTTACAGTCATTGGTTTGGCGGTTTTAGGGAGTGGATGAACGAGGGCGTATTTCCATTGTTGTGGGTAGGTAGAGGTGATGAGGGAAGCGTTGAAAATGTGAGACAAGGTAGGGAGAATTATATCTAAAATCAAATTCAGCATCAAAATATTAATGCGATCTGTGAGCTTTATTTTTAATCCTTTGTAGTGCTATTTTTAAGTCTAGATCGGTGACATTAGTGAAGCGGTCTGGGATAGGAGCGGTTGAAAGTTCATCGATGGCTTGTTGTTTCAGGTCAATATTGGGATGTGAAGTGGAAGCGGATGTAAAATGGTCATTAAGTATTCTAGAGGAATGTTGATGGGATCCGTTGGCGTCTTATTCTGTCCTATCCCCATTTGTCGTAAGTTGCTCCATACTTCACGTGCATTTGTGGACGGCTCGATTAGGCTATGGGTGTGTCGGAGTTTGGAGTTATGTATCATTTGTGTGGTTTGATTTCTAAATTGCTTGTAGGGTAAACTGTATAGTGATTGACCACTTAATCTAATGAATAATAAAACAATGAAATAGCGGAAAATAGTGATAATTTATTGAGAGAGTATTAAAGGCATATTCAGAAACACATCAAAATCAATAAAAAAAGAAAAATAAAATTTTAATGCAAACTTAAATTAAATAAACACAACAAGTCCACTTTGATTGACCGTCTACTGCACGGTTACTGACCACACGCTTATTAGTGATTGACCGTCTACTGCACGATTATTGACCACACACTTATTAGTGATTGACCGTCTACTGCACGGTTATTGACCACAGACTTATTAGTGATTGACCGTCTACTGCACGGTTATTGGCCACACACTTATTAGTGATTGAACAACACATTTTCACAGTTTTCACTTTTTTCTTGTCTGTTTTGTTCCTCTTGTTTTGATCTTTCACATTAAGAACTCTTCTCGCTGTTTTTTTTCTTTCATCTCTTATTCGCTTCCTTTCTTCTCTTGCCTCTTCTTCCATTTTTCTCATTTGTGCCTTACCAGAAGAAAGTGTGTGCCATTTCTCTGATGTTATTACAAATGCTTCACCCAGCACTGGGCGAGGACCAAAGGATACTTTCCCTTCAACCGGATATTTGTTTCTGAACGCTAAAGTTGCTTTTAGGACACCAAACTTCTTGGCAGCTTCATTTAAATCAATTCCACTGCGGACAGATTCTATAGCGTTTCGTAAAGCTTTCTCTGTATAATGCATCTTACCTAGCTTAGGCATTATAATATAGTATCAGTCCTGTAAAAATCCCCATAATTTAACTGAATATGTTATAGAATTGGAGCAAATTGGTCGTCATTCTAACAAATACGTAAATTATAAACGACCAATCACTGTAGTTTGCGGACATACACTTTATAGTGATTGACCACGGGGCATTTTTATGTCATATAATAACTTTTATAAAATAATATTCTGTGGACGGAAACCTTATACCTTTTCTCACATTATGAGTGTAAAAACGAGCACAAAAATTTATGTATCTTTTGCAGAATAAAGAAATTGTTGCGTGCATTATTCTTAGCAATTACTCTAGTTACTTACACTTGTTTACGTTCAGTTTCATTTCCATTCGATTTCAGTCCTCTCAAACAGACACTAACTCAGTGGGATGAACAGCGACAACTAACCACAAATAAGGGTTGTTGCTAGAAGTATATGCAGAAAAAAGTGAAATCACGATCGTGGTTTATTCACAATATACTTGAAAAAAGGAAGCTGTCAATCACCGTATACTGGTCAATAACTATCTAGTTTACCCTGTATTTGCCACTTTTCATCAGTTTTATTGCGTTTAAATTTACGAAAGGCTTCATCTCTTCTACTCATATGATCACGAATTGAATCTGTAAGCCATGGTACATGACAGCGCTTCAGACGATTTGTTTTTGTAGGTGCGTGTTTATCATACAACTGCAATACTAAAGAATTGAAGGTGTCGATTTTTTCATCTACGGTGCGTAAGTTCCAGTTAGAACTCCAGGAAAGCTGAATGGCGTCGGCTGTGAGCTTTGTGACATCTATATTTTTTAGGGCTCTGTACGTTAAAATTTTAGAGTTTTTTTCGGGCACTGCAATGAGTATTCAGCAAAGATTAAATCATATGCAGATAAACCAGGAACAGGTAACTGTCCATGTTTCAGTATTCTCTGTGGCTGCGATGTTACAATTAAGTCTAGAAGCGTATATGATGTGCTGGTATGGTGTGCGGGTTGGAGGGGGAGAACAGACATATTGCAAGAATGGAACATATTTTAAGCTGTGTGGCAGAGGTAGAATTAATAATGAGGTCAGTGTTGAAGTCGCCCATAAGAATGACGTGTTCATAGGAAGGTAGAGTGTCGATAAGAGCATTTTTAAGATCACAGAGATAAACGATTTTAGGGGACTCTGATGTGGGTTTCACTGAGACACATTTTAATTAATCGAACTAATTTCTTGCGAGTACCAAATTCAATAAGAATATTATATAAAAATTCCTCTCTTCACCGAGTTATATGCCTTTTTGAAATCTTGAATTATAAGCACAACGCAACACATAAAATAACTATTATGTATTAATATTAATACTTATACTTATGGCTTTTAAGGAACCCGGAGGTTCATTCCCGCCCTCACATACAACCGCCATCGGTCCCTTTCCTGAGCAACATTAATCCAGTCCCTATCATCATATCCCACCTCCCTCAAATCAATTTTAATATTATCTTCCCATTTACGTCTCGGCTTCCCCAAAGGTCTTATTCCCTCAATTATATATAACACTCTATAATATATGCATTTCTGGATTCGCCCATACGTGCTACATGCCCTGCCCATTTCAAACTTCTGGATTTAATGTGCCTAATTATGTCAGGTGAAGAATAAAATACATTCAGTTCTGCGTTGTGTAACTTTCTCCATTCTACTGTAACTTCATCCCTCTTAGCCCCAAATACCAACATCTGTCTCAGATGCTAACATACCAATTAAAAAATCACTACCATTTATAGTATTTGTTAGTATCGAACTTTGAAACGAAGTTGGCAAAAGAAAGTTCAACTTGCAAACTAGAAAATCACCACAATCCACTAGCATATGTAGTAACGGGAGAAAAATAGTTAGGTTACTTTTAGGGTATGAAGTAAGCTTACCTATACAGAACATAGAGCCGATAAAGCCAATTCTCGAAGTTTGAAATCGATATTTTAGTAGTGATACCACAGTCTAATCACAGTCTAATAGATACAGTCACGCAACTCATTCGTATCAAATATGCCAACATTTGACAGCTGGCGTGACACTAGCCCTCTAGCGGCAGGCAAGTTAAAAGTGTGCACACTACATATGATAACACATCAGAAAACGGGTTTTGCGTAATTTATTTTATATTTTTATGCTATGCAATAAGTGTATATGGTTCTTACTAATTCTACATTAGAATCCTGGAAGAATTTCACACGCAGTTAATCTACAAGTTTCAGAAGCTGGGAATAAACGTAATTCTTTCTGCTCCTTACAACTGAATCATGGCCCTGATCTCGTATCATGGTTTGAAATAATATAATTTTTTGTATGTAGACGGTTAATTCAATTAATTCCTAAATATATTTACATAAACCATTGGAACTCTATATTTCCTGTGAGAAGAGTCAAAATTGTAGGGCATATCTCGTAGGGTACATCGCGTGGTGAACTCCTCTCCCTATTTCCTGAGAAATTAACTATTTTCTATACCGCAAATTGGGGTAAACTCGGCCGCTGATGTAAACTTAAAAATAAAAAAGGGGAAGATTTAAACCTTAATTTGACAGACATTGATTTATGAAGTTCATTATTTTTCAAATTTTTTTATTATTATTTTGAGTCGCTAATAGTATTGATATTATGGTTTAAATTTTTATGGAAAGTTTACCACATTTTACATCACATTTACAGTTTTCACACATAAGCTTAATTTTAACTTATCCCACCTATATAATACGTCATTTACATGCACTTACTGTTATTATGACGTAGGTAAGAACAAATGAATACACAACTTTGTTGAAAAAATTGTAACTTCAATTAACTCTGAAAATGTAGGCCTAATTTTATGTTCAGATCAGAAGTGGTGTAAGTAAAAAATGGGTAATGAAGGTTAAAGTAAATATTCTGTAAAATACAGCGCAAAGAAGCAGTTAATATTGAATTTATTTAAACTATTAGTAGTCAGTGAATAGCACAAAGGATATACTAATTCCTACTTTGCGCTGTATTTTACAGAATTTTTACTTTAAACCTGATTACCTAATTTTGACTTATACCACTACTGCTCTGAACGGCTCAAATAATCACTGGTAATGTTTACATCAACACCAATAACAGTCATGCAAAATATTACAGAAAAGATTGCTTTTTATATTAAATTTAAAAAGGCTCTTTTCATTTCTTGAGAACTTAATACGTCTGCCACATGACTCTACACCAAAAAATCAGAAATTTATCGACACAGTCTGGATTTATTGAAGAAGTGAATATTTTGCAAAAGGATTATAATACGCCATGAATTATTCAAAAAATTAACACCATAATCCCTACTTGAATGCAATATAACATTCAAATTTTGAAAAATATAAAGAAAAAAACACGAATACAAAAATTATGGAATTACTTGCATTAAAAACTGTAGATACATTATCCAAAATCGGAATGGTTACGCATTTACACATGATCTTTGCAAAACAATAATATACTCTAACGGGTATTTACTTTGTTTTTATTTAAACTCTCCTTCCTGACATACAAATAGGTAACTGATAAGTAATAAATGTTTTATAGAACACAAAACGTAGGCTACCTACAGCGTGGATTATAGGTTATGACTGAGTTATGATTTTCTCTTGGTCTTTAGGGAATCTGAAGAACGACAAATTCGGAGATTTAAACTTTTTACTGCAATTTTCGTCATTGCACACATTGCCTTTATTCCGACGCATGATTAAAACATTATTATAACATCTCGCATACCTTTAAAGCACCTGCTGGCTGTATCAACAACCCTATGACCAGTGCCTTGCCTGCCGCTTGAGCGATAGTGTCGTGAATGTTGGCAAAAAGAGTGTTGAAGTTGCGCGACTGTATGATATTAGACTGTGGTCTAATACTTACAGTCACGCAACTCATACGTATAAAATATGCCAACATTTGACAGCTGGCGCGACAGTAGCCCTCTAGCGGCAGGCAAGTTAACAGTGTGCACACGACATATGATAACACATCAGAAAACGGGTTTTGCGTAATTTATTTTATATTTTTATGCTATACAGTAAGTGTATATGTTCTTATTAATTTTAATTTAGAATCCTAGAAGAATTTCACACGCAGTTAATCTACAAGTTTCAGAAGCTGGGAATAAACGTAATTCTTTCTGCTCCTTACAACTGAATCTTGGCCCTGATCACGTATCATGCTTTGAAATAATATAATGGTTCGTGCGTGGACTGTTAATTCAATTTATTCCTAAATATATTTATAAATCATTGGAACTCTATATTTACTGTGAGAAGAGTCAAAATTAGTAGCTTCAAAATTGTAGGCCATATCTCGTAGGGTACATCGCGTGGTGAACTCCTCTCCTTATTTCCTGATAAATTAACTATTTTCCATACCACAAATTGGGGTAAACTCGGCTGCTGAGGTAATCTTGAAAATATAAAGGGGAGGATTTAAACCTTAATATGACATTGATTTATGAAGTTCATTATTTTCCATTTCTTAAGAACCGGTATTTCCTTTAGTATTTTGAGTAACAAATAGTGCTGATATTATGGCGTAAATTTTTACGGCAAGTTTACCGCATTTTACATTACATTTCCAGTTTTCACACATAAACTTAATTTTAACTTATCCTACCTATATAATACGTAATTTACATGCACTTAATGTTAATATGACGTAAGTGAGAACAAATAAATGAACACACAATTTTGTTGAAAAAATTGTAACTTCAATATTAACTCCGAAAATGTAGGCCTAATTTTATTTTCAGAGCAGAAGTGGTGTAAGTAAAAAATTGGTAATGAGGGTTAAAGTAAACATTCTGTAAAATACAGCGCAAAGTCGCAGTTAATATTGAATTTATTTAAACTATTAGTAGTCAGTGAATAGCACGAAGGATATATTAATTGCTACTTTGCGCTGTATTTTACAGACTTTTTACTTTAACCCTCATTACCTAATTTTGACTTACACCACTTCTGCTCTGAAGAGCTCAAATAATCACTGGGAATGTAAAATCAACACCAATAATAGTTAACAGTCATGCAAATTATTACAGAAAAGATTGCTTTTTATATTAAATTTAAAAAGGCTCTTTTATTTCTTGAGAACTTAATACGTCTGCCACCTGAATCTACACCGACACATATGAAATTTTATCGACACAGTCCGGATTTATTCAAGAAGTGAATATTTCGCAAAAGGATTACAATCTCCATGAATTCTTGAAAAATTAACACTATGATCCCTACTTGAATGCAATATAACATTCAGCTTCTGAAAAATATAAAGAAATAAACACGAATACAAAAATTATGGAATTACTTGCATTAAAAACTCTAGATACATTATCCAAAATCGGAATGGTTACACATTTACACATGTGATCTCTGCAAAAAAATAATATGTGAACAGGTATCTACTTTGACATAGAAATAGGTAACTGATAACTAATAAATGTTTTATAGAACACAATACGTAGGCTACCTAAAACGTGGATTATTGGTTATGACTGATTTATGATTTTCTCTTGGTCTTTAGGGAATCTGAAGAACGGCAAATTCGGAGATTTAAACTTGTTGTTATTGCAATTTTCGTCATTGCACACATTGCCTTTGTTCCGACGCATGATTAAAACGTTTATAACATCTCGCATCCCTTTAAAGCACGTGCTGGCTGAACGAGATTGTATCAACCCTATTACCAGTGCCTTGCCTGCCGCTTGGGCGCTAGTGTCGCGAATGTTGGCAAAAAAAGTGTTGAAGTTGCGCGACTGTAAGTATTAGACTGTGGTGATACTATAAAACATGTAAAGATCTTATAGAAAATAACAAAAACGTATGGTGTGGGCATGGCAGACAGTGGAAGAAGAATGTATTTCGAGTCCGTTTGTAGGTCATTTTAAATTACGATATTTGAATAGTACAAAACGAATGTTCTTTTTCTCTGTGGTTCAAAACACCACAACAATGAATTAGAAGCAGTTTCAACATTGTGGAAGTCGGGCGCTCAACAAAGACGTCATATGGGCGCTCAACGTGCCGTTCCGTGCTTTGTGCGTTCATCGATTTATTGCTGAGGACTGTTTGTTTAGTTGCTAATTTATTTAACATGATTTTTAGTGCTAGGTTTTCGATTTATATTTATCGATTTTATTACGGTATTTTTTTTAACCCTAAAGCAGCCGCGCGGGGTGTTGTCAACACCCCAGTCATATACGGAGTTTTTTTTATGTTTAATATTGGTCGACCAGCAAACTTGCTATACACACCACTGTTAAATGATGGAATATCACATGCAGAATATCATGTTGAGGTTGGCTCTAAAGGCTCCTCTAATTAATTTAAATTAATTAATTAAACATTTTGTCAATTATGTGAACAAAAATATGATGACTTCTGTGTCAAATTTATGAAGAGTCGTCAGTATCACTAAGAAGGATGTCTTGAGGGAGTTTCCTTTTAAGTTGAGATGTCTGACAAGATCTTGCTCCAATGTTATATGTCACAGCTCCAGGAACACCAGGAAATTTGTTGAAGAAAGATTTTGACATTGAATGGATGTACTGTTCTAGTGGAAGAATTCCCAATTCTTGATGCAGTTGTTGATTTCTTACAAACCAGGGGGCATTTGTTGCAATACGCAGGAACTTGTTCTGGAGAACTTGTAGGCGATGCATGTGTGTCTTATTTGCTGTCCCCCACACTGGCGCTGCATAAGTTAAAAGAGGTCGTACAAGGGAGGTGTAGAGTAGCATTGAACAGTCCAATCGAATTTGTGAACGTCTATTAACCAAAGGATATAATTTTCGAATTCTAGAAGAGGTTAGTGTGACGATGCGAGTTATATGGGCATTCCATGTAAGTTTCGTTTCTAATAATATTCCCAAATATTTGACAGCTTCTTGACTGGAGAGCCATGTAACTTGTTCATTTAGAAGAACCAAAGGAGGTGGATTATGAATAGGCCTTAAAGAGAATATTTTAGCTTCTGTCTTGGTAATGTTGAGTAGTAATCTCCAGTCAGAGAACCATTTAGACAGCTCCTGTAAGGATGTCTGAAGAGTGCTGATTGCAGTATTTAGGTCACTATGAGAATAAAAGAGAACTGTATCGTCAGCATACATAGCTATGTGTGACGGTTGTAAACATGGAATGTCATATGTGAAGATATTGAAGAGAAGTGGTGACAGTATAGATCCTTGTGGTACTCCGGCTAAAACTGGACGAAGCGTTGATTTAATGCCATCTATACGTACTGAGAACTGACGCTCAGATAAAAAACTTTTCACGATACGTGTGAGATAGTCAGGAAAACCAATTCTATATAATTTTAGCATTAGACCATCATGCCAAACAGTATCAAATGCTTGGGCAATATCCAGAAACACAGTGGCAGTATACTGTTTTTCTTCAAAGCCTTTTATAATGGATTCAGTGACTCTTTGCAGTAGGTGTGTTGTAGAATGTTTTGGACGAAAGCCAAACTGAAAATCTGGTATTATCTTGTTTTGGAACGTAAATTTACAAATGCGATGATGAATAACCTTCTCAAACAATTTCGATAGCATGGGCAGTAAGCTAATAGGTCGATAACTTGATGGCAAGTGCTTAGGTTTGTTAGGCTTATGAAAAACAATGATTTCAGCACGCTTCCAGGCTCTAGGAAAGTACCCAATTAAAAGGGCAGCATTGAAAATTATCGTCAAGTAAGTGAGAGCTTTGTTGGTGAGCTTCTTTAGTACAATGTTGGGTATAAGATCATGACCTGGAGATTTTTTATTTGGAAGCCTTTGAATGAAGTGAGACAATTCTTGTGGAGTAGTATAAGAAATTTTCTCTGGCACAGTCGGTTTATTAATATTTTCTATAAGTTCTTTTTCTAATTCAGAGGTAGTCCGTTCATTTTTATTCTCGTTTGGGGTGAATACATGTTGATAATGAGATGCAAGCAAGTTACATTTCGACTCTGTGTCTGTGGCTATTTGAGAGTCTAACTGAAGTGTCGGGAATGAGTGTTGGCTCGCGTAAAATACGCTTTGTAGCGTACCAAAGAGTATTATCAGCTTCAGATAGAGATGATAAGTAAGACTGATATGACTGCAGGCGATGTTCTTCAAGATTTGTCTTCACTAATCGTATGACATAATTCAGCTTCTTCTGCTGCCATGGTTGCCTCTCTCGTTGCCATTGTCTACGAATACGATGTTTTTCCTTAATTAATTGGAGCATGGAAGATGGTAAGTAGTAGCGCGTTAATGGCCGCTTGGAGCACATTGTAGAATAATTTACACATGAGCATATTGTGTCCGTAAAATGTTGAACATCATTGTCAATATCTGTTGCTGTTAGTGGATGATATTCTGTGACTAACATTGAGTCTAGAGTCAACTGAAATTTATCGCAATCAACAAAACCATTAATAAGGCGTTGCACTTTAGGTGTTACATTAGGAGACAAGTGGAAAGTAATCAGCACTGGACAATGATCAGAATCAAGTGCTGTTAATGATGCAATATAAGTTGGTAAATGCATATTCTTTTGAATTCCGATGTCAAGAATATCGGGAAGATTGGCTGGATTATATGGATAGTGTGTTGGTTCAGTTGGTGCGAGAATATGGAGACCAAGGTTGTTAATGCAGTTGTAAAAACGATGTCCATTTGGGTTCGTTACTCTGCATCCCCATGATGTGTGTTTACAGTTTAGATCGCCCACAAGAAGTGTTGAACCGACTGAGGGAAATAAAAGAGCAGTATGCAGTATTTAGCAGATATTTTGGGGGCTTATAAGCACAAAATAAAACAAAATCATGGTTATTTTGACACTTAATTTTGATTCCGACTGTTTCTATATCAGACGTATAAGGAAGAAGGACTTGATAATGTGTAATATTTCGCTTAATTAAAATGGCAACACCATCAGATGCAGTTGAAGCATTCCTATCATATCTATATATTTTATATCCTGGAACAGTGAAAACTTCGTTTGGAAGAAGAGTTTCTGTGATGCAGGCTATCATAATATTATGTGTTGACAAAAAGGCAATCAGAGAAGATCGTTTCATTCGAATACCATCAGCATTCCAATTGATTATAGTGAGTTGATGAATAGAAATTTTATTATTTGCTGCCATTCTGGAAGTAAGTTGACAGAGAAGAGATAAAGTAATCTTTAATTTCTGACAAGAATGGAGTCAATAAAGTGATAATGTGCGGAATAACCTTAGAGAGTAGATCGGTTAAGAGAGATGAAGTGGAAGATTCTGGAGCAGGTTGACTTATAGGGCGACTGTGACTCTGATCAAAGGATCCTTTCACTGCATTTGAATACGTCTTGGATCGAGAATTTGCTTGAAATTTTGACGTAGATGGCTGAGACATTGAAGGATTTACTTGATGTTGAGAATCTTCTGTGCGTTGAAGAAATAGTTGCGAAGATTTTGGAACATGAATCCGTTTTTCTTGTCTTAACTGAACACCACGTGAGAGTTTTTCCTTCAATTGTAAATAGTGTTCACAGCCTCTGTAGTTAGCTGGATGTTGTTGTTGACAGTTGACGCACTTAGGCGGTATTGTTTTGGGATTTGGGCATTGAGAGAAATGATGAGCCTCTAGACATCGTACGCAGCGTGGTTCGAGTTGGCAGTAGTTCTTAGTAAGACCAAAATTTTGGCACCTTGTACACTGAGGAATCTCTTTGGATTGGCGTCTGATTTCGACTTTAACTACACTGTAAAATAGGCGACTGAGATTTAGTATTGATTTACCTTGGTCATTGTTGTCTAGTTCTATTGCACAAAGTGGAGTGGGCTGTTTGTTCTTTCACACACGGAGTTGTTAACTACATATTGAGTGCCTGTACTTCTGAAACTTTCAGTAGAACTGGCAAGGCAACAATAACCATAACATGTTTGAAATCGGAATTCGCATAACGATTTAATAAGTGGTTTGGGGTGACGAATATTACAGCAATGCTTCTATTGTAAATAATGACATGACTAGACTGACCATATTTGTGTAACAAATAATAACAATGGTCGTTAAGTGGTGACTGTGCTTACACAAAATCAATAAAATGGTCTGGAAAGGAAGATAGAAAGAAATTATGATTAAGAGTGATAAGATGTTGAAATATTACATGTGAAGTAACATTGACATGTTACAATTACTATATATTAATTATAACATTGTGATAGGTATTAACCCTCGACATTTACCTGGTGTCTTTTTGACCCCACACCATATTTTATTGCTAATTTCTACATCTATATACTCCGAAACGTTCCAGTAACCTAGATATGCTACACTTGGTTATTTTAGTTTCCTTTATAATTAAATTTATTTTTCATAATTATATATTGATTATTCTTGTCATATTTATTCCTTAGGGTCGTGGATGGCTCCAGCTATAGAACACGACTTTATTTCATAATTAGATTTATTTTGCATTTAAACTTTTAGATACTTAACAACAGTAAACTGATAGAAATAAATCCAAATACAGCATAAATAGTCTATCATGTACACTATGTATAAAAGTTAGTAGATTCAAGAGTACTTGTTCACATTTGTAAAATAAGGTTGTACTTTTTACTGCAGCAGGTGATGAGGATAAATAAATAGAGTCATTGTCTAAACATAATAATTGACACATATTGCAATAATATAATTTTCTTTTTGTGTTTTATTTGAAGGTAAGTGAAAGTGTTTTCTGATAATTGAAAAAAATAGAAACAAAGACACGAAATGAATAGTCTGCCATTACAATAATTGAATTAATCAATTAATTAATTCATTGTTTAAACATATTTAGTAACTCTAGTGCAAAAAAAAATTGAATTTCCTTATGTAGATATAAAGAATGCATAAACCTGTAAAATGTCATAATTATTAACAACAAATATGCTTGGGGTCAAAAAGGACTCCAGATAAGTGGTATGAAATTCTGAAGCAGCTAAGTTGCGAGGGTTAAAGTAATTCATATAGTTGTACAAATAAAATAAGAGCGATATTTTAATTGTTCACTAAAAATAACCCATAAGAATCCATTATATTTGGGGTGTCAGCAACACCTCTAGCGACTCTTAATGTTACAAAGTTAGGCTTCGCGCTTAAGGGTTAATATTAGGGTATTGCTGTGAAGAGGTCTGTCACTAACCTCTGAAGACATGGATACGACCTTGACTAGCAAGCTTGGGGGGGGGGGACCGGGGAAAGGGTATCGATTTGCTACATCTCCGTACGGGCCGAGGCTAGCCTTCCGTCACAATATTACGTCGCGTTATATTGGTGTTCTCTGAAAGCGTTGCGTTGTTGAGTTATGATTAATCAAAAGTTCATACTTGTATGTGTTACATATTAATTTTGTGTAACTGTATGTATGCATGTATGCAGGTATGTAGGTATGCATGTGTGCATGTATTTTAAGATTTGACATTAGAATAACTCAATAAAACAATGTGTATTTACAACCTTCAGATTTTCTTTTCCTTATTTCAAAGAAAATATCCTTCTCATGGCTTCCATATTCTACCCCTCTGTCCTAGTTATTATTTTCGGTTACGTTACGTTACATTAGCTTATGTTAAATGAAGAAGGAAGAGAAGCTTTCCCTTGCAAATTATCTTTCTTTTCACTTCAAACATAAACTTCATTACCTGTTTGGAGGTGTTGCCATCTGATTGAGTAACTTAAATTCATCAACGTCGTTCGGATATCCAGTAAGGACCCAGCCATGGTTAAGGCAGTCGTGCTGGACAATTCTATTCTAAATAATTAATGAAACCAAATTTAATTATTATAATTATATATCAAGTTACTAAAAAATTGTTAGAGAATTTGATCAAGGTAACAAATGTATTGGTATTTTCCTGGACATAAGAAAAGCATTTGATACAGTGAAACATGACATCTTAATTGAGAAATTAGACTTATTAGGAATCAAAGGTAATGCTTTAAACTTAATAAAATCGTATCTTAACGACAGAATTCAAATAACGAAAATTGACAATTATTCAAGTGAACCTTTAATTATTAATATAGGTGTTCCCCAAGGCACAGTTCTAGGCCCTATTCTATTTTTAATATATATTAATGACTTATCAAAAATTGACTTACAACAATACAGTGGTGTACACTATTCTTATGCAGATGACACAGTTTTACTTTTTGGTGGAAAAAGCCTGGAATGATGCATATAATAATACAAATAATGGACTTAAATTAATAAAAAAATAGTTTGACATAAATTATCTTTCTATCAACGAAAATAAAACCATCATTATTCCATTTTCATTATATGAAAAATGTAATAAACCTCCTACATCTATATTAAGTATTAAATTACATAATTCTAATTGTTGTCTTATGCAGTGTAAATGTCCGATTATTAAAGAGTCCTCTGAAGTTAAGTATTTGGGCATAATTTTCGATAATCATTTAAAATGGAACCAACACATTAATTACCTTTGTAATAAATTACGTAAAATAGTATATTATTTTGTTTTATTGAGGAATTACTTGTCAATAAGTTTATTACGTACAATATATTTAACTTTATTTCAATCGGTAATTATGTATGGAATTATAGGATGGGGTAGCTCATTTAAATCCAATTTTAATCCACTTTATTTATTACAGAAGAAAATAATTAAAATATGTCTTCATAAACCTATTGATTTTCCTTCTCAAAATTTGTTTATAGACTTTAATGTACTTAACGTAAGACAAATTTATTATATTGTATTAATAAAATCCACACATAAAAATCGAAATAATTTTGAATTGTATTCTCGTAGTTATGAAACAAAAGGTATGAATTCTTTAAGATTGTTTGAACCAAAATGCAACACTGTTACAGTATTTAATCATAGTAGTAATTTAGGCCCAAGAATATATAACAAATTTATATTTAAATATCCTAATCTTGTCAATTCTAATAGTTCTAGTATTAAATTTAAAAAGTTATATATGGATTTTATAAAAATTGAAAAATTGTAAATTTAAATGTATATACTATAATTGCAAATTGTATTGTATAATTATTAATTATAATTGTATTGTATAATTATTAATTTCAATTCAGGAATCCGCCCCTGAGCACGAGTTCTACTCTTTCAGGGGCGAGCTAAAGTTTCTCTATATATTTTATAATTTATGTTACAATTATTAGCGAAATAATAAATAAATAAATAAATAAATAAATAAATAAATAAATATAAGAAACTGACATATTGAAATATACGAACAAATAATCACCAAGTGATGATGTCACGAAATTTACTTAATATATTAATAATGCCATACCATTCCTACGCCACTTCAGAAAGCATACTTAGGGCCATATTTAGAAACGTCACTTTCAACTTAACTTCATCTTAACTTCCTCAAGTCAGAAGTTAGGTCGTATAAAGTAAAGTGCCGTATCCGTATTCTGAGACAATACTAGTCTCTCCCTTTTCAAAGTCAGAAGTATGTAAAAGCAAGACAAGTGAACCTGGCACCATCATATGACGTAATGCTTCCAGTCCTTAGTTGCTCCATGCGAAAAGTGCATAAATCATTAATTCATTGTTGGCTAAATTTCGTTTCAAACCTATTATTTTCAAAAACATCCAATGAAATGGAAGGAACCGCAGTTGAAGGTGTAGGCTTACATGAAAGAACTTGCTTACAAATACAAAAACGTGGTGGAAAATAAGAATTCGGGCGTCGTTTAGGTTTCCGCAAAGAAGAATAAATGAATCGAAATTTAGAGCACAAAATGTAGGCCTTTAAGCAATACTGACTAGGCCTATGTTAATCACATGAAAATAGAATTAGAATCTCAAATTACGTTGAATGAAGTATGTTAATATAAGACTGTATGTAATTTTTTCCCTAAGATGAAAAAAAAATTATAGTCTATTAAATATTATTTTCTAACTGAAACTTTATTATACAGGATGATCTAAAAGTCTCGATCCATTTCCATTAAATCAGCAATATTTTCTTTTTATTTCAGTTTAATCAAGAAGTATGCTTACTATTGAAAATCGAATAACAGTTGTTTCCGCGCGATTGCTGTTATTAAGCTATGAACAAGTGCGTCAGGAGTATGAAAGAAAATTTTACAAAGAAGCACCTACTACAGCCAATATTCGGATGTTAATGAACAAATTCAAAAGAACAGGAAGTTTTCTTGATGAAAAGCGTTCCGGCAGACCACAGACCTCTGAAAATGATGTTCCACTTCTTCAGCATGCGACTGAACGCAGTCCAGGCGCGTGGACTCACCGCCTCAGTAATGAACTGGACATTTCCAGGACAACAGCAGGCCTATGGTGAGTTCTGCGGTTTACACTCCACAAACGTGCATACCATCTGCATGCTACATCATACAGAACAGAAAGATTATGCTGCCCGTCAGGCTATGTGCCATGATCTACTTGAGCATGTTGCTAATGAGAATCTAATGAACCATTTCCTTTCAAGTGACAATACAATAGTCCCACTGGCTGGTGAACGAGTAAAAATAACGGAACCGCCAATGTATATTCTATATTTTCGGAACAAAATAGATTGGAAATATGTACGGGCGAAAAAGCCCTTAGAAATGTGGAAATAAACAACGTGAATAAAACAAGTTGGAACCAAGATTAGACTCCGCGAATTCTATAAAAGTGGATTTTAAAATAAAAGTCTTGAAATAACAGGCGACATGATGGTGCCTGCGATAAACCCGATTCAGCGGTATAACGAGGCACGGTGTAATGGTGTTCTACGGTATTATTATTATTATTATTATTATTATTATTATCATCATCATCATCATCATCATCATCATCATCATCATAATCATTACCATCATCTGAAAATCAATGGAGAAGAAAGATTCACTTTTCTGGTTAGCATGTAAATGTTTATATAGCATACAGTAAGCCTAATAAAGTTTGAAAAAAGAAATCTATACTTTTTGCGCTGTAAATTTCGTGCCGTTTGTTGACTTTTGCTGTAACCTAAACGATCTCCGATTTCTTATTTTCTATCACGTCTTCATATTTTAAAATAAGTTCTTTGATGTAGGCCTACATTTCCACACATTTCTTATGGTGCAGGTGTGGGATAGAAGCACCATGATTGCGTCATTATATAGTGACATCCAAAACCAAGTTCACTTCCTTTTTAATCTACATTTGAACTTTTAATGGAAAGATGACAATAGTCTTTGAATACGGATCCGGTACTTTACTGTATACGTACGATGAACCATCCACGATTACTTCCTTGTTGTGTTAATGGGGTTAAATCATTTTTCAATCGATGATTCAGCTATAGTGCTTCGTATTTTGTGATAAATGAGTCATGTTCAGTGCCAAAGGAGAGAAGTTTACATACCTTACGATTTGATTTAACCCCCTTTACACGAGCACCCGCGAATTGTAGTTTACCAAGAATGAACATGGTGCAGATTGAAACTGTACAGTCTTAGAAATAATTGATGGCGCACAGATATTTTTATAGTTCCAGGCAGGAGGCACTGCGCATGATAAGAGAATGAGAGGCCAGGTTCACAAGCGAACCATTAGTTGAGGTAATAACATTCGTTTTCTTTCGTTGTATGCCGTCCCTAAGTACCTAGAACAAGTGACGGGAAATAAAAAGCGTAAATAAGTAATGTGATAAAAACATTTTCACCACCAAAAGTCACACCATCAATCGTTTCTAAGACTGTACTACATTGTAGTAGCAAATTTCCTGTCAAATTAACCCAGATAAGGCTGACGTCCTATATATAGGACCCGGACGTTTTATTTTTTTAACATTGCTGTGTAAGATTTTCATAGTCGGCAATCATGATACCATAATCCTTATGTGTTATAAATTGCCTCCAATTTTTTTTCTTATATTTAGTCTGTCATAGTCAATGTTATTATCATATTTGTTTGAAACGTCCGGTGTCCTATATGTAGGACGTCAGTCTTATCTGGGTTAACTAATAATGATGATGATGATGATGATGATGGTGATGTAATAATAATAATAATAATAATAATAATAATAATAATAGTAATAATAATAATAATAAAAATAATAAACACAGGTAATGTAATTAGGCCTATTATTAGGTCAATTATTTTGGAAAACGTATTATATATCTTTCACGTGTTCAATTTTATGTTACCTTGTTAACATGTTTCGGCTTGCTAGCGGCCATCATCAGAACTGGTCGTTGCTGGTCTTGGCGCCCTATTATTATTATTATTATTATTATTATTATTATTATTAGTTCCATTATTATTATTATTATTATTATTAGTTCCATTATTATTATTATTATTATTATTATTATTATTATTATTATTATTATTATTATTATTAATTGTCAATAAAATTGCATACAGGTTTCTGATATTGTTGAGATCTTAAAAACTGCAACGAATCTCCCAATTACATATTAGTACACTGAAGTGACAATTTCTGTTTCTTGAGATTTACAGAGGCATATTAAGGCATACATTCTAAAATCACTTGTGAGAGGATAAGGTAGACTTAAATGCATATGACTTGTTCGCTTACTTTTAATCAGAGGTATTAGGATATATAGGATTATTAGTTAAGTCTTTCGTAATTCATATAGGCCTGTAAGGGATTCAACGAATCTTTGGGTTCTGATGTAAAAAATGTACGCGGAGGAAGTTATTATTCATTGGTTATAAAGCCTCTGAACAATCTAGTTTCTTTATGCACCAGGAAAAATAATCGCTGGAAATTAAGAAAGTATATACAGGTAATGTACTTCAAAAATTAATGTGCAGAAGTACTGAATCTACCTGAAAGCTCATAAAAGGTTTCTTTATATATATATATATATATATATATATATATATATATATATATATATATGTTCACATATGGTTTCCTGTTTCACTCTTCTCTTTGGACACGCTGTTTCATACACCGATCATCTTCCTTTGACCAGACAGAACCGAATATACTTCTGGGATCAATAATTATTTATTGAAGTATGAAGACTAGAGGTACCGGTACCATTGTTTAAATTTTCATCGAAGACCTATTGACTATGAGGATACCATTCATTGTGCTGAAATTTCTTTCATATTCACTGATCGTAATCGAAATCGCAGCGATGCACTTGAATTAAGTTTTTTTAATCTTGGGGGAACCTTCCTTCTCCTTGATCTAGTTTGAAAAGTCAAAAACCACGGAGGACTTGGCTTACGTCAACACGAAACTGCTGACACAGCAATATTATTCTATTATCTCCATATTGACTGTCAAATTCACCGATGTCACTTGAAGTCAAAGGTCAGATTTTGGTGGTAGAACTTTCAAACTTTTAAGGAATTTTTTTATAAAGTCGAGTATGAATGTCAGGTATCTTTGTACACCAATCCTACAAATCGATAGTGATCGATAAATAATTTGTTGGTGTAAGTGTGGCGTCTTTAGCTATTACTTCTATGAATAGATAACGAAGATAATAGTCAGTGTTTTCAATCTACATACATATACCAGCATTAAAGAATTCAATATTTCATTCCCTTCTGATGATTGTAAAACAACATTGGGTTTATCTGGAAACCGCTGATATTGTCAATTATTATGGGAATGTTTTATACATAATCTCCATAATCATTTTCTCCTACATTTTTTAATCGCCCCAATAATGGTGATACCTATTGAGAACTAGCGGAGCTGTTTCAAAATTTGTCATTTTTTTTTTTTGTAACTTTGGTTCTGACTTATCCCATGATCAGAAAGTTCGCTTACACGATCACAGAATCGTAGGTCAGATATCTTTGAACGTCAGGTACTTGACGCATACTAATCGATAGTGATAGATAATAAATTGTTCGTGTAAGTGTGGCTTCTTTAGTTACTACTTCTATGAAAAGATGGCGAAGATAACAGTCTGTGTTTTCAATAGTAAATAAATATACCCGCATTATAGAATTAAAAAATTTATTCTCTTTTAATGATTGTAGAAATCACTAGACTTAGCGAGAAACCGCTGATACTGTCAAGTATGAGAATAATTTATACTTACTCTACATCATCACTTTCCCCAATACTTTTTTACTTGCCTCAATACTAGTGTCACCTAAGGAGAACTAGCGGAACTATTACAATGTTTGTCAATGTTTATCAGAACCTCCTATATTACCGGACCTGACACTGTAAGCGGAAATAAATAAACATGGTGGACAATAGAGTGGTTAATGCAACTGTGAAAGTATACGTATTTCATGTGAATGTTTATTGTGTTTCTTGTATCATTTGCCTCTAGTGTAATCGTAGAAGGGTTTATAAGTTAGTATATATTAATAGAATTGTGACATATAATTAATATAAATTGTTTTTGTAGAGAACAAAGCTTGAAAGTGTTGTTAATCTTAAAATGCCTCGCACGTGTAGTGTCCGACGTTGCAAATCGAATTACGATAAAGAAAGTCCGTTTGTACATGTATGTTTGTTTCCAAAAGATAAAGATTTAAGGGATAAGTGGACAAGAAGCATTCATCGTGAACATTTTACCCCAACAAACAACTCAGTGGTAAGAAATCTAGCAGTGAATCTAGCCTATCTAATCCCTTGTGTATGTATAAGTGGATATTACAGTGATAAGTTATAGTGAATAGTGTCATTTCATTCTGAATCAACATTAGTGGATACAGTGAGGAATTACAGTGCTGTGCTCTCCAAGCTGTGAATTCTTAATCATTTTTAGTTGTACGGCCTATCTAAACCCATGTGTAGGCCTATGTACAAGTGGATGTTACAGTGATAAGCTATTGTGAATAGTGTCATTTCATTCTGAATCAACATCAGTGGATATAGTGAGAAACTACACTGAATAGTATCATTTCATTCTGAATCAACATCAGTGGATATAGTGAGAAACTACAGTGGATAGTGTCATTTCATTCTGAATCAACTTCAGTGGATACAGTGAGAAACTACAGTGAATAGCAGAGGCGGTTTTTGGGGTAGTGCCAGTGTGCCATGGCACCATCAATGAAAGAAACAGAAAATAATATCCTAAAAAGCAGTTGTAATAGTTTATTTCTACACATTTTATTCGTATTTCATCTGAACGAGCGCACGCACATATCGGGACGCACTCTTGCAGCGCTTCTCCGAACGTTGGAGCCACTTCAGTGTGGCACTGCTTACGTCCATATAACACTGTACAAAAGGCTACTGATTCTAATTTATATGCGTTTCTTATGGCAAACACTGAGCCGAGATCTTATCGAACAGTGCTCCGCCCTGTTTTGTGTTTACGTAGTTGTGTAGTTTTTTCCAGTTATATTTAGTGGAATTATATTATTATCTAACAGTTTAACGACATTGTGTGGTGTTTGTTTCAGTTATAACTTTATTTCTTTATCATTTTGTGTTACGTGCGCGATCATAATCGAGTGATTGTCTTGGCTCTCGGAGCCAAGCGTGGTGCCTGTTAAAATGACTCAAAATACTGAAGACTGGTGTCTAATCGAAAATCAACCTGGTGTATTTAACATAGTGACTTCAAATACGACAACAACCACAACATCTGTAACAAGTAGTAGTACCCCTACATCTACAATGACTACATTATGTGATCCTACTCGCGTACCCAATTCAACTAGCAAACAAATTAATCCCGCGGAAAACGCAACTTCAAGTAAAAGTAAAGTAAGAGCTCATGTCGTTAAGAAACAGAAACTAAATACGGACAAAGCCAAACCAAATTCTACAGTTTCCGATACACAAACAACATTATCTCATGAAACATTAATTCATCCGGTTATCAAACTACAAAATGTTTTCGATCCTCTTGTCCATGAAATGGATACCGACATATCACCACCAAACCAAAATAATCATCAAGTAGGGAACCAAAAAGATAACAACAACACAGATTTTCCTAGACCCAAATCAACTCGAATGCCGCCAATTATTGTGAAGAATATCCCAGCCGGAAATTTCTTTGCAAATAATAAAAAACTGCAGTCACTACTTAGCCAACCACTGAAAATCACATACTCTGCTGAAGGAATTAAATATTTAACTAGTTGTCGTGATGATTATGACAAGTTATATAATATCTTACAAACTGAAAACCTTCAGTTTTATTCACACGAACCTAGGGAAACTAAATTACTACAAGTAGTACTGAAAGGACTTCCAGCTTTTGTAGAATCTGCTACTCTCAAAACAGAACTTGAACTCTTAGATTTTCAAATAGAACACATTCGTCAAATTACTGTTCCTTGCTACGACACTGATGGCATACCGACACGACGTCCCAAGGTCCCATTCCCATCTGGATACTTACACTTCCAAATAATGAACACTCCCGAACCATATACCAATTGCAAGATATTAACAATCATATCATAAAAATTGAGTCATATAGACCTCGTCCACATATTACACAATGTCATAAGTGTCAGAGTTTTGGACACACTTCACGTCGATGTAATTTGCCTACTCGATGTGTTAAATGTGGAAATAATCACTTATTCGCCGAATGTCCTCTGAAAGGTCCTGTCCATATCCCAAAATGTGCAAATTGTGACGGCGCACCTACTGCCAGCTACAGTCAGTGCCCCATTCAACTAAAGAAGAAAGCGGAACTTCAAGAAAGATGAGGAACAGGAGAATTCTTTCCGAAGAACGTTCTACTCCACCAACATGGAAACAGAGCGACTTTCCTTTACTTGCTAATCCTGGCAACACCAAAGCTTTCCAGTCAACATTCAATACTCCAAGTGCAACATCAACATCATCGGAATCAATATCAGACTCCTTCAAAAATATTGTTAACATCTTACGCTCACTGAACATTCAACATACAATTCAGCTTATCCGCACAACTTTTCATAAAATCCAAAATGCAAATGACTCAATATCCAAGGTAATAATATTCATAGAAGGTTTCATTAATCTTTTCAATTACAACAATCCATAAAAGACCTCTAAATGATTTCCAAACACAGAGGTTTAAACATCTTAAATTTCAATGCAAACGGAATAATTCACCAGACTTACGAACTACAAGCTTTGCTCCTTAATTATGATATTGACCTCGCATGTATCAGTGAAACTCATCTAAAACCCACCATGAAATTTCGTATACGCAACTATACTGTTATCCGTACAGACAGAATCAACCGACCTGGTGGAGGAACTGCTATACTCATTAAAAACTCCATGCCATATCGAACAGCCATATTTCCAAATTTTCAGACTCTCGAAGCCACTGGTATATTCATCCAGCTTGAAGGAACAGAAATACTAGTGGCATCTGTTTATTATCCGCCATATGCTCAACTCAATAAAAGTGACCTGACCCTGCTTATCACACATCACAAACATTTCATTGTCTGTGGCGACCTCAATGCTAAACACAAATCATGGAATTCCAGACTAAATACTTCGAAAGGTGAAATCTTACTATTACATTCAAATCAATATCATTAGTCAATTACAGGACCTAAAGAACCAACGAGAATTCCCTGGATAACTACTCATCATCCAGATGTACTTGATATTTGTTTATATAACACAAAATACTCTCCAGTACAACAAATCTGCTTAAACGCTCTCGACTCTGACCATATTCCAGTTCTTTTGACTTTCAAGGCCCCCTTTCATATGATCTCAAGTCAACCTTCTACAGAGAAAGTTACAGATTGGAATTTCTTCACGAAACGCTTGCACCAAATCATCCCGGGTAATCTACCGACTTTGAAAACTTCTGAAATAGACACCGCTATACAAATATTTTCTGACACTATCATAGAAACATTCGATGAATCGTCCTCTACATTGACTATTGAGACATCAGATAACATCTACGGTAGTACTGAACTAAAACATCTTCTTAAAGTCAAAAATCAAGCTCGAAAACGGTGGCAGCTTTATGCGGATCCTCAAGCAAAAAGAGCTTTTTATCGGTATCAACGTGCTATCCGAAGAAAATATGAGACTTACAAAATCAATAAGTTTGCCGACACAGTGGAAAACATTAAGCCTACAGGAAAAACCTTCTGGACTTTTACAAAACGAATGCTAGGAAAAACTACCACAAAAATCGACACCTATTAAAGACTCAAGTGGCACATTTAATTATGATCCTGTTGATAGGCTTGAAGCTCTTGCAAACTCCTTCCAAAATCGATTCTCCTCCCATCATCATTCCTCACTACAAGACTTTTCAACAACAATATCACAACATGTACAGCCCATATTACATCGCCCTGAACCTGGAAATACACCTCACGTACGACCACAAGAAATCAAGACCATAATTCGAAACCTAGCACCGCAGAAGACACCTGGCCCGGATAAAATCACACCAGCCATATTGAAGAAATTACCAAAAAGAGCCATAACACATTTAACAAAGAGATTCAACTCATGTCTACATCATAATTATTTTCCAACAGCATGGAAAACAGCACATATTATACCAATAGTTAAGCCGGGAAAAGATCCAACATTACCCCAAAGTTATAGACCAATCAGCCTAACCAACTTCCTTGGAAAAATTTTTGAACGTATCATTCTGGCACGACTAAAGCCATATTTAACTGCACCAAATGCCATCCACCATGAACAGTTTGGATTTAAACCTCAACATAGTCCCAGAGAAGCACTTCACAGAATAACAAGATCCATCCAAACAGGATTTCAACTTGGACAACATACAGTAGCTACATTTATTGACATCCAGCAAGCTTTTGATACTGTCTGGCACACCGGTTTGTTATATAAACTTCACAATCTTAACATTCCTGTAAATTATATTCAACTTATCGCCAGTTATCTTACAGATAGAACCTTTCGTGTTCAAGACGGACGCTATCTCTCTAACGCTCACACAATAACTGCAGGAGTTCCTCAAGGATCGGTTTTAAGTCCAACACTGTACTGTGCATTTGTCTGTGATATGCCAATTCAATCCAAATGTAAACTTATGCTATACGCTGATGATACTGTTATTTATACTAAGCACATAAACATTCAGTTTGCTTGTCTACAAACGCAGGAAGCCTTAAATATCATAACCCAATGGTCCACAAAATGGCGTCTCAAGATAAATGGCTCCAAGTCGCAAGCAGTTGTTTTTACACGAAGATTTCCGCGGCACTTTCAGCCCTTCACCGTCCAAAATGAAAATATACCTTTCAAAACTACCGTCAAGTATCTTGGAGTTCTTCTTGATAAGAGACTTACTTTTAAACATCACGTCACACATATTCGTGAGAAGGCCTTCCAAAGATATATGCTTCTCTACTCATTTTCCAAGAGTTATACGTCTTTAAATATCAAAACAATGCTGTGCAAAGTATTAATTCGATCCTACATGACATACTGCTGTGAAATATGGGCTCAAGCACATACACGACATCTTAAACGACTAGACGAACTTCAACGAGCCATCTGTAGAACCATCACTGGAGCGGACTATCTCATCCGAAATAGCCAACTGTATGATGATCTTGGGATACTATACTTTTCAGATTATATCAAAACTCTTCGTACAAAATTTCTAGCATCCCTCCACAACCATCAAAATCCACTAATAAGTAAAAATATGCCGGTTCCTCATACATGACCGTATCAATTTGCTCACTCTACCATTGGTAGATAACGTTGCCTTGAAATATTTTAGGTTATAACTTATCATATGATCTCCTACAATTCTTTCAAAAGGAAAGGGTCAAATTCGACCTGGTACTTAAGAAGAAAGAGTCATTTGGGGGGGGGGGGAAATAACCGAATTCGATTTGGCTCCGTAGTTAATATTCCGCCCGCTAGAGCACAGTAATGCCGAATTTTCACTAGATGGCAGGGTTGTTGGAGACGTTAGGCAGGAACCATCAACTGCAGACTTGCACGAAAACACAAGTTAAAGTTCCGCGCCAAATGTTAATGTAATGTTGCCATTTCAAAACTAAAGCACATAACTTGGATTTGAATGTGTAAAGTATTATCCATTTAACTATATTAAATGCAGAGATAGTCATAGTTCTTTTTAGAAAGATAAATATTTTTTTCATATTATGTAAAACTGTTTGTTAATGTTGTGTAATATTTGTTTTATTTTGCGGCAACTAAATATCACTACACTGTTGCTCTAGTATTGATGCTTTTGTTAACGATACATGAGATCTGTGCAGGACATGAACATGTGTTATTCAGGCCGCTGTCTTCGATTCATCGGCCTGTTAAATAAAGTGCAAACGTGTTCGTTTATTACCTATATCACTTTTTCTCTCGTGTGTTTTTCCAGTAATTTTACTAGTTATAAAAGTTATTTGTATTTGACTAACAATAATGTGAAAGTTTTGCATTATCTGTATCTGTAAATTTCTTTATTAGTTTCGGAAATGTTATTGTAACTGTTACTAGATGCATTATTAACTGTACACCTGGTAAAATAGCCGGTTTAATTAATGTTTTATTTAACATAATGTAAACGTGAGCTGCGATTATCAATTTCACTAGGGTAATTTGCGTACAATCTTTTTTTCATTTTTGGCACCACCACCAGAATGCCTCACCGGCCGCCACTGGTGAATAGTGTCATTTCATTCTGAATCAACATCAGTGGATATAGTGAGAAACTACAGTGAATAGTGTCATTTCATTCTGAATCAACATCAGTGGATATAGTGAGAAACTACAGTGAATAGTATCATTTCATTCTAAATCAACATCAGTGGATATAGTGAGAAACTACAATGAATAGTGTAATTTCATTCTAAATCAACATCAGTGGATATAGTAAGAAACTACAGTGAATAGTGTCATTTCATTCTGAATCAACATCAGTGGATATAGTGAGAAACTACACTGAATAGTGTCATTTCATTCTGTATCAACATCTGTGGATATAGTGAGAAAATACCGTGAATAGTGTCATTTTCTAAATCAACATCAGTGGATATAGTGAGAAACTACAATGAATAGTGTCATTTCATTCAAAATCAACATCAGTGGATATAGTGAGAAACTAGAGTGAATAGTGTCATTTCATTCTGAATCAACATCAGTGGATATAGTGAGAAACTACAGTGGATAGTGTCATTTCATTCTGAATCAACATCAGTGGATATAGTGAGATACTACAGTGAATAGTGTCATTTCATTCTGAATCAACATCAGTGGATGCAGTGAGAAACTATAATGAATAGTGTCATTTCATTCTGAATTAACATCAGTCGATATAGTGAGAAACTACAGTGAATAGTGCCATTTCATTCTGAATCAACATTAGTGGGCACAGTGTTAAACTGTACGTAGTGAATAGCTAGTTTTATTTTCAACCAATCTCAGTGAATACAGTGACAAAGTTTAGTGACTAGGAAGACAGGACTCCATATTGTATAATTTCCAGTTGCTGATGAAATCTATTTGTATAATCCAGGTAAGATTTCCTAAATCATGAAGTAGCAGCTATTCAGTATTGTATTACTGCCTTCTATTTCCTCACAAATCTGAATTTTACAAGAGTTAATTGGGCAATTGCCAATATTCATATATAGAAACATATAGGGCTAGGCCTAATATAATAACATATTGCAGCTTTTAATCAGTTGTTTTCTTTTATTATTGGTGCATATGTAGGCATATTTTTATGTTACTGAATGTACTATGTTCATTTATGTAGGTAAGGAACTTTATTATTTATTGTTTCATTGAGAATTTTGTTAAAATAATCTCATCGCTGCCGTATTTATTTTAACTTATTGCAATCTACGAAAGTCCTCTTCCGGCCGCCATCTTGGATGCCAGTGTCAGGTCCGGTAATATAGGAGGTCCTGGTCTTATATTTTTTGCTCTGATTTCTACCACGGTTAGAAAGTTCGTTTACACGATCAGAAAGTCACAGGTCAGATACGATTATGTAGATCAAGCATAAATTATTTTTCATAATTGGCAATATCAGCGGTTTCCAGCTAAACCCAGTGTTGTTTTACAGTCATTAGAGGCTGTCTCAGTAATTATTCTTGTTAGTCCAAAAATTCAGTTTTTAATGTTATATAAATTAATAAATATAAGATTAACAGTAAGTAAGGAATATTGTTAATAACTTTTTAAATTTTAATTTTACAAAAAAATATATATATATATTCAAAAACTGTTGGAGATAAATCATACAATATTATGTTAGTGTTTGAAAACAGTTATTCAGACATAACGAGTGTGACAGTAAACTAATTGTTTTTAAATGACGATCTATATTAAAATTTACATTTTCAGAATCTCCATTAAATTTTACGTAGAAACTTTACCTATTCACCCGTTTCATATCTTTTAAAAATTTATTTTAAATTGATATCTATTATTATTAGAGTAAAATTTTGTTTTTGAATCAATGGCTGAGCGCAAAGCTGAGAAGCCCTGAGTTTGATTCCAGGTGCCGGAACGAATTTTTCTCCAATAATAGGTATCTACGTGTTAACCACATATTATAGTCTTGATTATTGAATGAGTTATTGGGTTATTTTACGCTGTATCAACATCTCACGTTATTTAGCATCTGAATGAAATGAAGGTGATAATGCCGGTGAAATGAGTCCAGGGTCCACCACCGAAAGTTACCCAGCATTTGCTCGTATTGGGTTGAGGGAAGACCCCGGGAAAAACCTCAACCAGGTAAGTTGTCCCGACCGGAATTCGAACCTGAGCCACCTGGTTTCGCGGCAAGACGCGCTGACCGTTACTCCACAGGTGTGGACTTATTGAATGAGGACAGCGAATATACATATCAATGTTAACGGTGATTCAAAAACTGTTGTCGAAAATGGCCATAAGATCATTATATGCTCTCCTGCATACATAACATTTGTTTAAAATGCAGGTAGTAGGCCATTGATGATACAAAGGAGGAGAATTCGGCCTGCACTACGTCATAGAAGTCTATGAACGTAGGATTGAAGTCCACACAGAGGGCGGCCACTAGAGGGAACCCAAGAGTTGGAACTTAATCTCAGACGATTCTGTCCGACGCCGGGGTGGGTATCCGGTGTGGCTTAGTGGATAAAGCATCAGCACGTAGAGCCGAAAATCCGGGTTCAAATCCCGGCGCCGGAGAGAATTTTTCTCTGTTCCATTACTCTTTCATCGTATGATGACGCAGAATATCTGCATGGAAATATCATATGTAGGCTACTTCGGTACATTAAAATAATATGCTGTATATGATATGCGTAACACGGCGCTTATTCCGTCGGATCCCGGCCAACTAGTCACTCATAACGAGTGCACCTCAGCACATGTGTGGACTTCAGTCCTACGTTCATAGACATCTATGACGTAGTGCAGAGGGCGGCCACTAGAGGGAACCCAAGAGTTGGAACTTAATCTGAGACGATTCTGTCCGACGCCGGGGTGGGTACCCGGTGTGGCTTAGTGGATAAAGCATCAGCACGTAGAGCTGAAAACCCGGGTTCAAATCCCGGCGCCGGAGAGAATTTTTCTCCGTTCCATTACTCTTTCATCGTATGATGACGCAGAATATCTGCATGGAAATACCATATGTACTTCGGTACATTAAAATAATATATATGAATAACTAACTGTTTTCGAACACTGGCAGTAATATTTTATGGTTTACCTCCAACAGTTTTGTATAAAACTATTTTTTGTAAAATTAACATTTAAGAATTTATTAACAATATTCCATACTTGAGGAGCTCCGAAACAAAACCCGTTAAGTCCACAAATAATAAATTTTCAGAAAAGACTAAAAACGTCTACCGCTTAAACTTGTGCATGAAAAAAAAATAAAAGAGACCACTGTTGTAAAAATGACTCTTTCTTGATAACAAAATGACTAGCGCTGAAAATCAGTTGCATCTAAATTAGGAATAATGGCAACTTAAAAAAAAATTCGGATGGACTTAACTTGTTTTCTTCCATACGGGTGGACAAAACGGTTTTAGAAACGGAAGCTAACGAAATACAAATATGTACTTTAGGAAATCAAGTTTACTTAATCAAAATTAACTCGTACCAGCACATGTGACAGTGATTGTTAATGAATTAATGGTCCAAAATTTATGACTATTATGCTTTAGTCATGTTCACAAGCAAATCAAAACACAAAAGAAAATGCTACCGGTATATCATTCCAAAACCTTCTTCCTTATCAAGGCAATCACATCTTTTATTTTCCTCTTCATTCCGTATCATTTTTCTTATAATCAGCAATGTTTGCTTAAAACTGTAGTTTTGGCATGTTCCTCCACTCATTTCCAAATCTTTATTTCAACAAACTGTCCACATCAGCCTTCTTTGCAGTTTTCACATTACCTGGACAAACTGGCATGTTCAAGGGCTGAATTATATCTTTCACATGACAACCTCTCTCTAACAATGATTTCGAACGTCTATGATGTTCAAGTCGATATGACACATTCATTGCTACATTTACATTCGTTTTACCTGCCTTTATTTCCTTCATCAAATGTATCGTTTTCATAGTACTGATCCCTTCCAACTTATGAACTTTGGAGGTAAATGCATTGAAATCCTGAACTTTCTAATCTATCCCCAGAACGGAAACTTTGTCCACATTACGACAGAAATTGTGGTAGTCTTTAGGCATACATATTTCAGAGTGCCTTCGCAATGCTTTTTCTATTATGTCAAACGCCCTACCTGTTGGGAGGATATGAATGGCCTCGACCAGGAAAAATCATACATATGTCTTTCACAGATTGCGGTGATTTTTGCAGAAGCTACCACTAGAGAGCATGTACAAGAATGGAATTTCGATTTTGGCCTCACACTTGTCTGGAACTAGCCTTTTAATAAAAACAGCTTCATAAAAATTCTGTCTGCTAAGAAAATTTGTAACAGCTGAAGCTACTTCTTTTACTCCTCGGCTTGCCTGATTTTCAGTTCAGCAATAAAAGTTAGGGAATTTGTTCTCAACATCTGTAATACAGAATACGTAGAATCTAATATGTCTAACATAAAAGCCTCACTTATTGATAGTTTCGGCCACGGCTGAACCTCTTGTAAATCGAAAGTGTGTCAGAATTTTTTGGAGTTTCTTTCAACATTTTGTAGAATTTCTTTGCTCTGATTTTGTGGACGATGAGTGGTGCACGAGTTTCTTCCTTTTTCTTATCGCTGACAGAGGATTACACTTCATGATTCATTCTTGCACAATATCTATATGTCGGTAGTAGGTGTACCAAGCCCCAAGTTGAATTCAGTGGAAAAGATGTTGTAAAAGAACCACCATTTTACTTTCAAAGAGTCTGACACTGGAATTATAAATTTTGTGTAGTTTGCTTATACTGAGATTTGAAAGAAGGTACAATCTCTTACTTTTTCCGACAGAGTAGTGGCTTTCGCATGCTTTCAAGCTTGATATAAATGTAATAACAGATCGTCTCTTTTTTGAGACCGTTTTGACCTACGATCGTCACCCCATCTTTCCTTAGTGGGCCTTCCAGCCAGTGTATTGGATGATATAGTGTTCAGTCGACATTGACCGATACCGAAGAGAGCACGAAAGAATGGACAAATTGGAATCTCCTCATTATTGGCACCTATAATAATAATAATAATAATAATAATAATAATAATAATAATGATAATAATAATAATAATAATAATAATAATAATAATAATAATAATAATAATAGAAAAATAATAAATTTTTTTTAATCTGATTATAGTCGCTCTAACAACTTGGTTATATCGCGACATAACCAAGTGTAACATTGAATTGAGTATCTTTAGGGTAATATCTTTGATGTGCTGTGGATTTTAGAAACTTAAAATCCACCACCTGGGTCGGGTTTGACCACGCAACCTTTGAGTTTACTGGCGAGTACGCTACCAATGTGCTACTCAGGTCGGAAATAATATTTTTGAGACACTTACAAATGCATAAATTATTATGTACGCTATCATGAACATGATGACTACATTCAAAAACCCTCTTACTATATATTTTACAACAAGACTGTTCAATTTTCCGAAATCGTGTTTTCGTTGACGTCGCCTCTTCATGGATTAAACAGACATCAATGAAGCGAGAAGCCTGTCTTATTTCACTTTGTTGTGATGTGCATAAACCCTTTTTCTGGCCTTTATAAAACTATATACAGAGATCGAACAGCAAGCATTTGAAGCGCCCTTCCTTGTGATTACCAAGAGGTTCAAATTCCATGAGACCGTGATCCTTATCATTATAATATCTAGAATAAAATTGTGGAGTCGTACATCCATGACATTTTTATGAACAGTTTAACTCAGGACCACATTATTTTCACTTAATTTACAGTGGAGATTTAATATTAAATATTACACCTGGCTTCACATTCTGTTTTTCACATTGTCTCCGTCATTAATTTTCTCTTTCCGGACCTTAGAGATCCCTCTAATACAGACACACTTCCCTCCATGGCACCTACTACTAGAACACTACTGTGAGACTGACTTATTTTCTACGAATACAATTTTATTCACCTGCTTAAATTATTAAAAATGTGTAATTTATACACCAACAATGATGCCATTGCAGTAACATTGATATGCCTCCAGCAGCAGATGCCGCTGCAACAATGAACTAATAAAATTATTAATATTATGTCGCTGCAGAATAAACAAAGTCTGAGACTGTTGACTTAACGGGGTTTGTTCCGACTGGAGCGGTGGACTGAATGGATTATGAAACAAACACTCGATTTCGACCGCAGTTTTAACAGGGATGCAACGGAGTTAGAACAGAATAGAGACTGTAGATCGATGTAGGACATTCCATACAGTATGAATCCGTTTCAAACTCAATTTTGATCGGAGGTGGACTTAACGGGTTTTGTTTCGGAGCTCCTCACTTATTGTTCACTCTATATAAGCTGTACTGGTATATACAGTATATTCGAGTCAATTTTAAACAAATATTTTTATAACTTATTATTACTTTTTTAACTAGTCACTAAATGTTCTGATAAATTACAAATAAAGTAATACATTATCTTATTATGAAGCACTACTTTTCCTCTGCAGTTACGTGGCGTTTTCTGAAATAATGTGCTTATAAAATTACACAATTAAGTGACACGAAAAGTGAGAATCACAAAATTTCTGTATCATGAAGAGAATTTTCTGTCTTTTCGAGAAATAGCCTCGACCTATTTTTAAAACATGATATTGTCTCCTGCCACCGTAAAAATGATTTTTTTCATAAGTTTAAATAATTGGGCTTACATCCGTGCATAAAGCAATTGAGCATATCAATAAGTTTATAATAAATAGTAAAATAGGTTAACGCTTCATTTCAAACAAATACAGGGTGGTTCACGATGATTTACTGTCCTTCACGGACCTTATTTCCGAAGATATTCTGAGCAAAAGATGTCATATAAAGATGGGTTCTATTCTCAATATTTAAGAGTTACGTTTCGTTATTGGAACGCATTGTTGTGAACGCGTGATCTTGGCCAGCTTGCAATCAGTAGCCAGCGGGAGCGCTACGGAAATCAAAGATAGCCATATGCAGTTACATAGAGCGACGAGCGCCGTTCACAAGCGTGCGGCCAAGTGTACTCAAGCAGACGGCGACATTTTTTAAAATGTGTTGTCAACTCTCCAAGACTGTAAATTAGGATGAAAAATTGAACTGCAAATAATTAAGTCGGTGGAAGTGGTGTGATTTGTAATATTTGTTGCGATAAGTGCGTAAGAATAATCTAATTTTCTAGTTAAAAATAGAAAAAAGATATCTGTACGAAGCAACTAAGGAGTTCACAGCACATTTTTAGCTTCATAATACTTGTCAATTAAAGAAATGATACTTCTGAATGGTTCATTCTCTATTTGTATTATTCTTTCAGCTTCAAACTAAAGAAAAACGTATTTTACAAACAACTTTAAATTAGTGTAACTCTGAAAATATTGAGAATAGGAACTATGTTTATATGACATTTTTTCTTCAAAATATCTTCAGAAATAAGCTCCGTAAAGGACAGTAAATCTTCGTGAATCACCCTGTATATGAAATAACTACTGTAATGGAAAAATCAGAAAACCCAACAATCAGCTACCAAAGGAATAAAGTAAACCCATTAAAAGGGGAATAAAATAATATATTACGGTTTTATATAGATCGAATATATAGAAATATTGCACAGTGCTAGAGCGAAATATTTCTTAGCGCAACCGTGTCAATGCATAGGATGGGCAAAGAAAAGGATTAGACCTACATTATTATTACTTCTACTCATTAAGGTTATGTATTTTGTAATATTGGAGATCAGCACAATTTTAGGCCTAAGTGTTTTAAGGTATAAGTGTTGCCTTTCGTAACATACCTCGCATACAGCTGCTAAAATCCTGGTAAATATGGGAATATCATTTCGTTCCAAAGAACGAATCTGGTCCCCAATTGCACTTTGCTCCTGTCTTGCTTGTGCCAACACCACTGGGAAGTCAACTGTGAACAGTATATAATGTATATGCTCAGTGTCGCCAGATTTTCACGATAAGATGTAGGACGACAAAATTAACGAAAGTTGCTCCGGATACTGAAGTTTCCTCTGTATAACTTGTCTTGCTCATCATTTTCAACTACTTTATTACGTCATGCACATTGGTCTCCCTTAAGGGGAAAAGATGTTTAACTTATGTGGTGGAAAAACAGCAAATTTTCAGTTTTTCTTTAAAGTACTCTTTAATACGTGAAAGATGCACTACATAAAATTTAACGCGCATTTTTGGCCTCGTCAGCTGCTGTGACGCCATTTTTAAAAGTTTCGTGAAAGTGGTTTTTATGTAAATGACACTAAACTGTGATTACAGTTCCCCGTAAATTTAGCGTTCTGCTTCATTTCATACAAAACTATTCGAAACCTTTCTCTAGAATAGAAATGTGTTATTTTATTGCATTTGAGAAATATGCCTCCATATTTCTATAAAAGTACAAAATGTAATTGTTTATTTTAAAATTTTGAAGTCGAATAGCAACATTGTGCTCCAGACATTTTAAAGAACGTGCTTTTAGGAGTAAAATGGCATAGAAATTTTGAATTTATCATTAAAAATGGCTGAGATATATCCATTTTAGTAAATTACTGCATCCTGTTCCTTATCTTAATTTGGGCCCCAATTTTTTTTAAACTAATCTTGAACTTAAGTTGTTGCAACAATGATATTTCTACGTACAAAAAGGAAAATTGTGCATCAATTAGGAAAACAATTTCAAATTTTACTTTATCTTCTTCTTAAGTCGAAAGAAAATTTAAGATACGTTACAACAATAGGCCTAATTGTAGTAGCTATTATTATGTACAGCGTAATGCTAATAGTTAATAGGATATTACGATGCAAGGTTGGGAAGTGCTTTTTGAAATGTCGAAGAAAAGTTTGAAAAACGAGTAGAGCGAAATCTTCAGTCTCCGTTATTTTGTAATACACTTCACAAAAGTGTATTGTACAATATTCTTTGGACGATTATGTATTTTGAAAAGAACATTTTTAAAAATATTAATATGCAGTACCTACGTTAGACAATGAACAGATGACTGATTCTCAGTAAGAATTTTGTCATAGTTGTCGGTAAATATCAGGAATAATTTTAATTACAACCCTAAAGCAGTTATTTGTAATATTTCATCATACTTACCTTGGTTGACAACTCTGAATTCAGTAAAATCAACTTCCAATAGTGGCGACCGTTTGCTTTAACGACGGAAAAAAACACACTATCGTGCGAAAAATGATATTAACTTTATTACAAATATGAGAGTGATTTTTAAAAATAAACTGTACAAAAGGTACAACAGATTAGCAAAATACTTGTTGTTCTACTGATAGGATATATTTGAGAGCAATAATTATAAGTTGACAGAACTTCACACCGTCAATATGACGGTAACTGTAAGTGAAATATGACAACTTGACGGTGGAGTCTACTTCAAAATTATTTTTGTAAGCACAAGATTAATGTAAACTTCTCAACCTATATATAGAGGGAGAAACTAAATGATCTTCCCGATTGTAAACGTATGTCCCCCATATACAAATCTGGTTTTTCAGGATACAGCTCCCTGTAAAGCTGACTTTAATAATTGTAAGGGAAAAATTGTTCCTGTCCCGGATATCGAAACCGGGACCTTTCGATGAGCGCGCCAATGCTCTACCGACTGAGCTACCTAGAAATTCTAGCAGACCCCGCTTCAATTTTCCCCTTTTATATACATACCTCAAGTGGGTTGACAGAACGCCAGAACACAGCATTGAATGCTAACTTACTGTGTGGCTTAAATACGTAGTTTTCTGTTATCGAAACAGTAACGTGTACTACACAATTCTAGTTTTGTTATATTTAACATTTAGAATCACCTCATAAATTTTGGTGCATCGGTCCCCTTCCACTCTCTATACTAAATCCTTCAAAAGTGGTATATGAATGTTTCTGCAGACATATCTATCGAAAGTTTCATGGTTCGAATCAAAATATGTGACTGGTTCTCAGTCAATAAATTAGTATTAAATTGTAACAAAACTAACATAATTCAATTTAAATCCTGTCCAAATTCAACGTCGCAAATTTCTAGCGCAATAATTAATAATAAATCCCTAGTAGAAACAACAACAACCAAATTTCTTGGCTTAAAAATCGATAATGTGTTAAATTGGAAAAATCATGTTAAAGAAATTACCCCCAAAATAAATTCAGCTTGTTTTGCTATTAGATCTATGCAAAAGATAGTAAATATCAATACCTTAAAAACAATATACTTTGCATACTTCCACTCAGCAATGAGTTTTGGAATAATATTCTGGGGAAATTCCACAGATAGTAACAATATATTTCTATTACAAAAAAGAGTAATTAGAATAAGAGCAGGTGCCAAATCTAGGGAATCTTGTATGACTGTTTTAAAAAAACTACAAATAATGTCCATGGCTTGTCAGTGTATCTTTTCATTAATAATCTTCCTCGTATGTAATCGTGAAAACTTTGTAACTAATTCAACAGTTCATAGCATAAATACACGTCAAAAAAATGACTTTCATACTCCATCGGCAAGTCTATCATGCTATCAAAAAGGAGTGCGTTATATGGCAGTAAACATTTTTAATAGCCTTCCTATCGATATAAAAAATGAAACTCAAAACATAAAATTATTTAGGGCCAAATTAAAGAAGTACCTAATTTCTCACGCCATCTATTCTGTAGGTGAATACATGACATTCAATAACACTTCATGAAATTGATACTAAAACTATGTGTTGTACTAGTAGACAATATTGTAAATCTCGTCTATATATATTTCATCTAGACTGTGACTATAAATTAAGATTTTATAATAGTATTAAGTTTTTTGACTTGTTCCATATTCTAGCTGTAAGCATGTATGAATACCATGGAATGTTAATAAATACAATACAATACAATACAATACAATACAAAAAACATAGGTTTGTTAGTATATATGAAACTGCAAAAACAATGGTTTTAACCGAAGAAAACACGATTTTTTCTTTAATATAGGAACGTAATTAAAACCTATAAATTCCAATTGATTCTTCTAATTTTTCAGAAAATGTTAAATTGATGTGTCTACATGTTTTTCTATTAAATGTTCCCGAGTTTCTATTCAATGAAACAAGAATTTTATTAGTAGAGTTTTCACGAGAATCCAAACATTCAAAAGTTAATAAATACTACTGCATAATTTGAGGCAGTTTTTGATATTTCTTTAAGGAAATGTTAAATTCATGTTTATATGGAAGAATCTATCAAACGTTTCGTAGTTCGATGAAAAGAAAAAAATAATTATAACATTTAGGTTTCGCGAGATTCTCAAAAATGATCTTGAATAAAAATTATTTTCTTTCCTTCTGAAACATGAAATATAGTTTTGTTGGTTACAACCTTATTCCGGATAGGTAAAGGATGCTAATCAAGAGACCAGAAAGAAAGGTGAGCGTTTGAATGGAAGAGAAGCTAATAAAATATGGTGCACCTGTTGAACATAAAAGTTGCGAAGACAGAAGATATAAGGAAAATTCTAGTCAAACTCTTTGGTAAGAACTGGCACAACAAGGCAGATCTGCAATCATCTAAAAACTTTTGATCAATATACCTGTTTTTAATGTCCCAGATGTAGAGGGAAATCCAATGTGTGATGTTTAGAAGACGATTGTGGTTTCCACGTTTAAAAAAGCATTTTTGATCAATACAGTTGGATGTTTCTTGAGATGAAATTTTGTTTGTTCCTTTTTGCAAGTCTTCTTTGACTTAGATGAAGTTGGTTTCAAAGCTACTGGTACTTCATAAAATGACTGAAATAATCTTTTGGCGTGTATCTCCAATCAAAAGGTACTATTTCCAGCATTATGACAAACAAATACCAACAATGTCCAATCTGTTCAATCAAATGCGATTCTGTTCAAACTTTCATATTAAATTTCTACAATGAGAACTTAAATTGATTTGAATACTTAGTTTCACTACATTCTAAACATATTTATATTCATAAGTAAATAGCTAGTACACAATTTTAACATTTGGAAGATAATAGAATACATAGATTAGAAAACTGCTATTGTAATTCCCTTATATAAGTGAGGAGATCAGACTGATTTAAACAATTATAGACCTATTTCCCTGTTTCCATCTCTTGCTAATCTAATAGAAAGATGTATTAAAAAAGATTAATGAATTATCTAAAAAAAAACAACATTTTGAGCTAATTTCAGTTTGGATTTCGAACATCTAAAGGGGCAAATGATGCTATTCTAGCTGTTACATGGAATATTATGAGAAAATTAGATATCGAAAATAAATGTTTAGGAATATTTCTTGATTTGAAAAAAAGCGTTTGATACAGTTAATTATGATATCCTTCTTTCAAAATGAGAAAACATTGGTATTAGAGGAGTTGTACTCAAACTTTTTTGTTCATATTTATAAAATAGATATCAAAAAGTCTAAATTGACAATTATAATAGCAATTATAAATTGATCATAATTGGAATTCCACAAGGTACAGTATTAGGACCAATCTTATTTATAAATTATATTAATAATTTATTGAAAATTGATCTAAAGAAATATAGTGGTAATATATTTTCTTTTTCAGATGATACTGTACTAACATTTAATGAGGAAAATTGGGATAACACTTATTTAAATGCTAACAATGGAATTATCGTAGTGAAAAATTGGCTTGACTCTAATCTTCTGTCCTTAAATACTAATAAAACTACCTATATTCTAATTTCTTTAACAACGAAAAGTTTATCTCCACCTATGAATAATTATTACATAGTAAAACACAGTATTTCATATAATGAATTAACAAATAATTATTGTAATTGTTCACATCTAACACCTTCCATAAAAGTCAAATATTTAGGAATTATAATAGATCAGCTTTTACGTTGGGATAAACAAATTGATTTTATGTGTACAAGTATAAAAAAGACAATTTATAAACTCATAATACTTCGAAATTTTATCACTAAGGAGGTATTCAGAATAATATTTTTAACTTTAGTATAATCATTAATATAATATGGTATAATAAATTGGGGTCGAGTAGCATCATCTGTACTTAATCCATTACTTATATTAATTACACAGAAGATTAATAAAGTTTGTCTAACCAAAAATATAGAGTATCCAACAAATTTACTCGTATTAAGAGCAATAGTTCATGATGATTTTATTTAGATGGTAAAGAGTAGTACTTACTGTAAGGAGCGTACTCTGGGGGGGGGGTACCGGGTTTGAACCTCCCTTGAAGTTTTTTTAAAAACTACATATTTAGACTTGAATATTTTTTATCCATCGTTTTCCCTTCTTTAATTTTTCACTGCCATTATAACAAAATCTACATCGACATAAAACATAGTCATTCTAACCCTCCTTCAATATAATCACTTGATGTTGCGACACGTTCGAATTATAACAATGCTATCTTTATTATAGACAATATAGAGAGACCTACTGCCTAGAACCGATTCTGTAATAAAATGAAACCCACACAATATAAAATTTAACTTGTTGTGGAACGTATTTAAAAGATTGTTTTGATTGTTCAGTAATGCAGAAGTTAAATATTGTGCATTGTCAATTTTAAACTCATCTTAAGAGCGGTATTTACCTGTTCGTTAGTTTGTTTTGTTTTATTGTAAAAGTTCGTGTAATGTTTTATGCATTTGACAATTCATGTTTTAATAATAGTAATAATAATAATAATAATAATAATAATAATAATAATAATAATAATAATACACAAAATTTAAAATACCGATAATGTAAACTGTAAACAAGTTATAATAACCTACGCCCTTGACAAACTTCTGTGTACGACACTGTATACTAGGCCTAAAGATGGTAAGAGTAGATGAGCTAAAAGTAAGGATTAGCATAGATCAGCGGTTCCCAAACTTTTTGAGCCACGGAGCCCTTTTTGAAGCAAAAGTTTCTCGTGGAGTCCCAAGAAGTGTTTAGTTTTTAGTTTTATCTCTCTATGTTCTATGAAGTATATTACACACGACACGTTTACGAAAGTATGCCTACTAAGGTACATATATATATATATATATATATATATATATATATATATATATATAAGAAACAATAGTAAAAAGTACTATAAATAATATTATTTAAATCCACAAACTGATATAATAACTAAGTAGGATATATGACAAATTTTACAATGTTACATGTACACCCGAAGTTATGTGAATAGTGTGCATGTTTATGTCCGGTGTCACAGAAGTCAGTTGAAGACGCATATCGTCTTCTGCCTCCAAACAAGCTCGATATTTTGTTTTGGTAGCAGTGTACCTCGACAAGGCCGTTTCACAGAATTACGTATTACCAAAAGGCAGTAAGAGCAATTTAGCTTTTGAAATTAATATCAAGAGATTCTCCCTTAACTGAGCCCAAAATCCTGGAAGTGGTTTGCTTTTAAATGATGCCTGACTAACTGTCCGAAACCATGTCTATAAGGACCTCATATTCTGCCGCAGTGAGGGCTGCTGGTTTTGACTTCACTACAGTGGATATATGTACAATCTACTCACATTTCTTTCGAATCGATTCCTGAGTGTCCCTTGGAAAGTATGAATTCATATTTTGAAGCAAATTGTCAAGGTGTTCTTTTATTATTGCTATGGATGACTTATTCATTGTTATGTTATTTTTTTCTATTAATTTTGAGATTGATAAGAAACATGTCAGAACCTTATTCTCGACGCTATCCTTTTCTTCAGCGCGGCAATTTTGTCATTAGCATCGAATATAGTCTTCAGTTTCCCCTTGTATGTATGTGTTGAATTTGTTCATTTTTGAAAAAAATGTCTGCCAAGTAACATAATTTGCACAACCATTCTTGATCATTCAAATAATCCGCTAGCAAACTGTTTTGGTCATTCAAAGGTGAAGAAACTTCCGTTCGAAGTTCAAGTAAACGTGACAACGCTTTACTACGCTACAACCATTGCACTTCTGTGTGTAATAACAATGACTTGTGTATACTTCCCATATCTTCACACAGGATATTGAATAGCCTACACTGCAATGCTCGTGCCTTAACGAAGTTGATAATTTTGACGGCGTTGTTGTCTAGTATCTGCTTTAATAGCGCTGGCATTTTTGCAAGGGCGTGTCGGTGTAGTACCAAATACTGTAAAATGATAATAGGTACCGGAAAGTTCACGGTAAAAGTGGCGAATGACTCACCAGTGCTATCTAGCGGCAGGGATTGTAGGCAGCGAGGATGACGTGACGAATAGCGCGATGAACTGTGATACGAGTTTTGTTCTTCAACAAACACATGATGTCGTAAGGATTATTCTCATTATAATTGTACACACTACACACTGTCAATTAACTGTGGAAATGTTTATTCTGTATTTTGTGAAATCTTCGCCTAGCAGAATATGCTAGATCTTTCTTCAGATTTCCAAAAGATACAGATTGAGAGTAGTCATGTAAACACCAGTAGAATATTGCTTTTCTGTTACAAGATGATGATGATGATGATCATGACGATGATGATTAGTACTACTACTACTACTACTGCTACTACTACTACTACTACTACTACTACTACTACTACTACTACTACTACTGCTTCTACTACCGGTACTACAGTTATTTGATTTTGTCTTTTAGGTGCACTGTGCTCATATAGGTAAATAAACGCAGACAGACGTTAGTGAGGTTTAATAGGGCGCGCCAGCTACTATCGCTATTTGCGTCCTTATCTAAAATTCTTAAAAAAAAAAAAAAAAACAAAACAAAACACAAACAATATCATAAGCAAAATGCGAGCACTAACTAGAAAAGCTGTCAACAGTTCTAGACGAAACGTTTAAAATTAGATGGACAGAATATCTGTACAAAAATCACAGAAAATATTCAGATCACTTTTGATTATCGGACTTCAATAACTATAATTCGAAACATTAGGGGTAAATAAAAATAGGGTGTAATAAATTGGAAAAGAGTACCGAAGTTTCAGATCAATCGTAGGACTGTAAATTTTTAATACTCTGTTTTAATAACAGACTGAAGATAACAGTTATCCCTTCACTGAATTTAACAGCTTCTTCTTCCGAAAATATGAGTCAAAATCCAAGCGCAACGAAAGAACCGTGAAGATCTCAAATAAACATATTAGATCTTGCATGGAGGACGCTGCGAGTTTTCTGATATCAGACAGAAACGGCAGATGATACTCCTCCATCGTGTAATTAGATAGTGCATTAGCAATGACATATTCTCTATGTTAACTAAAACAGTTACTAAATTGCATAAATCTACTTTACACTGTTCATATAAAACACAATTTCTTTATAGTTTCTCCGTTAAAAAAATTGAAAGTATTTATTTTTTTATCCAAGTAGTGTGTCTTGGGATGCGTAACATAAAAATGTGAATTATTTATTTTGTGAAGAAAGTGGAGTCCTGTTTTTTTTTTTCGTAATAAGTGATCCAAGTAGTTATTCGGACAAATAATTTGCATAAATTAAGATTTTTTTTACGATGCAATAAATCCTAAAAGATAAAAACTGGCTCAAGTGGAAATGACAGCTCTAACTACAGCAAGTTCAAATGCCGATTTAGTTAAAATTGTTCAAAATGATGAATTCATTAGTCACAAGTGTGCTTAAAAATAAGAAAATGGGGAAACGATATTCCAGTTACGATAAAAGTTTTTCTGCAACATTCCATTAATGCTCACCTCAAGATTAATGATTTCTAAGAAGAAAATTATATTTACCAACTGTTAGATCTCTAAAAAATTGACTTCATGAATTTGATATAGGCCCCGGTATAAATAGCACCATTCTACAATTTATTTATCAATTATTAAAAATAAAATCCGATATTGTACCGTTGAATGAAAAGGTTGTAACTAATATTGATGACGGTAAAATGTCTTTGAAGGGAAACATAAATCACAATGCTAAAACAGACACTTTGAGGGATCCATTGAATTAGTTATAGACAGGTCTAATCAACAAACTTCAACTGACGTAAAAGTTTCAGAAGTACCATTTGCAAATCAAGCAATGGTTTTCATTATTAGAGGAATGTGCAAAATTTTAAAGCAAACTACGTATATGTTATTTTCTACCAAAAGATAGAGAGATTTTAAAATGACATCTGCTTGATGTAAAAGATAAAATACAAGATACAGGCTTTATTCCTAAAGCAGCAACTGTGCCAGTATCTTCACTGACAAATATTTCAATGTGCTAATGAATTGTTACATAAAAAATAAAATGGATAACCATTAGCCAAAAAACGAAATACGCGATGTATGAAAGTTTCCAAAGTAATGCACAACTAAATCATAATTACATTTGAAAATACGAGAATTGTCTCATTTCATTTCTATTCCAATAACTTAATTTAAAATGTTGCGAACCTTGTGACTCTAAATAATTCTATTCATTTGCGTTTTCTTATCGACATCAAATGCACACCTCTCTGTTTTTAATCACGTAACCCAGAACGCCGCAAGGAGTGTATAAACAATTCAAGCCTCTAGATACCAGCACAGTCACTTTTCGCCGTTGCTTGCAATGCTACAGAGGCAAGCTTTCCAGACTTGGTAGTACACAGTGACTACTTGTGCAGTTTTTTTTTTTAACTTTCTTGATTCTTGTAACAGAGACAGCAACAGGAACTACCATTGCCTTTGCGCCATCTGTGCACACGTCAATGCGATTGTCCCACAGTATCGAGTTTTCAATGAAGGAGAAAAAAATTCAGTACCGCTTGTAGAGGATGGCAATTGCTTGCAGAACAAAATATCTTCATGAAAGAACCTGAAAATTCGTACCGCACAAACGTCATTAACACAGATACTCCGGCAAGGTCCGGGATTCAAGTTGTAGCGAAATTTTCGTTTGCCTAATACGGAAAATTATATTTTTAACATGGTTTGATAGATTCTGGATTCGATTGCGTACAGTGTTATTTGAGGACACACTGGAGATCAAGTTTGCAGTTTTTTCGTTGGCCATGCACTTCATTATCTTCACTAATATTGGTTTCATAAGAGTTTCAGCAAGGGTGATGTTTACCAGCAAGAGCCAGATCAATCAAGTACGACGTTTCCAATGCTTTCTCGTTATTTGTCTTTACACGAGATAAAATTTTTGTCCAAACTGCATGGAATTAGTCACTTTTTCTTTTGAAGTAGTCTGCAGTTTTATTTGTGAAGACAGGATGAGTGTCGAAATGCCGTGAAAGCTTGGCAGGGAATATAGAACTATTGGGAAAAACTTTGTTACATATCACACACTGTGGACGTCCGTCAGTAAACTCAGTAAATACCATGTCCAAAAATGAATCACAATATTTTCGTTTTTAACTTCCTTTCAGTACCTCTACACAAGGCATCGTAGACTCTGAAGCAGGATCATGTTCAGCATATTCCGAACTCAATCTCACGGAATTCGCATTATCTTCTCTGAAAGTAAGGTTACAGCTGTTGTTACCCCCTTTGACTGAGCACTGTTGTTGGTTGATGACTCTCAGGTCTTAGGGAGCCCGTCTTAAATCACAATTCCAGTTCAACGAAAGTTTAGCTAACACTTCTACAATAAAATTAACATGCAGGTATATATTTTTTGAGGCAACACAACGGTCAATAGATTTTAGATTCCACCTACGACGAATAAAAAAACGCTGTCTGTCCGGTATGTAAAATATAAAAAAATTTCGAGAATCATCCGAGTATACTTGGCAAGTAAGAAAGCTCATGATAGTTCCAGTGACGAGTAGATCTATTATTGCTATTTCCATCTAGCAAGAAGAACGCAAACTACTTTCTGAGAAAGTACTTTTCGCTTGACGGAAGCAGTTTGAGTTTTTCCCGTTAGGGACTAGATGTAATCAGCAATTTTTGTCATTTTTATAACAAAAGCGCACGGAGCCCCTGAGAATCACTCGCGGAGCCCCAAGGGCTCCGCGGAGCACACTTTGGGAACCGCTGGCATAGATAGTATCAGTAGGGATGAAGAGGTAATATAGACACATGTAAAGTCAATAATAGAGAGTAACTAAGATTATTATGTATAAAGACGAGTAACAGAATCGTAGCAGTAATCGTGTAATAATAGGGACTGTAGGTATAGTAAAGGAAATATTGCTATGAATACATAATAGGAAATAGAATAAGATGGGATTAGAATGTAAGAAGGGTCAGATAATAAATGTAGAAATATGAGCAACAAATGTAGTGAATGGAAATGGAAGACATACTGGATGAACAAAGAAAGTAATGAATATGCTTCAGTCACTAAACGTCTGGTATGTAAAAGTTGTAAATAGTGTAAGAACGGGACTTCTGGCCCGAATACAGAAATGTGAAGAGCTAGCAGGACCAGAGAGATTAGTGTGAGAATAAATCGTATCGTATCTTATCGTATCGTATCTTATAGTATCGTAGCTTATCGCATCGCATCGCACCGCATATCATATCATATCATATCATATCATATCATATCATATCATATCATATCATATCATATCATATCATATCATATCATATCATATCATATCATATCATATCATATCATATCATATCATATCATATCATATCATATCATATCATATCATATATCGTATCGTATCATATCACATCACATCACATCACATCACATCACATCACATCACATCACATCACATCACATCACATCACATCACATCACATCACATCACATCACATCACATCATATCATATCATATCATATCATATCATATCATATCATATCATATCATATCATATCATATCATATCATATCATATCATATCATATCATATCATATCATATCATATCATATCATATCATATCATATCTTTACAGAGATATCTATCGAAAGTTTCATCTTCCAACATAAAGAAACATAGATTTGTCAGTATTTATTGTAATTGAATAAAAAAAAAAGTGCATTTGAGACGTAGAAAACGCGATTCTACTTTTACTATGGATACTATAATAAGAGCTGTGAATTGCAACCGACTGTTGTAATTTTTTCAGAAAGTGTTAAAATCATGTTTCTTCACAATTGTCCAACAAAAGTTTGAGGGATCGAAGTAAGAAAAAAATTTATTTGTATAATTTTTTGCGATAATCTAAAAATTGAACTTTAATAAAATATATAATTTCAGCCGTATTCTTCTAATTATTTAAAGAAGTGCTAAATTGATTTTTCTACAGCAGGATATGTGAGGCGGAAAGCGAAAAGGGGCTTCTTGACGCAAATTTAAAATGTAGAGTTTATGTCATTTTCAAATTCAGCATTAAATTCTGAAAAATTTGATACCAAATTTAGATTTCTAACTAAAAAAATTGAGTGAGTTATTGCAGTTTGAATATTTGTTACGGAAATGAGATGTTTTGAGAAAACAAGCTTTAAAGTTTTACATTGTCACCGTCAATATCATTTTACATATTTAAGAAACTTTTAAATCGATACGAGCTCGAACAGGACGAACTAAGCTATTATAATCGGCAAAATACCGAAGTCGATATTTTCAACCCTAACCATCCATTTTGCTTGTACTTCTCCGACAAGAGATCCCTTTTCGCTTTCCACCTCACATATATCAAAGTTTCTGTGGTTAGACGCAAAGAAATACAAGTCTGAATGTGTAGGTTTCGAGAGAATCTCAATCACGGAAATTTGAATAAAAATATAATTCTTTCATAAAGTGTTAAATTCATGTTTCTACAGAAATATCTATCAAAAGTTTCATAGTTCGAAGCAAAGATATATAAATTTTTTAGTATAGGGTGAAATTGAAAAATATTCGTTAGAGGCGAAGAAAATGCGATATTTCTTTCACTATGCATAAGTTATTTAAAGCCATAAATTTCAATGGATTCTTCTGATATTTGAGAAATTGTTCAATTCATGTTTGTACACAGGGCTTTAAGTAAACAATTAAAAAAATTGTTACAGTTTTCGCAATAATCGAAAAAAATTGAACTTCACTAGTCTATAATTTCGCATGGATTCTTCTAAATCTTTACAGAAGTGTAACATTCATGTTTCTATAAGTATATATATCAAAGGTTTCGTGTTCTGACGCAAAAAAAAAACTGTGATAGTTTATATTTCGCGAGAATCACAATAATGAAAAAATCCGAATAAAAGCAAAAATTCAAACCGATTCCTCTAATTTATACAAAGCTGTTAAATTTATGTTTCGACCCAGATATCTATTAACACTTTTATTGTTCGAAGCAAGGAAGTAAACATTTTTTAGTATATATGAAGTTGAGGGGCTTGGTACAAGAACCAATTAAATACAGAAAAATAATTTTGGAGTAAATGAGAAACAAAATTGGACTTACCTGGTTTTTACACCAAATATTTAAAATCTGATATATTACAAGCAAATGATCATTATTGTTTAAGAAAATTTATGAATAACAAAGTATAAACCATACTTGGTCATAATTTTATTAGTAACTATCAATAATCTTAAATACCTTTACATGCGAATCATATTATATTAGCAAAATATAAATTCTACATATAGAAGTCCAGGACTAGTCTCATTCTTGCTCCAAATCAACCAAGGTCTCAGTTGGTAACTAAGCGTATCTCATTCAGATAAGTCCACACAACTCTGATTCTTACTACGGAAACGTTAGTACTCGTAAAAGCTATAAATTCCAACTGATTGTCCTAAATTTTTCAGAAGTTTTTAAATTCATATTTATACACTGTTATCTATAAAAAGTTCGAGTGGTCGAAACTAAAAACAAAATTTTTATTACTCGTTCCGTGAATATCATAATAATCAAACTTTAATAATATCCATAATTTCAGACGAATTCGTCTAATTCTTTAAAGGAGTGTTAATTCTATTTTCTACACAAGGATCTATCAAAGGTTTCGTGGATCGTCGCAAAAAACAAAATTGTGAAAGTTTAGCTCGGCGAGAATCTCAATAATGAAAAGTTGAATAGAAATTAAACATTTTAATTATCGCTTCTTCCAATTCTTTTATTAAGTATTAAATTTATTTTTCTACACAATTATCTATCGAAAGTTTCAGAGATCGAATCAAATAGGTAAAAAAAAAAATGTTATGAGTAAAGTTTTTCCAAGAATGTAAAGATCAAACTTTGATGAAATCTATAATCTCAGACGAATGCTTCTAGTTCTTTTAAAAAGTGTTGAACTTTTTTTTTACATAAGCATTTATGAAAGATTCTGTTGGTTGACACAAAGAAACAAAAGAGAGAAAGCTTAGGTTCCGCGATAATCTCGATAATGAAATCATGAATAAAATTGAAAATTACATCCGATTCCTCTAATTTCTCCAAAAAGTGTTAAATTCATATTTATACACAAATATATATCAAAATTTTCATTTTTAGACGCAAAGAAACGTAGATTTGTTAGTACGAAATGAAACAGCAAAAATACGCATGTAAAATGAAAAAGAAAAAAAACGCGATTTGTATTTTACTGTAGAAGCGTTAAAGAAACCTATAAGTTTCAAGTGATTGTCGCATTTTTTGAGAATATGTTAAATTCTTGTTTATGCACAGTTATCTATTAAACGTTTCAGGTTTCGCAGCAAAATTTTCACCAAATCCTGGAAAATCAAACTTTAACGAAACTATAATAACATTGGATTCCTCTAAATTTTGAAGGATGTATTATATACCGGTACATAATATTTCTGCACAAGTACCTATCAAAGCTTTCGTTGTTTCACGTAAAGAAAGAAAACTGTGAAGTTTGGTTTTCGGGAGAATCTCAGTAATTAAAGCTGAGTAAAAATAAAAAAAATCCAGGCTATTCTTCTAATTCCTTCAAAAGGTCTAAATTCATGTTTCTGTGCAGGTATGTTCGAAAAGTTTCATGGTGCGGAGCAAAGAAAGTTATGTTTGTTTATTTACACAAAAATTGCAAAAGGCGTGCGTTTGAACCGAGGAAAGTGCGAATTCTCTTTGTATAAGAACACATTAATAAAACACATGAATTCGAACAGATTGTTTTAATTTTTTCAGAAAGTTTTAAAGTCATTCTTATTGAGAGTTGTCTATCAAAATTTCAGTGTTCGAAGCAAACAAGCAAAAAGGTTTTTTTTTTTCTGTAAATTTTCGCGTCAATCCAAAAAAATCTAACTTCAATAAAATTGAGTTATAGGCTGATTGGTGCTTTTTAGTTTGTCCCGCATGCCTGGAAGGCAAGAATACACTAATTTCGACATTCATCTGCGTTCTGGAGGTTGTTTTAAAACTTGTGGAAGTCAGAACTCCACTTACTACATGGAATAAGAGAGTTTTTGCATGCCAAACTTAATTTTCCGGTAGGTGGCAACACTATCGTTCAACCAGCTGAGTAAAGTGATACGGTATTCAGAATGTCACAAAAATCTATGAAATCCATGTAAGTAAGACTATTATGGGCACAATATCGAGTCTATTTAACTTCCAGAAACGCAATACAGATGCATAATTCCCCAATCAACTAAATCACAATTCAACATTTCCATTGAAAGAAGAAAGCAAAAGGACTTGCAAAATTTAATTCCGTTTATTTCTAAGGAACATAGAATGAATTACCAAACTCTGCTTGCGGACAGTAATAATCTAGAATCTAGATGCACAGGAAGAACATGAGAGTGAGGGGGGAAAAAAACAGAATCTGTAACATGAATCAGACTGTGTTAACATTTTAATATTGTTTATGGTTTTATTTGCGTATTTTGATGTGTTTTATGGTAATTTGTGATGTTCTGTCTCATATATTTGAAATTTAAAGAAAATGTAGCAATGTTAATCTTAATAATAAACTTCCATTTTCTCGTATATTCCATTGTTCCATAAGGGAATTATGATATACTTATCTTTTTTCACGTGGCTCATATATTTATTCATTTTTCTTAATTCATACACTGTGGAAGTCAGAAAACCCCAAACACCAGCAGTGTATTATGCAAATCTAGTCTTTCAGGTGAAGCTCCCTGTAAAGCAGATTTGAATAATTTCAAGGGAAAAATTGTTCCGGGGCCGGGTATCGATCCCGGGAGCTCTGGTTGAACGTACCAGCGCTCTACCACTGAGCTACCCGGGAACTCCACCCGACACCGTCTCAACTTTTCCCTTTATATCCACACAACTCGCGTGGGCTGACGAAACGCCACAGACCCACAACGAGTGCACACAATCTCTGTGTGACTTGGAATTGTGGTTTTCTGTTAACGTACACAGTAACGTATATATTATGCAAATCTAGTCTTTCAGGTGAAGCTCCCTGTAAAGCAGATTTGAATAATAATACGTTACTGTGTACGTTAACAGAAAACCACAATTCCAAGTCACACAGAGATTGTGTGCACTCGTTGTGGGTCTGTGGCGTTTCGTCAGCCCACGCGAGTTGTGTGGATATAAAGGGAAAAGTTGAGACGGTGTCGGGTGGAGTTCCCGGGTAGCTCAGTGGTAGAGCGCTGGTACGTTCAACCAGAGCTCCCGGGATCGATACCCGGCCCCGGAACAATTTTTCCCTTGAAATTATTCACCAGCAGTGTATATTTCAAATTGTAGCGTAAGATAATATAAAAATTTAGGTTTTGAAGTATTTAACTGGTAAAGAATATAATTTTACACAATATTAATAGATAAATGTATAATAATTAAAGATCGTAAGAGAAATAATACGTTTTTTCTCTCAGCTTTATTGGAATTAGGGAGTTTTTGATTTCCCTGTCTCAATTTGAAATTTCAGAATATTCGTGTAATTCTTTGAAGATGTGATAAATCTACATTTTCGCAGACATATCTATCAACAGTTTCATGATTCAACGCAAACGAAACTGTGCAAGTTTCGGTTTCACGAGAATCTCAGTAATGAAAACTGAATAAAAATAAAAACTCCAACTGAGTCCTGTAATTTCTTCAAAAAGTTTTAAATTCATTTTTCTACGTACTGTAGATGTCCATCAAAAGTTTTATAGTTCGGAGTAAAGAAACTTAAATTTGTTGATATGCAAGAAATTGGAAAACGGTGCGTTTCAATCGAAAAGAAATGCTATTTTGCTTTTAGTACTTAGGAAACGTTAATAAAAGCTATAAATTCCAACCGATTGTTGTAATATTTCTTAGTGCTAAATTCTTGCTTTTACACAATTATCTTTCAAAATTTTAGTGCTCGTACCTAATAAACAAAATTTTATTGGTACAACTTTCGCGAGAATAATAAAAACAAACAAACGAACAAACAAACTTTAATGAAATTCATAATTTCAGGCGAATCCCTCTAATTATTTAAAGACGTGTTATTTAAAGACGTGTTATGTTTCTGCACAACTCACAGTGTACAATTTAACCAATCCTGTTGGACAAAAATTAAATTTCGACTTGTTTAATTAGGCATAGATGAATATGAATTCATGTTTTTTAACATTTGAGAATGTTGTGAGGAATAGCTTTTAGTGCTTTATCAGCAGCAAGCTATTTTTTATGGGTCTGAACAATGAATTCTTTCTAATATTTCTCGCTCATGTACAGTCGTAGAAATAGAGGCTTACTATGTGGGTAAAAAAGAGCCATTTGTTAATGACTTATTGAGTTGTAAGACATAGAATCTGTTTAGACAGGCATATACGTTCTTACTAATGTAATTTCAATTTCAAGTTTGTAAGTATTTTACTTCTTACAGTAGGATTTAAATATTGCAATTGTAAAAAATATTTCCTTAAAGTTCTCCAAATAGCCTATAATGTGAATTTTAATATATATAGCCGGTCACGTCTGGTTACAACACTTCTTTTACCATTTAATATAGCATCATTTGGAGTGTTTAATGTCTGTTTTAAAATTTTCTCATTCTTGCACATTTATCAGTAATTACTTTTTGTCAGTGGTAGGGGCCCAAGGTAACTGGCGGAAACTGTTCCATGTTTGACTTAACGGCAGAAAAGAAACATGGAATGAGAAAGTTTCTAATCACTGTGTGAGTGCTTTAGGCCTGAAAAATTATTCACATGACATCGAACATCAGGTTAAAAATACATTGGACACATTTTTATCTAATCTTAACAAACGCACCCTGGATCAGAACGCAAATCTAGTAGCTGGACAACATTAATAACTTCTCTGCTTTCTAACGGATTGTTATAAAACTTTTTACAGACCTACCAGGTGGAACATATTGTCCACAACTGTAGGAAAAAGCAGATTTTTAGCAATTGTATATGGATTACTGGATTTTGCAATGCGAACTTGCTAGTAATGCCTTTTATTAGTGCTGGTTGCCGAAGTGAAAAGCTTACTTTTTGTGGAAGAGGTTTAGCTTTATTTTCAAAGAAGTGTACAAGCTTGTCTCTCATGTGTGGATGTTTGGTATTTAAATGTCGAAAAAGCTTTAATGGCGTTTTACTTTCTTTTAAAAACTGAACATTGAGGTTAATGTATCCCTCTTTAACAAAATGCGTATAACTAGTATTAGTTGTTTAATATTCTGTATTTCATCTGTCTCGCAACAATCCGATTGAACAATTATTACTGCAACGCCACGGCTGTAAAAGTTTTATATTCACGTAATATTTCGTGTCATTTTTGCACCATATGCTGTTATTTTGGTCTTTCCTTGAGTAGTATCTACTGGTTTTGAGTATTATTATCGTTGTTTCAGATTTTACAGGGATTTGTATTTTTGGAATGGGATTAAGTACCGGTACAGTAGAGGGAATGGGATTAAGTACCGGTACGATAGAGGGAATCGCAAACCAAGTCTCGTCCAAAAGTGGGTCGCACCTTCAAAAAGTTCAGAAACTGCTGCATTAAAGAATGGTACGAATCCCCTGATGCAAATAGTCGTGAGATTACAGGAAGACGTTCGCTTTTAGGGACAGCATTTCTGTAATAACGATTGTACTGAATTATGATCCAGTTAGATTCAACAACGATTCAGAGTCAGTACTTGATATCCGAAAAAAAAAATCTCAAACTACCATTCCATATGTATTCCAGTTGTAAGTCTCACCCAAAATCTTCTCTTGCGAGGTGGTTTTACGCCTATTACCAGAAAAGCAGCAGCAGCAGCAAACCGCACATTTTCCTTATATATTTTGTTATCTACTATAGCCTTGCCGACACCAGTGTGCACAGGCAGTCGAGTTCTGTCTTTTGCCGACTGATTAATGCCATGCGACAATGATAATTGGCACAGCTACCTCTCTTTGGGTTCAGGCTTTTGCCGACTGATTTTTGCCATATGGCAATGGTTGCGTTCAGCCGGGACAATGCTAACTCAGCCATTTCTTTTGATGAGTGGTAGCAACTGTGGTGGGCTGAACTACTCGATTCCAAAATATCCGCTCTATTTACAAAGAATCATACCCTTGTTTCTTGGCTGAGTGAGCAGCGGAAGTGCAGCGAAAAAAGATTGCTACGAAAATGGCGACCGCTATTACAGCGAAGCTGAAGCGCTGTCATCCAGCAAGGCATTCAACGTTGTTGCTGCCTTAGCGCTGTCCCGGCTGAACACTACCAATGACAATTGACACAGCGGCTTCGGTATGGACACACCTTTATAGAGTAGACGCATTTTCGTCCACAGCGCATCCATGGTCATGCTTTAATCACCGTGGAACGGCTTCTAACAAAACAGCAGTCATTGTATTCTTCTGTACAAGGGAATAGTCTTAAAGAGCGCAGGTAATAGGAAAAACCAGCAAGTAAAGGACGGAGTACTTTACAGATTAATAACCCTAGCGAGAGCAAGAAACGGTATTTTAACAGTTCTTCTAAGCACTGTAGAAAATGAATTGAAAATGTTCCACAAATCGTAATGGGCAGGATTTGAGGCCAATATGCGGGGTAATTTTTACAGGCTTTATATGCGAGATGTGCAGGAATCTCACAAAAACGCGTATTATGTTAGGTAGTGTATTAAGAGAGTGCGTGATATCGGAATCTCTTTTCTTCGTGTTTCATATTTCTGCTTGTACTCCATTATATGCACCGGTCATATTGACTGCTACATCAAAGAATTGATCTCTACAAAGGACAAACAAATCGAGTAAGTCTGTCACATGTTATACGAATCACGTGGGGAGAATTTTTACACCTACTTTCCGCTTCACAAAAGCAAAAACTGCTCAATTTTTAAAGAGTTTGTGAATAGAGTATAGTGTAAAGAATCGGTTATTATGCAAGGTTGCTGTCCTCGTACAGTAATAAAAAATTCTATCAAACTCAGTAATCATTTTCGGCTGATTTATAAAAGACGTTAACCTCAATCAAGCGGCCAGATGATGAAACGGTCATTTTACAGGATAATTTCAGATGGCCCCTTTAGATAGGTTTCACTGTAACTTCGTTTTGGTACAACACTTACAAGACTGAAAATAAGTTATATATTGCATTAATGCACTAGGAAACGATTTAGATTATCTCTCATGAATAATAATGATATAATACACCTGCATATTTATTTCTTAGCCTATCTATTTAAACCAAAATTAACAAATTTTCATTAAATTTCCTGTCATAGGCCTATCTCTGTTCAGAAACTTAATCTGGACATTGGCAATGCAATAAGTAGTGTGGTCGGACATTCTATTTTGGACAGGACGATTTTTGCTCGGACCTTAGGATGTGACTGCAATTACACGCATTCTTATGAGGCTGCATCCGACTAATTTACCGTCACATCGAAGGGTCCGAGACAAAACCGTCCTGTCCAAGACAGAATATCTAGTATGCTGCCGTCTTAAGAGTTGTTGTAGTTTTACTTCTGCGTATTATTTCTGTTACAGTAATAGCTTCAGAATATCGGTATAATTGCTGTTTAAATTTGGAAGTTTCTTCATCCTGCGATAGCATCAATTTGTACTGGTGAAGAGTAATCCGCAAGTCGAGAAAAGAAAAGCCTCTTTGTCGGAACATGATGTATGCCCAGAAAAAGGCAGATATTGTCTAGCCTTCTTAATTCTTGTAGCCCTTTGTGGAGAAACCTCTAGCAGCTCTTTTACGAAATCCGCTGCATCTTTTTTTTTTCCTGCAGAACTCAAAATTGTCACCGTCGTGAACGAAATTTTCGCAGGACTAATAGATTCAGTAAATTTTTTAACTTTCTCTTTTTTTTTTTTACTTTTACTGTTATTTTCACAAAAGAAGAAGATTTTTGACGATCCCTGCTAGATCCAGGTACCTCACCTTGAGGAAGAGAAACAAAACATTTGTTAACTTCTTTCGGAAACTGAAATTCATGACTAAGCCACAGAGCATTCTAGTTTTAGGTACTTGCTTTCCATGATATTGTAAGATCAAATTTCTTAGTTGTTTTTAATGTTATGTTCAATATCACTTGGAACATCTTTCAAGTCCTAACGCATTGATCGAAAAGTTTGTACTTCTGTGACTCGGCTTTGCTGCCCAACCGAACTAAAAGCTGCTGCCGGGAAATTAAGAGCCGTGTCTCTGAAAATAATTATTAGACCTATCGGTTACATTTTCCAACTTTCTCAACTGAAACTGACGTTTACAATGATAAACATGCCGGAATATAATACAAATATCGTTTCCTCAATGGCCACGGGAAATAATTTTATATGACAATATTAAAGTTTGTGATTTTTTAAAAATATACGAAATTTCCTTGTTACTATTTAGTTAATTGCCTATTACAAATGTAAATACACTTACATAAACAAATGAAGAAAATTATTAAAGTGCATACCATGTTTTTTTCTAATTCCATGCTTTAAGCGGGAAACGTGACAAACACTTAACCTCTTCCACCCAGGCGCGGCTCCTTTGAAAGGGCATTGGGTCACGCGTCCTCACTTCCTGTCCTATCTTTAATTTAGAAGTAAATGTTTTGTAGGTTATTTAATGTTATTAAATCAGAATTTCCTTCCTAGATAAGATTTCCTTTTCAAGTGACTTTCTACTTTGCTTCAATCTAATACCACGCTTTTTGTAGAGATTCAGTGGTCAGGAACGCTATCTTTTTATAGAGATTCAGTGATCACCCAGCGTTCGCGCCGCCAGTATAACCCAGATATGCCTACTGTCCTATTAAAAGGATAGTTGTTAATGTTTCAAATTACCCTCTCTACATTCAACGCATTTACTTTTTCACAGGTGTCACTATTACTGGTCTTAATTAGAGGCTTGCTAGGTGTGTTAAGACTGGTAATGAGAGTTCTGGTCATCGTTGATTTTGAGATGTGGACGTGAGAATTATTCTTCGTTTATTTCATCTATGGCATCCGAGACGCAAATCAGATAAGAATGTTAAATATTTTTACAGTTCGGAATTATTTTACAAATTGTTGTACACAAATGACTCCTAATAAACATAAATATAACTTGAAACCACAATGCGTTCGAAATATCTATTCATTGCGACATGGCAATGACGAAAACTTGTTGTCATTTTAGGACAGTAGCATATTCTCATATATTTTGAAATTATTTCGCTTTTTCAATTTTAGTGGATTTTCCCTGCATGAAATGCTATCTACGTTTGAAAATTATGCTACGGGCGAAATTTCATCTCAAATACAGATATATCACTATAATGCAGCCTACAAATGCCACACAGAGTTCGTGTGCACTCAAAATTGGGTTTCTGGCGTCTTGTCAGCCCACTGAGGTGTGTGGATATGAAGGGAAAAGTTGAGACAGTGTCGGATGCAGTTGCTGGGTAGCTAGTCGGCAGAGCGTTGGTGCGCTAAGCCAAAGGTCCCGGGATCGATACCCAGCTCTGGAACAATTTTTCCTTTGAAATTATTCAAGTGTGCTTCACAGGAAGAATATCTGAAAGCCAGATTTTCACAGCAAGATCTGTTTACAAGTGAAGGACTGGTGACGTTCTGGAGGGAGATATTGAACGGACATAAGTTTCTATTGTTTTTCATTTAGTATTTTTGGAAGAGGTCTTAACAATGTAGATTTTATAAAATGAACTGAAACCTGTCTTTCGACATTGCCACAGCAATTGCTTCATTTTACGTATCGTCACTTCTCTCCCAATATAACCTCCTCCTCGAAACTTCAACACTCTTTTCGCCTATTACTTATTTTTACGTATCAATAGCAATACGGTACTATTCAATGACGAAATCATTCCAGAGTTAAAACGAATTTAGCCACAATGCATCATTCTTCAGAATAATATTAGTAGTAGTAGTAGTAGTAGTAGTAGTAGTAGTAGTAATAATAATAATAATAATAATAATAATAATAATAATAATAATAATAATAATAATAATGTTTTATTTTAGCTGGCAGAGTTAAGGCCATAAGGCCTTTTCTTCCACTCAACCAGCCTTAATCAATACAATACATATTTAAATTACAAATATTTACACTACACTTAAAATGTTCTCCAGCAATATTCTTCAATTTTAACGACTAGTAGATTACATATGTATTTATTTAAATTTAGATAAACCTATAAGGTAAAGTAGTAACTTAATTTATGAGCTAATTTAATTCAATCAATTATAATTAATTTAATATTTGAGATAGCTAGCAAAATGATGAAAATTAATTTAATATAAGCTTACTAGGACTATGTTAAAGGGAGAAAAAAAAATATATATATAAATCTAAAATATAAAATATAAATATAAAGAAACTGTAATAAAATAACGTAATAATTTGTTAATAATAATAATGATAATAATAATAATAATAATAATAATAATAATAATAATAATAATAATAATAATAATAATTGTAAATTACATTGTATCCTTTCATGTACGCATAGTATACAATTATTCCTCAAAATGTATGTTCATATACCTACTGTCCTTTTAAAAGCACACCTGTTTCTAGCTCAACCAGTTACAACTAGAATGTTTCGACACCATACAAATACTTCAGTTATATACTGCATTAAATGAGATTTGAAAAATACACAAAAATTGCAAAAAAAATATTTCAGGCATATCCGGGATAATAGAGACACTCTCCTGTTATTTAACTGTTAGGCATGTTGTCAGACAAATACTTTCGTCCTTGAAGTGGATGGCGGGGCAATGGCTGGCTACGGGCATGGTGAGTGACATTGATTTGGGGGGGGTGAACATTTACAACTATGTTGATCCGGAGGGTGATGAACTGTCTCACTTCAACTGAGAGAAAGTTTGTAACTGAAAAAGGGATTAGATGAGTTCGTGCTTTCGTCTGTGCGGCAGTGCGTGTACCGGCTTTAATTTACAATCTATACTAATAATAAATCTGTAGCCGAAATTTTTCTGGTAATTTTCGATTTTCCAAAAATAATTGGTCCTAACATATATAATTAACCACCCTGAAACCGAAAATCGCATTTTTGAAATTTTTGTTTGTATGTCTGTCTGTACGTTTGTTACCTTTTCACGCGATAATGGCTGAACCGATTTATATGAAAATTGGAATATAAATTAAGTTCGTTATAACTTAGATTTTAGGCTATATGGCATTCAAAATACTTTATTTAAAAGGAGGGTTATAAGGGGGCCAGAATTAAATAAATCGAAATATCTCGCTTATTATTGATTTTTGTGAAAAATGTTACATAACAAAAGTTTATTTAAAAATTATTTCTGATAAGTTTTATTCTTTACAAAATTTTGATAGAACTGATATTTAATGAGATAAATGAGCTTTAAAATTAAAATAACGCCATCTAAGACGGTGCAATGACATAACAAATGACTTCGTCTATAAGGGGCCTTGGACAACAACAATCGAAAAAGGGGCCTTGGACAGCAACAATCGAAAGCTATTAAACTTAGCCTACAGACAATGTTTCTGTGTTTGTATGAAGTAAGCTAAATTAACCGATTTGTATAATTAATTATTATTTCACCATTGGAAAGTGTAGTTTCTCTAGATGGACATACTGCTATAATGTTATCACAGTAACTTCTTAGTAAATCGAGGACAGGTAAGATTAAAATAGCTTCCTATGCATAGAAAATTTGATAGGCTTTTTTGTACATTCGTTTTCTGTATTTCTTAAAATAATATTTATGTACACACTCATTTTAATCTCAGAGAATTAACGAACAACGAGAGTGTATTGATTTAGTATGCAGTAATAGTACGTTAGCTTAGCAATCCATTATTTTATAATTCAAATTTTAACTATGCTCAATCGAATCGTGTTAAAATACATAAAGTAGACTATATATGCAATAAATGCAATGCAAAAAAAAAAAATTGGGTAATGAGCCAAGCAGATTATGTTGCGCTGTTGTAAAAGTTGTTGCTTCTGAGATTCAAGAGCCCCCACAACAAATTAAAAACTTTCTTATCGGAGTACGTCCGTTATCAACGCACTTTTTATAGTCTATACTGTAATATAATATAATATAATATAATATAATATAATATAATATAATATAATATAATATAATATAATATATACTAATAATAAATATGTAGCCGAAAATGTTCTGGTAATTTTCGCTTTTCCAAAAATAATTGGTGTTAACATGTATAATTATTCATCCTGAGACCGAAAATCGCTTTTTTGACATTTTTGTTTGTATGTCTGTCTGTCTGGATGTTTGTTACCTTTTCACGCGATAATGGCTGAACGGATTTCGATGAAAATTGAAATACGTTGTAATTTAGATTTTAGGCTATATGGCATTCAAAATACTTCATTTAACGGGGCCTGAATTAAATGGAAATATGTCGCTTATTATTGCTTTTTTTGTGAAAAATGTTACATAACAAAAGTTTCTTTAAAAACGATTTCCGATAAGTTTTAGTCTATGCAAAATTTGGTAGGTCTGATAAACTTCTAAAATAATAATACAGTACGTTTTCATCGCCGCCTCAGATTGTAGCATTGTTGTTCCTGCAGTAATTCCCATGGGCAAAATATAAAATTTTTGAGTAGAAAGAAAAAACACATTTATTCATTCCATGGTAAAGGTACATAGGAGATCGTGAATTCTTACATTTTCGAAAGAAAGAAATATAATTACATATCACTGTTTATGCTGTATCACTATTTAAGTTATTTGAAGGTTTCAGAACCATAGTGGGCCAAGCGCCATTTACTGAAGACGTAGAAAACAAGGCTTAAAATTAAGTTATTACCATAATTCAATGGAACCATATAGCAAGTAATATAAAGTTTACACATTAAAACTAAATGATATGTCAATCTTCATTAAACTATAGTTGCGTGTAATAATAAATAAGAAACATGTTAAAGGAATTGTCATTGCACCAAATGAGTGCTCTCTGGACCAAAATGATCACAATTTAATTATTTAAATACAATTTCAATTAAGTAACATATTAAACGATTTATCCTTCTAACAAACACGAATGTTCCCTGGATCAAACGTCCTATTTTAATTATGTAATTACTTTATATTTATTTCTAACAGGTGCAGCGGAGCGCACGGGTACGGTTAGTATAAAAATAAATATGTTACAGTAGGAAATTGCTGATCAGTAAAGTTACTATATAAAGTATATATCTATTTGGTTGGTTCTTAAATAAATTCCGTGTGTATAACTTGTGATTCTAGGCCTATATTGTATGATTATTCAGTGTTGTAAAATGCACCAGGGCGAGTGCCTGCTGTTTCCAACAGGTAGCAGCACGCACGAGGCGCGAACATAGACTTACTGGGCGCGAAGGAGTATGGCAACTGGTGGAACTTGAGTCTAGAGCCCAACCATCAAAAGCTTCCACTTGAGTAAGTAGTTAGAATTTCACTCACCAGGTGGCAGTGGTGTTACAGTTTTCGTATTAATAGAATCTTCTGACGCTAGATGGCGGCAACACTAAAGCCGAAAACAGTGACTGTGTTTTTGTTCAAGTTAACAGTTATTGTATTCGTGTTAAAATGAGGTGTTAACAAATGAATTTAAATACTATTATAGTCACAATCATGCCATGGTATGAAGAAAAATTTCACAACCTCGAGCGGGAATCGAACCTGCATGATTGTGACTATAATAGTATTTAAATTCATTAATATGTCACATCAACGGACGTGTATACGTCACCAAACATCGTAAGATGAAGATTATATAGAGGTGTTAACAGTTAAATAATACTTACTTACTTACTGGCTTTTAAGGAACCCGGAGGTTCATTGCCGCCCTCACATAAGCCCGCCATTGGTCCCTATCCTGAGCAAAATTAATCCATTCTCTATCATTATATCCCACCTCCCTCAAATACATTTTAATATTATCTTCCCATCTACATCTCGGCCTCCCTAAAGGTCTTTTTCCCTCCGGCCTCCCAACTAACACTCTATATGCATTTCTGGATTCGCCCATACGTGCTACATGCCCTGCCAGTGGCGATTTCTCTTAAAGAGCACAGGAGCAGTGCACCACATCTTCAAATAACACATGTTTTTTAATTTATATCAATGAGCTGCAGTAGACTATGTGAGCGACAAAATTCTTTATTATAATACTATGTAAAAATAACACTGCACGTGTACTGTTCTTATTGACGCCTGGGACTTACGTTTACCGCTCGACACTTGCGGCACACTGTTCCATTCGAGCATGCGCAGTAGTACTGTTTCACTGGCAGGCTTTGGAGCATGGTTGGGAGCCAGTACAGTGTGCGTAGGAGGGGTTAGGTGCACTTTTAGATGTGTTCTTAAGCTCGTTCCATCATAAATGTTACAATGAATAGTGTGCAAAATCTTTTAAATGTGTAATTTTCTATTAGACCTTTACACGAAAAGATCAAAATAAAGAAGATGGGTAGACCTACACATGAATTAAAATTATAAGTGACGAAGAGCAGTAATAGAGAAGTGACAAGAAAATTCAACATTCGGACTTACAAAAAAATGCAATATGCGGCTCCAATAGAAAAACTCTGTATTTTGTTTTTCTGGCTTATTGTTCGACAGCGAACATTTATTGACAAAAATAAGTATGTTTTATGAATTTTATTTCTTTTTCTGTTTGAATTTAGGACTGTGCGTAGTAACTATATAATTTTGATTATCGTTCTGCAGATATGATTGATTTGAAGCAGTGAAAACAACAAAAAGAATTAAAAAGCACGATTCTTCAGGTGCACACATCAACAATAATGTTAAATTAGCAGTGTTGGGTCAAACAAACATACAGACACAATTAGATTCAATTTGATTGTTGAACTACACAATGATAAAGCTACCAAGACCAGATATGTGCGTGCGGTTTTGTGGAGCTTTTGAGTTGGCTTTAAGAGGTCACGAAGACGGAAACTCACCTTTAAGCGCTAGTATTTTTCTTGGCCTCATTAATTTCAGTTCTGAATTAGACGCACTCTTAAGGAACATTTGGAAAGAGGAACAGTGTTTAAGAGCACATCAAACACTGTACAGAACGAAATCTTTCAAGCCATTTTGATGTATGCCATGATGAGATTTCAAAGAAATAAAGAAAGCTGCTTACTTTTTAGCAGTTAAGGCTGATGAGACGACACACGTATCGAATGCTTGTGAACGTGTGAACTGTGTTATAAAACGCAATATAGCGAAAACAATATTATTTACGGTGTGCTGCAATAGAAATTGAACACTTTACTTTGCTATTACTGGACCTATATAGGAAACTGATTAACTGCAATTTCTTGACTAACAAAATTATGTAAATCTATACCTACGTAACATATGTTAATAGTTATGTAGTAGTTAGTACCTATAATAATAGACTAATAATAATAATATGATAATCATAATCGTAATAATATTTGTGCACCACCAGGATTATTTATCACCACACGCCACTGTGCCCTGCCCATCTCAAACGTAACAGTTAAATAATGGGGAAAAAATTTGTTTGCAAGCTGTGCGACAGGGAGTATGATTATTATAATAACCTTAGGAAGCATGTAAATAGATCTCATCCTGGGACAGTAGACGAAATTGCTCCTAAACTGAGACAAATTGACTTGAGTAAATACAAGTTTAAATGTTCTTATTGTGACATAATGTATATTCAAAAATATCATGCTACATTTCATGAGCGGAAAATTCATGGATTGCCTTCTAACTCAGCTCTTCATGAAAGTAAAAAGTGCCCTTCATGTAATTTTACTTGTGGATCAACAGAAGAATTATGTAATCATTTGCATACAATACATTCTATTACAGTTGATAGAGAGACTGTAGAATTTCAAAATAGGGACCAGTATGATAAATGGAAGTGTAATATTGAAAAGGAGTCATTTTCCAAATATGTTAAAAGTTATTCAAATTTGAATATTTATCATGTCACAGATCAGGCTATTACATATCTAATTTGTTCGTGCCCTGTATTTTTAGATGTTTTATGCCCTTTCCTTTAGATATGTAATAGCCTGATCTGTGACATGATAAATATTCATGGGTACATCCTTTCAAATTTGAATAACTTTTAACATATTTGGAAAATGACTCCTTTTCAATATTACACTTCCATTTATCATACTGGTCCCTATTTTGAAATTCTACAGTCTCTCTATTAACTGTAATAGAATGTATTGTATGCAATGATTACATAATTCTTCTGTTGATCCACAAGTAAAATTACATGAAGGGCACTTTTTACTTTCATGAAGAGCTGAGTTAGAGGGCAATCCATGAATTTTCCGCTCATGAAATGTAGCATGATATTTTTGAATAAATATTATGTCACAATAAGAACATTTAAACTTGTATTTACTCAAGTCAGTTTGTCTCAGTTTAGGAGCAATTTCGTCTACTGTCCCAGGATGAGATCTATTTACATGCTTCCTAAGGTTATTATAATAATCACACTCCCTGTCGCACAGCTTGCAAACAAATTTTTTTTCCCCATTTTAACACCTCATTTTAACACGAATACAATAACTTTTGACTTGAACAAAAACACAGTCACTTTTTTTTAACAGGAACATGTATGGTACATAAGTGTCAGCCTTAAAAGGCGTTTACTTTAACAGAGATGGTTAACAAGCAGGAACATTTTATTTTTAATTGAGGTGACCGATCTTGACGGTAGTTGTTACTTCATACTCTTGTTGCCAGGGCTCTTATCAGAGGATTGGGGTGGTACAGCAAGTCCTTATGAAAGTTTTCTGTACATATCTGTATAGTGTCGTAGAATGATTCTATTTCAAGCATGTCTTGTAGTTGTTTATTGGTGGTTCTATAGTCTGCACCAGTGATAGTTAGGGATACTTTTCTCTGTATAGCATGAAGACGTCTGATAATTTGGAATTTTGCATTACTCCAGATTTCGCAGCTATAGGTCATTTGAGATCTTATAACAGAAGTGTAAAGGATTTTTTTCAAGGGAAGTCTGATGTAAGGTGACTTCAACAATGGATATAGATGAATGAATCTGGCTAATGCTTTGTTACGAGCTGCTTCAACATGGTGAAGAAATCGAAGTTGTTTATCAAGTGTGACGCCGAGTTATTTTACAGATTGTTTATAGTAGATATCTTCGGAGAAGAGATTGAGGTGATCTGGTATTTTTGGCTTTCTTCTGGTAAAAATGATGGCTTGAGTTTTACTTATATTGACTTTTATTCTCCAGTTTCTTAGCCACATTTCCAATATTTTGAGTTGTTTTTGCATAGTACGTTGTGCGATATGTTGATTGAAATGTCACTGGTGAAGTAGGTGGTGTCATCTGCGTATAATCCCATATTGCATTCAGCAATCAATGGAGTATCATGTACATAAACTGAATATAAATGCGGTGCTGAGACGGAACCCTGTGGAACTCCGGCTTTGATATTCTTGATTATTGATAATGTGCCATCCATTTTGACTTGAAAAGCTCTATCTGTTAAGAAACTATGTATTAGGTGAATAAGGTTATCATCTATTGACAGTTTAATTAATTTGAATAAAAGACCCGAGTGCCAAACTGTGTCAAAAGCATATGCTATATCCAGAAATGTAACTATTGTATGTTGGCCGGCTTGAAAGTTATTTGTGATATGGGTTGTGATTCTTTTAAGTTGATGAATTGTTGAGTGATGTTTCTTGAAACCGAACTGTTCGTGATGTACTTTTGATGGAATTTGAAGAATTGGTAGAAGTCTTCTTGCAATAATTTTCTCTAGAATTTTTCCTTGAATGTTCAGTAGACTAATCGGTCTTCTATTATTTGGAATCATTGGATCTTTTCTTGGTTTGGGAAAAGTGACTATGTGAGCATGTTTCCAGGCTTTAGGAAAATTCTGCAATTTTAGACAAGTGTTGTATATTTTTGTAAGATATGTATTTTCGGCTTTAGTGTTGCCGCCATCTAGCGCCAAAATATTCTATTAATACGAAAACTGTAACACCACTGCCACATGGTGAGTGAAATTCTAACTACTTACTCAAGTGGAAGCTTTTGATGGTTGGGCTCTAGCAACACCAAACCACATATAGTCCGACCATCGGATCTGTGTCCCCGTAAGATATGCGAACTAAACCTTAATTCCTCTTCAGCCTCAGCAATTCATTTCTCTCTCTGTATTCCTATTTCTCTCTTTTCTACCCCTCTCTCTTTCTTTCCCCCACTACTCACAATTTTGAGCCTTCTTGCGGGAGAGTTTATTTTCACTTGCAGTCCAGTGTTGTCAACTCAACATGAATATTGTAGCACGGAGTGGCGAAAGAAATATTATTAAGCAAGTAATAGCATTTTGCATAAGTCAATCAGCGTCATTAGACCTACTTCACTTAAATTATGACTAAGTAATAATTAACCTTACAGTATTATAAGCAATATTCAAGAGACATGACACTGTTTCACGGAAGTTTGGCAACATCCCTATTCGGCAAGGTTCGTGGCCTGCTGTTTGACGTAGCGGGAGAGAAACGGGTGGAATGGGGTGAGTAGAGGCGTTAAATTTTCCAAGAACGACGACAGCGCTGAAGGGGTATAGATCCGATGGTCCGACAATGCACCATCTACATAACCAAAACATCTACGCCATCTACATCAGAAAACCACCTTCCGGTGTTGGCTCTAGACGCAAGTACTGGTGGATGGCAGGTGGCAGCCATAGACTTACTAAATAACCGCTAGACTGCTCACTGGCGCTAGTGTAATGTTCCCAAATTGAACAGTCGACGAGCGACCATTTTTTTGGTAGAGTTGAATAAGTATGGTTCTTTCATGTTCTGCTTTTTATTGCAGCAATACACACGAATGTAACGACAAAGAAGGAAGGAATGTTATAGTTTACTGGTTAGTTAATCCTTAATTTCTACGACGATTTTTTCTCCATATTATGTTACAGAAGACAAACTATTGTACTTGTCTTGTGACTCTTTATGCTTCAAGTTTCCTCTGAGTAAAGATTCCCTTAGCCGAAAGTGGATAGGTGCAATCCGCAGAGAGAATTTCTACCCTACATTGAATCATTCAGTGTGTTCAACTCATTTCGAAGATAGTAATTACCTTTCAAACTACGTTATTATACACTGTTATTGTCCTTCATTCACTCCATATCATTCATTTTCTTCAAACAGCTGTTGTTTCAGTGCATACGTGAATAATAAAATTATTCACGGAACTTAAACATACAGAAACTGCATAAATTATAAAAATATTTTTTTAATAGGCCTATAACTGATTGAAAGTAATTCCTGTCTTAGTTACGGATTAATTATTAAACATTTTCTTATGCTATTGCTGCTGCTACTGCTATTATTACTACTACTACTATTCCTGCTACTGCTGCTACTACTTTTTTTGACTTCATACGCAGTTTAACCTACAGATTGAATTAAAAAGTTGACATATTAATTCTTTTATTAACCGTGGTCATGAATGTTCACATTCAGAGTTCCTATGAAAATGATGAAAGTCTGAACACAGTACCTATATCTGACAGCCAGGGTTGTCGGGTATCCCAATTTAGGCGGGATTCTCCCAATTTCCTGGTTGAGTCCCGATTAAAGGGAGTCGGGATTGACAAAAATCCCGATTTTGCAGATATTAGCCGTGAACATATTTAAACAAATTAGTCTATATTTCCTATTATCCGATATTTTTATTTATATATTGACTCAAATGGTAACATTGTAAACACAGAGATAACCTGCGGATATTTAGTAAGTCTATGAGGTAGCCCAGCTGATTGCCGTAAGGCAACTAAACTCGCAAAATAATACTTCTTCTAGTTCTACCTCATTGTTGATTATTCCGTTTCGGTCTCTAGTCGCTGTCCTCGCAATTAGTAAACACTGTGTATTTCAAGTGCGTTGATTGGCAAGAAAGATAGCGTTTTGATATCGTACTTTACACTAATAACAGAGACATACAATTGCTGCGTTTTATAATTTAGTGAACTATGTTTAAACATGGATTCATCGTCAGATAGTGAAACTGTTGCAGTACCGGTTCCAAAATTAATTTATTAGCAGATTGTTAAAACATAGGCTATTCGCGGTTAGTAAAAGAAAAAAATTATTGTAGTGTTCACTGTACTGTGTGTCCTTCGTATTTTAGTGTTTCTCACGGAGGCGAATAGGCATATTACATTAAAAAGCATGTGAACACTGTCTTAGGTTAGCTTCTGATGTCCCGACTTCCCTCGCAGAAAACCTAGCAACTCTGCTGACAGTAGAGACAGGGTATTAAAGGTATCGCAAAGGAAGTATTGTTCCTTTGAACAAAAACATTCAGCTTTCGGATACGCAATACAACACGTATTCAAATAGTGGTTTCGAAATCCCGCGCATTTTCTGCCTAACAAATGGCGGCTTTCTGCTGCTTCAATTTGGGAACATATTTCTCACTTCTCCGCTACGGCGTGGTAGGGGCTCTGTGGCAGCAGGAGGGGGCACGCGGAGAAGTGGCGGGCATCTCCTCGTCCACTTGGTTCAGAGGCGTGCGACCAGGAAGGCGTGTTGCAAGAGAAAGAGAGAGCAGTGACGACTACTCGCGTGGATTAGAGATAGTCAAGCAGTGTGTTGTTGTTAGAAAAAAACCACAGGAGAATCCTAAAGGTGTATTAACGGTGTTTCATAATGAATGGAATTAAGTATTTATAATCGACACATTTAACACACGCGGACAGGCTTGCTACGAAAGAACAAGGATCGCCAAGACCCGTTCAGAATATAAAACAGGAGTCAAGTGATAGAAAGAGGGCTTACACCAGATATTTCAACAAATCGTTGTACGAAAATTGTGAATGGATTTGTGGCTATGAAGTGAGTAATACATTCTTTTGTTTTCCGTGTGAACTGTTTGGGGGTGAAGATAAATGGTGGACAAGAACAGGTATTACGGATTTGAAATATTTACCTAAAAAAAAACACGATCTCTCGCAATCTCATTTAGAAAATATATTAAGTTTAGCATTGATAGGACAAAATAATATTAGAGAACAACTTGATGAGGGCTCTAGAATTTTGTTCGGAAGCATAATGACGATGTGGACAAAGAACAGATATATTTCGTCACGCATTACTGATGCAATGAAGTTATGTGGAGAATTTGAACTCGCCTTAAGAGGTCATGATGAAACTGAGGACTCTGGTAAAGCGGGTGTGTTCAAAGGTTTAATAAATTATACTGCCGCAATTGATAGTGCCCTAAGAGATCATTTAGAAAATGCGAAGGTGTTCAAAGGCACCTCAAAAACTATTCAAAATGATTTGTTTTTTTGTTGATTATTTAACGACCCTGTATCAACTACTAGGTTATTTAGCGTCGATGAGTTTGGTGATAACGAGATGGTATTTGACGAGATGAGGCCGAGGATTCGCCATAGATTACGTGATATTCACCTTACGGTTGAGGAAAATCTCAGAAAAAACTCAACCAGGAAATCAGCCCAAGCGGGGATGGAACCCACGCCCGAGCGCAACTTCAGACCGGCAGGCAAGCCCCTTAACCTACCGAGCCACTCTGGTGGCTAAAAATGATTTGTTGTCTAGTATGTTGCCAGTGTATCAGCAACATATAAAATAAAAGACTGAATGCATTAGCTGTGCTCTCGCTAGAGAAGAAAGTGATTTGTGACATTTCTGAATTCAACAAGAAGATTATTGAAGATTTCGCTACAGCTAAAGAAATGCGAGTTCATCTGATATACAAGCATTAAGTTTTAAGGGGAGGCAGAGGTGAATATTTCAAAATCCACAAAATTTATCCGATTTGTTTGAAATTGATCATGGATACCAGTGGCGGTTCCTCGGTGGAGGGAAGGGAGGAACGTCCTCCTCACATTTTCTTCTTTTGAAAGTAAATACCAAATAAAATATGTGCCTTGAAATTCGAGAAAGATTCGATAATTTTTAAGTTCACAGCTATAAGAAAAACTCGGTTGATCGAGTTTTAAACGACGCACGCTCATGTGCTGTAGAAAACTGTGAGAAAGATGCGAAATTATCTGTGTAGAGGAAAGGCACTCCATTCCTCCTCTACTGCAGTTAACACACATAGACAACGGCGCACTAGCGGCCAGAGAAAGAAGCAGAGTTTTAAAGCAAGTAAATGAACGGAGAGGGAGGAGATCCTCCTCTGAATCAGTCATGGGCGAGAAATAGAAACCGACTGGTCGCGCAGCAAGCTCGCTACCGCTGCCAACTAAGGATGTTGCATTCAACCACACTATAACACATCTAGGAGGAGACACGTACTTCGATAGACACTGCTGGTGATAGGACGTGTTTTTTGACGCTACTTCTTACGAGCAAGTCATTGAAGAAAACTTAGTGTATTAGAACTATTTTCGTGTTGTGTTATTTAGTTCTACTTTTGTGTGTAATATATATATATATATATATATATATATATATATATATATATATATATATATATATATATAATTAAACTATTAGGGATTATAAAACGTAAAACTTGTGCTGGCAGAATATCAGCACAACATCGCCACAAATGGAAACCCGATAGCGGGTTCTCACAACATGGCCAATTCGATTCAACGTGTCAACATGGAACACGAATCTACTACACAATCATCTGATTCTGTCGACGGCACAGCCTCTATACCCGTACGAGTCTACAGACGACCAAAGGAAAACCTGAGCATCATTGAAAGTCAACCAGGAGTATTCACTATCGTGACTGCGAGTAAAACATCGCCAACAACAGTAACAAACAGCAACAAAACTGTAAGTACAAATATCACATCAACAGTGACACCGACAATAAACAATTCTTCAGCTTCCTCTTCAAAGAGAGAACCTAAACAAACGTAAATCACAAAGAAACAAAAATTAAACCAAGAGGGAAACGAACACTGGCAGTCAAATATACACCCAAGTATACCATTAAGTAATTCATTTTCTCCTCTCGAACAAGAACTGGACCAAGAACATATTTATGAACCCATGGATGACAACAATAAGCCATCCACTACCCCAGATAATACGACTAAAAGAATTAGAATGCCACCAATAGTTGTAAAAAAATTACCGGATGGAAATTTCTTTGAACAAAACAGGACAATACAAAGTAGGCTGAGTCAACCCATAAAAATTAGTTACTCATCTGACGGCATAAAATACTACACTTCATGCAGAGCTGACTATGACAAACTCTATAATATTCTACAACATGAAAAACTTCAATTCTATTCCCATGAACCACGAGAAAACAAACTCATACAAGCAGTACTAAAACGACTCCCCGCATCTGTTGAATCAGCTGTTGTAAAGGAAGAATTACAGAAACTAGGCTACGCAATAGAACATGTGCGACAAATGACGATGTCATATCATACACCAGACGGATCCACTCAGCGACGCCCAATTCCAATCTGGGTTATAACACTCCCAAACACTGAATTTTCTAGAACCATTTATCAATTACACGACATCAACAACCACTTAGTAACTATTGAAGCCTACCGACCAACTCCTCACGTAACACAATGTCACAAATGTCAGGGTTTTGGACACACATCAAAACGTTGCAATCTAGAAACTCATTGCGTAAAGTGTGGAAACGATCATTTATTTGTAGACTGCCCCTCGAAAGGAATCCAATACCCAGCTAAATGCGCCAACTGGCAAGGAACACATACTGCCAGTTACGGACAGTGCCCAATTCAATAAGAACAACGAGACTTGCTTCGACAGAAACTGAGAAACAAACAAACCATAAACTCCACAACAAACAAACATCTACCAATACCAACACAAGACGACTTTCCTACATTGCGACAACCAAGATCGAGAAATTTATCAGCTTTCGAAAACACTTTCGGCTCATCTTCAGTACATTCACAACCTGTTCTTGAATCTCTTGCCGATTCATTAAAAGATATTATTGCTCTTCTCCGAGGAATAAATATAAAGGGAATTATTCGTACAATTAATATAATAATACAACGCCTCAAAACGACACCAGACCCTTTGTCTAAAATAATGGTTCTACTAGACGTATTTACTCTATTCGCAAATATGAACTCCACTGTCGATGGACCTTAAACCAATGGTAGGACACAAAAATCTGTTATTACTTAATTTGAATGCAAATGGAGTCAAAAACCAAACCTACGAACTACAACAACTACTAAACAAATATGACATAGATATAGCATGCATCACTGAAACACATTTACAACCAAATAGGAAATTTAAAATCTGCAACTATAAAATCCATCGTACAGACAGACTTCAGAGAAATGGTGGAGGAACCGCTATAATTATAAAATCCAATATACCTCATAGACGAACAATATTACCACAATTCAACATATTAGAAGCCACTGGAGTTTACATTAATTTCGATAATACTGAATTATTAGTGACATCTGTTTACCATCCACCATATCTGCAAATGAACGAACCTGATATGACCTCATTAGTTTCCGTCCATAAAAATTTCGTCTGCTGTGGTGATTTGAACGCAAAGAATACAGCCTGGAATTCCCGTATCACTACGCCAAAAGGTCAATTTCTATTGGACCATTCTATAAAACATCATTATGCGATTGCAGGCCCATTAATGCGAAACCCATATCCTTGGTCACAAATACATAAACCAGATGTTCTAAACATCTGTTTATATAAAACCAATACTATCCCAACCAATCAGCAATGTCTCACAGCGTTGGATTCCGATCATATTCCAATCCTAATTACAAACAACAAACCGATCACAAAATATGAAATGAAAAATATAATAGCAAAGACGACAAACTGGGACGAATATACAAAACAACTCCACGAGTCAATACCAGTAAATATCCGTATTTTTGAACCATTGGATATAGATACAGCACTACAATTATTTACGGACACGATTATTGCAACCTACAACTCTGTCACTACTACATCACCAATACCTCCATCACTCAACGAATTTCCAGACCTGAAACCACTCCTTACAGCCGAAGCTAAAGCAAGGAAAAGATGGCAGGAATTCCGGGATCCACAAGCCAAGAGAGCATTTTACAGATACCAAAGGGCCATACGAAGAAAACATGAAATATACAAAATAAACGCCTTCGCCACAAAAATAGAAAATTCTCCACCAACTAAAAAAGACTTCTGGAAATTAACAAAAAGACTATTAGGTAAAACAAATACCTCACATAACACACCTATACAAAATATCAACCACCAAATGATATATGATCCTCGAAAACAAGCCGAAATTCTTGCAGATTCGTTCTAACATCGTTTTGAACCACATGAAGAGCCATCCCAACCTAAATTCACAGAGGAAGTCACGCAAATTGTTAAGAGCATACTACAACAGCTTCCAAGGCATACTATACCAGTCATCACCCCACGAGAAGTGCATAACATAATCCGCAAAATTCCACTTCAGAAGACAGCTGGTCCAGACCACATTCCTCCACAAACATTGAAGAAATTACCCCGACGCTTCATAATACACCTAACGAAGATCTACAATGCCTGTTTCAAATTCATTTACTTCCCACAAGCATGGAAAGAAGCCATAATTATTTCAATCCACAAGCCAGGAAAAGGACCCCACACTTCCTACAAGCTACAGACCTATCAGTTTACTTGACTTCCTAGGAAAGATACTGGAAAAACTTCTGCTATCACGACTACGTCCAATCTTAACTGCTCCAGATGTTATTCAAAACGAACAATTTGGATTCAAATCTGAACATAGCACTCGGGAACCATTGGTCAGGCTAACGCACTTCATACAGACAGGATTCTTATCTCAACAACATACCGTTGCTACATTTTTAGATATAGAGCAGGCATTCGATACTATCTGGCATGATGGACTTCTGTATAAGTTACAAAAACTCTCAATCCCTGATGTATACATTCACCTAATAGCAAACTTTCTGGAAGGAAGAACATTTCAAGTCCGTTATCTCAAACAAACTTCCACTTCCAAACCAATTCATGCAGGAGTACCTCAAGGTTCCATATTAAGTCCAATTCTATATTTAGCTTACGTTCAAGATATCCCCTCGCACTCAAAATGTCAACATCCTCTCCATGCAGATGATAGTCATATATGCGAAGCACTTCAATATACAGTATGCCCGCAAACATATGCAAGAAGCTCTAGATAAAATAACGCAATGGTCAACGAGATGGCGGCTTAAAATAAATAACACCAAATCAGAGGTAGTCATATTCACAAGACGTTTCCCCCGTATAAATGAGCCACTTCACATTCAAAATCAAGCCATCCCCTTTAGTTCATCAGCAAAATATCTTGGAGTCCTCCTTGACAAGAGACTAACGTTCAGACACCATATTCATTCCGTGAGTAATAGAGCTTTTCAACGACTCATGTTCCTATATCCCATCTTCAAGAGCTCAATACCAACAAAAACCAAATTACAACTGTACATATCCGTCATCAGATCACTCATGATATATGCATGTGATGCATGGTCTCACGCCCACCCCCGGCCATCTTCGAAGACTTGACGGTATCCAACGTGCAGTATGCAGAACTATCACTGGAGCAGATTACCACATCCGAAATACCCAATTGTACAGAGACCTCAACATCAGTTTATTTAGTGACTACGTTCAAACGTTACGGAAAAATTTTCTGGAAAAGCTACATTCTCACATCAACCCTCTCATGCACGAATTAACTCAGTGATCACCCTCCCCCTGCTACACTCAGCTCACCTATCTCCATCACTGTTGAAGATAAAAGGAAGATGAAAACGTCAATGTAATATAATCATATTTCTCTACACGACTGCGAAAGGCAAGGGTCCGTAAGAGACCTGGAACTTATTGAAACAGGCATATAAAGTGCCACCAATTAAAAAAAAAAGGAGACACAACAAAAACAGTTTTAACGCAATGCTATGAAAGACACCATGTAAACGTTTGTAAAATTATAAATAAAAATATTATTCATTGCACTTTATATAGGCTACTATTCATGGTTTGAAACTTTCGTGGATATTTGAAAGTTAAAGTCGGGTTTATGTAAAACAAAGAGGAAGTAGTTCTACGTAGTTGGCCCCTGAAATTCACTTCTATTAATTGTTTACTAGACAGGGCAACAGCCAAGCTGTCAGTTTTGTACAAATATATTTGAAACTGAAAGTAGGTACTCCAAACTACATCATTTTTAACATAAAAAATTAATCGGCCACCGGCAGCTTTAAACAATAATGGTAGTATGACTTTACAAGAACTGACATTCTTCAAAAGCATGTGGTACTGAACACGTAAAATGTACATGTGGCAACACAGATCACGTGGGTGGGTGCAGTGTTCTCGCTTTCCTCAGATTATTTCCCATTCCCATTTCCATTTCCGTAAAACGGTTCCGGTTACGAGTTAGTAGCTAGTCTCTTCCAACACGTGTGATGCTGTAGTGTGCTCGAAAAATGCTACGAGGTTGTGAATTTCCTTGTAATTGTTAATTTGCGCAATTATTCAACAATGAATGGTAGTGAAAACATAATATATTTTGGACAATTCAGGAAACTCAGTTTACAAGAACAGATTATTGCTATAAAGAAGAGGAAGGCCAATTCCAACACTACCTGGTCTTACATGTATGCATGTAGGCTAATTTGTAGCATGTTTCATTCAAGAAAGTGTCATTTTGTGCTGATAACTTCTTTCCTCCGCTTAAGAAATATGCAGGAGCCGCCACTGATGGATACTAAGTATGTTATTAGTAATGGACATACCAAATTTCAACTTTCTAAGTACAATAGTTCTGTAAATATTAACAATTTTATGAAACTTTATATCGTTTGATATAAAATGCTCCATGCATCATATTGTAAAAAAATTTCAATATTCCTTTTTATTTATATATACAGAGAAGCTATATAAATAATAAGTATTAGTTTATTATGGGAATAATATAGTAATACAGTTATCTTGGTTTTAATTTCATACTTTTAAAGGGCACAATATCAAAAACTAACATCGGAATATGAAAATAAAGATAATAAAAATGGAAAAAAAACAAATTTTCATTTTTCTTCAGTTTTGTTCAAAATTTCACCTCTGCCTCCCCTTAAAGTACGTGTATTAGGATATTGCTGTGTTATTTTCTGATTATACAGTGTGTTGCATGGTGTTTTCTTCGACCCAAAATTATGCAATAAAGTTTTGTGGGGAATTTGATCTCGCCTTAAGAGGTCATGATGAAACTGAGGACTCGGGTAAAGCGAACCTCCAATTTCACACTTCACGAGCCGCCACTGCTTCCACCACTTGCTAGAATGCAACCTCCACTACTACTGAGCGTCGGCCTGCGTAGCATAGTCGGTATTGCGCTGGCATTTTATGCTCGAGGTTGCGAGTTCGATCCTGCCTCAGGTCGATGGCATTTAAGTGTGTTTAATTGCGACAGACTCATGTCAGTATTTACTGGCATGTAAAAGAACTCCCGTGGAAAAAATTCCGACACACCGGCGACGCTGATATAACTTCTGGAGTTGTGTTAAATTTATACTACTGAGCAGTGAGATTTCAACCACCAATATAATATTATGGCTATGTTAAGCCTGTCGTAAACCCAATAAATTTTCGTGAGAATTATCTCTCACTATCCTTTCGCCATGCTTTGTACAGTTTGTGATAATGTTTTACTAGACCCCGTAACATATACAAAGAAATCAGATTGGTCATTTTGCATACTGTGCTTCATAACATTTAGCCTATTTCATTAAACATCATAATAACTTCCTAAAATAGGGGTTGCCCTGAAGAACAAAGTATACCAAATATACAAGTATTAGTAAATACGTACAATTTTATACATATTATTATTTTCATAATATTTTACAAAATTACTGAAAAAAAAATATATATAAATACAGGGCGTTTAAAAAATATGGGGCATAATTTCAGGTATGTATTTCCCACATGTAGACAATCAAAATAGTTCATTACAACATGTGACCGGAAATGCTTCATTTCCGAGTTATGGCCTTCACAACATTGAAATTCACCGGAACGTTTTTCTTTCCGCAGGTCGTTGCCGTCAAAGGAGACATTAAGAGGGCACTCTGACAGTTCATTCCGAGGCCAAGGTTACATTCAGTGTTGCGTAGGTGTTAGACTGTGCGACATGTATTCAAATCAAGAGCTGGCAGAGATACACTTCATATAGACTACGGTAAGGCGGACGGCAATACTGCGCTGGCTCGTCGTTTGTACCAGGAGAGGTAACCAGAGCGACAATGTCCAGATCGGAAGACATTTGTACGTCTCCATTACCGTCTGTGCGAGTATGGAAAATTTAACTCTCCTGGTTTGGGAAGGGGACGGCCAAGATCTACAACTCCAGAAGTACAGGAGGAGATTCTGGAGGCTGTGAACGTGACTCCTTCTGTCAGCACACGAAGGGTAGCGTTGCAAGTCAATGTTCCTCATACGACTGTCTGGAGACTGTTGAAAGAGTATCAATTATTGTGTCCTTATCATTTGCAACGTGTACAGGCCCTGTCACCAGCAGATTACCCTGCACGAGTTAGGTTCTGTCAGTGGTTCTTGCAGCAGTGTGGTGTGGGTAAATCCGAACTTTCCTGCCTTAGTATTATTTACAGATGAAGCACAGTTCACACGAGATGGCATAACAAATTTCCACAATCAGCATGTATGGGCGTATAAAAACCCACGTGCAACTGTTCCATCTCATCACCAGATGCGGTTCTCCCTCAACATATGAGCCGGTATCATTGGTGATCGATTAGTTGGACCCCATGTACTTGTAAACAGACTTACGGGGCAGGCGTACACAAACTTCCTGGAAAACACCATATCTCATGTTTTAGAAGACACACCACTGATCAATCGTCAACACATTCACTTCTTGAAGGTCGACTTGGTTGGAAAGTTGGTATAGCGCTGGCCTTCTATGCCCAAGGTTGCGGGTTCGATCCCGGGCCAGGTCGATGGCATTTAAGTGTGCTTAAATGTGACAGGCTCATGTCAGTAGATTTACTGGCATGTAAAAGAACTCCTGCGGGACAAAATTCCGGCACATCCGGCGACGCAGATATAACCTCTGCAGTTGCGAGCTTCGTTAAATAAAACATTACTTTTTTTTTCACTTCTTGCATGATGGCGCTCCTGGCCACTTCAGTCGTACGGCTCGCCGGTACTTGGATCGAAGGTTTCCTGATCGATGGATAAGTAGAGGTGGCCCAATTGCTTGGCCTCCACGCTTACCTGATCTGAACCCTCTCGATTTCTACTTGTGGGGCCATTTAAAATCATTGGTTTATTCGTCTCCGGTGCCTGATTTGGAATCCCTTCGGAATCGAATTGTGGCATGTCCTGAGGACATACGCAATACTCCTGGAGTTTGGGATCATGTTCGCAGGTCAATGAGACATCGATGTGAGGTCTGTATTCAAGCAGGAGGTGGACATTTTGAACATCTTCTGTAATGACAACGACCTGCGGAAAGAAAAACGTTCCGGTGAATTTCAATATTGTGAAGGCCATAACTCGGAAATGTAGCATTTCCGGACACATGTTGTAATGGACTATTCTGATTGTCTACATGTGGGAAATACATGCCTGAAATTATGTCCCGTATTTTTTAATCACTCTGTATATATAGATTTTTAAGATTGCCTGCTGAAATTTTCACATGATGAAAGACTTAATTTTTTGATTACCAATGAAAATTATACACATAGTTGTTATCATTGCAAATTATACACATTATTTTCATAAAATACAAAATTACTGAAAAATATAACATTTTTAAGACTGCCTGCTGAAATTTTCAGAAGAATACAGACTTAATTTTGTTTACATTCTTAAAATGAGCAAAAAGAAAGTCCTTTCTAGACTTTAACCAATATTGTTTTTTTGGGGGGGGGGAATTTCTACACATGCTCTACAGGAGGTTGAAGATCAATACAATTACAGTTCTCATTCTGTTTATCATGGTCTTTTCTAGCTGCTGACGTTGATTGTAATTCCTTGTAGAAGGTCAGTCTAGGATCTTCTCTAAAATTCAGTCCACTCCTTGCAAGAAGATTATGAATATCCCTTATCTTGAGTGCAGATATCAGCCTCGAAGCATTTGTTGCTGCAGACGGGCGCTGCAAATGACCCTATCTTTCCGAAGTAGTGAAACAGGAGAGGCACTGCCACTGAAGTAAAACGGTTATTGATAATTTCCTGTATTGTTTCTCTGTTTACTGCTAAAGGAAGAAAATGGATCACTATACTTGGCTTTCTTCCTTCTTTGCCTATCTATTTCATTACTTTTCCTCTTCCTGGAACCCACGTTTCCTTACCCAACTGTCACCACATCTTCCATATTTTCTATTCTCTTGCCACTCACATAAATACAACAAATTTAGTTTGTTCTCACGACATTGACTGTTACAACGGTAGACAACAATTAAAATTATTTAAAGTAACAAAATTAAAAAAAAAACCTGTTGCACATTACGTTAATAAAACGAAAGAATGGATATAACTTAAACTGAAGAAAACAGTTTTTTGGATGTAACTTATTTTGAGTCAAACGCAGGTTATCATCATCCTGTCAACTGGAGGATATAACTTTTTCTGCACAGAATATCACACGTATAGACGCAGGGGACCCCTAAAGTAGTAGTAGCAGCAAGAACTCGATTAGAAAAATGGATCTAACTTGTTTTGCATTTGAGCTCTTCAATAATTGTTCTTTATTATTGTCTGTTGTATTCAACTTCGACTTTCACGAGGCCATGGACATTATAAGACGAAATTCAATAAGTTTGTTGATACATCATGAAGGCCAAAATCGACAATTCGTGCAATAAGTATCTTTACTTAGTCTAGGACAGTACCGGTATTATAAATTTCTCAATGCAGTTGTAGTTAGTGAGCAGATTGTGATTTATCCAACTTAATTCTTTGGAACCACAAGGATCGCTACCACATAATTTAATACCTAATATTGAATCACCAATAGTGCTATTGCGAAATACTGACCCACCAAAATTATGCAATGAAACAATAATTCGTGTGAAAAGAACTTACGCAAAACGTAATAGAAGTGACAATAATAACTGGCTAAACGAAAGGAGAAGATGTTTTAACCCACTTATTCCTATGATTTCCAATAACATGCCTTTCGATTTTAAGCTACAACAATGTAATGGCCATATTAAAATGAAACTCAAAGCTCAAAGCTGCAGACATTAACTTGAAAACTCCGTATTTTTTCACATTCTCAACTATATTTTATACAGAAGAGTGGAAAAGAAAAGATTTTATAGATATCAAAAAGCAATTCAGCGATACTTTTGTCATGTTGCTAATGTAATACAGTATGTTACTGTACGTAAGCCGGTTGAAAGTAACACTATATTAATTCTAAAATATACATCTTTCAAAATATTGTTGCTCATACCCGAAAATGTATTACTGCGAAATTCTAACTGTATAGTCACGTTGCCAAATGTAGTATGTTAAGCGTTGTGGAAATAATAATCCCTTAATTTCTAAAATGTCGGTATACGTCTGTCAGAATACTAGTCTTTATGTTAAAAATGACTTACTACGAGTTTATAGTTTATGTGTATTCTGTATATAAAATAAGAATTAATATAATTAAATAATATGTTCTGAATTTGTGAGATATAATTTCTCAAGTCATATTTAAAAAAAGAATAGGCATGTTGGAATCAAGAGGTAAAAAATCTTCTAATGTATATTAATTTATATTGGTTCTTTGGTACGACCGATAAAGAAATAAATTTTGGCTCTCGACGACACCCCAACGGTTCAGACTGTTCTGAAATTCAAGTGAAAGCACACACAGACATGAAATTACATGAATTTCACAGCTTCAGATCAATGTACAGAGCTTATAATTATTTTGTTATTTTATCTCTGCCTCTGTGCAACGTCACATTTGCGAGGAGAGGAAAGGAGACGGCAGAAAGTTTGTAATGCATTTTAATACGTTGACTCCCATGCCTAAGATACGTCACTTGAAATTTAACAGTCACTGACCGGCAGAGATAAAATGTAAGATTTGCAGAACATTGAGACAATGCTAAGTGGGCGTATAGGGACCGAGGGGTGTGTTTTTGTTTTGCTAAACTTCAATAAAATGCTAATTAATTTGTAGCCTGTATGTATGTTCGTTTGGTTTTACTTTATTTATAGTTGATTTTTCTATTATTATATTTGTATGTCTGGTGATGTGGAAGAGAAGGCCTGATGGCCTTAACTACGTCAGAATAAATAAACAGGTACATACACACATTAAAAAAACATTTGAAGGTAAGGCACGTGATGAAATGTTTTCTTTCGTTGCCTGATCTACAGTTGTTTTAAATTGAGTTGATCCATTCAGGCATTTGGCTAAGAAATTCATTAATTCAAGTAAGTGACGCTATGTAAAGATTCATCTTTATGGACAAGGGAAGCTTAGTAAAGACAATTCACTTTTGGTTGTTTATAGTTGAGTTTCTGAGATTTCCAAAAAGTCTAACACCAGTTTAATTTAAAAAAAGAAGCAAAAAGGATAACCCGGGCAACGCCGTGTGATTTCAGCTAGTCTTTCTTATAATTTCTGTCTGGTTATCCATAACTTACCGTGAATAAGCGAAAATCTCTTGCTAAGTAGTAGTGCTTGAGTCTTCTTTCCTGATCCCCTCGACCCTAGTATGACAACTCGATGCAGTGTTGGAGCACCACGGTGAGGTACTCTGAGCAAAAGGGAAGAGCATATTTCTGCAAGCTCTTGGAAAGATCGTTCTCTCGCATCACATTCCTATAAATTATAGTTCTGTGTAAGTATTACGTTTTCTTATATAATGTCCTCGTATAGCACGAATATACATACCATTAAACAAGCATGGTATGCTTGTCGGAGACCTGGCAGACGTTTGTTGTACATCTTGATTGCTCCTAACATATCCACTGAGCGGTCGCAGGGATTTAGGGTAGGACCGAGGTAGGTTTCTGAAAGTAATGAATGAAGAAATACACAATGCACTTATTATCTCTAGATGTGGATAACAAAAATTCTAAACCACATTCTGTCTATTTCATACTGTGTTTATTCCGGGTTGAACTTGATAAGTGATCGGTCCCTTTTAGTTATTGTGAGTAAAAAGCCAACTTGACTTGTATATCATAGGACGGAGGTTTTTTTTTTGATGTACTTATTTACTGTAACGGAGACGTCAAAGAAAAGATCATACAAAATATCTGAATTGCAGTAACTTCATTATTCACAAATTTTTGGAAACGTGTTTCCTTCAATGATGGAAAATTAGTCACAAAGCACTTCTATAAGTCGCAGATCAAGGATGAACAGGTTGTGACATTACCTGGGAAGAGACTAGCCTTGTGCGACATAGTAGACCTGAGTTATAATCAGTGAGCTCTGTCTAAACTGGAGAGAGAACTATCCTGTCTGAAAGTGTGACGCTTGTTTTGCAGGTACTTCATATTGAGCGTATTTCTCTCTCTTTCTAACTAGCGTGTGTCATTCAGTCTTCCGTGAGATTTATAACGAAGTTTGTCTCGAACTTCGTCTCAATTTTTGAAGGCATGTAAATAAAGAACATATGTCCTTTAAACAACCAAGGACTGTCGATACTAAGTTTAATAACAATCAGTCAAGGAATACAGTATGACAGAATCGGTAAAATAAGTTTAATTCTAAGAACTAATAGGCCTACTAAGAATACTATATCAGTAATAATAGTAATGATCCCTCCAGGTCTCATGATGATATATTTATACTGTAAATTGTTCGTGTCATAATACAGCAATCCTTTTTGTCATTGTAATAACAGCAGTATTTATACACTCGAAAGATCAGAAAATGTCCGGTCTTTTTTTTTTTACCATTATGCGATTCTGAGTGAACCTGACTTCTTCTGCTTACAGAAAAGTAACATACATAGCAGACGTAACAAAGACATTCCTGAAAACTGTTTAGAAACCCTAGGTTGCAATATGATTCATCTTTACGTCATCCATTTGAGGAATAAACTACCTGTATTCTATTGTTCGCAGGAGTTTAAAAATAAGACTGAATTGGTTAAATTTATGGTTAAAAGGGTCTGCAAATGGAACTGAAACAGGTGTATAAACTTGTTAAATTAATTGCCACAATTCCTATTACAACAGCGGCAGCTGAAAGAACATTTTCTGCTTTGCGAAGGATAAAAACATACTGCAAGCCAACTCAAGGATAAAAAAGTCTATCTTCGCTAGCAGTATTGTCAATTGAGAAAGCTTTAGGCATACTTGATACCTTAAAAATTCGACCGACATTTTATGATGGGGGAATACATAAATTTATTGGGAAGAACAGGAGGACAGACTTTATCTTCAAGTGAAAGGTTGCTACGGTGATTCATCATCATTTTGCATTAACTACTCCATTCCATATTTACAAGTAAGCTTTATATTTCAGGTGCATCAATTTTATATTTATGGTTTGAATATATAATCTCTTAGAATGTGTGATGAGCTTTATAATAGTGTATAATTATATTTATTCACATAAAAATAAATATTGTGATTATGTTGGTTAGGAATAGAGATATTATTATAACTTTAAGCGTGTCGAAAAATGTTGGTCAGGATTAGCCTTTGTAAGGATTGCTTCTTGGGAAGAAGTAAAGGTAACATTCTATATTGAATTGTTGATAACAATGAAATACTTAAAACATAGGCGCTGATATATTAAATATTGTTGATAGAAATATATAGTTGGTACAATAACCTTTAGAAGTTCGGAAAAAGGAAAGGTAGGGTAGTCAAGTTTACTTGATAATGTCTTCAACGATTACCCCATATTTTTCCCAACAAATTTTTCCCAATCATTATTTTTCCTAATATACTAGCTCCAAAAACCCATTTTCCCAATACCAATTTCCCAAAGCATTATATATCACTCTTCGTACTTCCCAGTATTTTTGGTTCCAAAACGCTACTTTTTCCAATACATTTTTTTTTCCACAATACGGAATTTCAAGATTTACGAAATGAAGTAGTGATTAATATGTGCTTTTATTTACAACTTCCTGAAAAATTTATAAAACAAAATTGTGCCCTAATGTCCGTAGATAATCATCCAGCCTTCCTTCTTCTCTGAAGTCGGTATTATTCACTAACAATATTTTGAATAGCAGCTTGAATGCGGAGCCACTACTTTTTTGCGTTATCACTTGTCCTAATTCCATCTATACAATCGTTGTCTCTGTATCAGCTTGTTATTTAACGAATTCATTTAAGAGACCATAAACTGATGGATGGTGTTTGCTGACTACAATCATAAATCGGTTATGCTATCCCTCGTTTATGTTGTTCGTGCGGTGCTGGTCCAGTAACGTCTCCTCATAAGCGATCCAATTCTCTGGAGGATAGCGTGGCGGTAATACAGCCCTGCAACCTCTTCGCCGACGTCCTCTAATGTATTTTTTATTTATTTTATTGGGTTATTTTACGACGCTGTATCAACATCTAGGTTATTTAGCGTCTGAATGATATGAAGGTGATAATGCCAGTGAAATGAGTCCGGGGTCCAACACCGAAAGTTACCTAGCATTTGCTCGTATTGGGTTGAGGGAAAACCCCGGATAAAAACCTCAAACAGATAACTTGCCCCGACCGGGATTCGAACCCGGGCCACCTGGTTTCGCGGCCAGACGCGCTGACCGTTATTCCACAGGTATGGACCCTCTAATGTATGATCAAAATAGTCCATAATAGGAAGAAACTCATCTGGGACAATTGATTAAATTTTTGAAAGGCACTTATGATGTCCTCAACTGGCACAAAGCTAAACTAAGAAGCATATGCACACCATCCCTCACAACTCTATCTTATGGATCATTGTATCTACCTGTAAACCTTCTGTCTGTACTTTCCTGAACACCGATTGTCCTAAGTGGAAAAAGCAACACGATAGACGAGCCTGACGGAATGTAGAACGAACTGCATTGATGATTGCTACTTCAAAATCGATCATTATTCTGGTAGGCTGCATACACTGTAATCCTCTTTTCCTTGTCTCTTGTTTCACTGCCGTGAAGACTGCCGTATATAACTTTTCTCTTTTTCCGGTCAGTAGAGAGAATATAAATGGGAGAGATATCTCAGATGTTCTGTAAGTTGTTTCCCCTGCCTCCTTATAATTCCAATTATCGTAAATATTTGCGAAAAAATAAGTGGAGAAGCTTAGAAGGTGCCATCAACGAACCAAATTTCAGATCTATATAAAAATTCCAAAATCCATCATCTCCCAATTGCAGTCCTTCTTCATGTTCCTCCAATGAATTAAAACTGAGTAAACTATCCCCATTAATAGTTCTCTTATATTTATTTATTTATTTCGTACAGATCTGCAAGGGAAGTAGGATCCCGTGGTTGTCCTCTCCTACATTCACGTCGCAAAGCTTCTTTTAAGTCCTCTCTTTCTGGAAGTTGATTAAGAACACCTGATGGCACTCTTGAGAACTCTGTATGAAAAATTTGTGCTGATGGAATCTCTGGATGAGCAACTGCCTTTCTTTTCAAATTGCTGACAATTGATTCTGCCTGTAAACTCTCCTGATTTGGCACATGGGCATGATCACCTTCCTTCAAAACATTGATAGAATTTTCTGTACCTTGAGTGATCGCAGTGCCCCTGCATTCATTTTGCGAATAGCTTATATTAGGCTATTCAAAAATATCTGTTCCTAAGTTCCCTGTACTGCAAACGTATCTCAGTGCAATATTGACAACACAGCACAGTCCATAATCTGAACTGTCTCCTCACGCGTTGTTTACACCATCTCGCAGAGTCATTTACAGAGTGGATGTCTGTGGTTGTATTTATGTTATCTGAGTGTTTATTGTGGTATTTTGATATAGAGCATGTAGTTGAAAGTTTGAAAATTTATATTTTAAGCAGCGTCAGTAATTATTTAGAATAGATATCCAATAATTTAATAACATTACTTCTTTAAGAAACTTAAAAATTACCGTATTTTACTTTTAATGTCTTTGACAAGATTTTTAACATAGGCCTACTGCGTCACGTTGCGTCATGATCTAAACTGAGCTTCAATGTAGTGCAAGATCTGTAGTTAGCGGCAAGTATCATATTATTTGCACATTCTTGCAACTTAGTTATTTTACATTTTAGAGGTCGGTGCGCAACCTGTTATCACACAGTTACAGCTATTTGAAGAACTGGACTCAAATATTCTGGAAAAAGAAACGCTTACAAATTACACGAAAATAAAAATAGGATTACAGGAATGTTCTGAAGGTGTAGAAAGATATTTAGAAAGAGATCTGAAAGATTTTGTAGTTAATTTTAGCTGTAAGTGGAAGCAGATTCATAGAAATAAAGAAAAAATTCTTATTAGTATTCTGATTGATTGAAAAATGTAACATTTTCTAAATTAATATATTATGCAATACCCTCTAGAAAAACAGGAGCTGTATCTACCCCATCCATCTCTTCTCTTGAAGACACAGGAAGCTATTATGTGAAAATAGTAGTAGACCTAAAAGAAAGGAAATTCAACCTCTTGTCTTTGCACATTCGCAACAAGAACGAGGTCAGTTAAATTTATTCTTTGAAAAGGAAACTACTGAATGAGCGAGAAAGTAACTTAGTACAATTGAAAGTCAAATTAACCACTAGCTTATATTAGGCTATTCAAAAATATCTGTTCCTAAGTTCCCTGTACTGGAAACGTATCTCAGTGCAATATTGACAACACAGCACAGCCCATAATCTGAACTGTCTCCTCACGCGTTGTTTACACCATCTCGCAGAGTCATTTACCGGTAACCACTAACCCATGTCTTTAATTTGTGTTTATCACAAGGTGTATTTCCAACTGATCTTAAATGTGCTGTAGTAATACCTATATACAAATCTGGTGACAGAAACAATCTCAGTAACTATAGACCTATCTCACTCTTACCAAGTCTCTCTAAACTATTAGAAAAATGTATTAAAAGCAGGCTAATTTATTTCTTAGAAAAAAACAGTCTATTAAGTCAAAAGCAGTTTGGGTTCCGTACTAACATGAGCACGGACGACGCTATTATGAACGTAACATCAAGGATTATCAAAGAATTAGACTCGGGTAAAAAATGTTTAGGAGTTTTTCTAGATATTCAAAAAGCCTTTGATACTGTAGACCATAATATACTCACTTCTAAACTTCATGCCTACGGTATTAAAGGAATCGCTTTAAATTTATTTAAGTCATACTTAAGCAACAGATCCCAATTAACGAAATTTAACGACCAACACAGTGAAATTCGTAATATAAATATAGGTGTGCCACAAGGTACAGTTTTAGGCCCACTACTATTTTTAATATACATCAATGACTTACTCAATATTGATATAGGAAACGCATCTGGAGATATATTTGCATATGCCGATGATACAGCCGTAATTTTTAGTGGATCAATTGGAATGATGCCTACCTAAATGCTAATAGAGGTATAAATATAATTAAGAAATGGTTAGATGAAAATTTGCTCTCATTGAACATTTCAAAAACAACTGCAGTTCCTTTTACATTAACGGCTTCTAGTCTGAGAAAAATCAAACTCGATAAGGATACAAATTTAAAAATACACAATTGCAGTAACATAAACTTGATTGATTGCAATTGCTCTTCCTTGACAGAATCCACGCAAGTAAAATACTTAGGTGTTATCATTGATCAACATTTGAGATGGAATAAACATGTAACATATTTATGTAATAGGTTACGGAAAACAATTCACAACTTTGTAACCCTTTGTGCATATATGCCGATCTATGTTCTCCGTGTTGCTTATCTAGCCTTGTTTCAATCAGTCATTCAATACGGAATAATAGGATGGGGTGGAATGACAAAGACTATCTTAACTCCATTAATATTATTACAAAAACGTATCATCAAAATTTGTCTGCATAAACCACTTGATTATCCGACACAATTTATTTATTCTCAATTCCAAGTACTAAAAATTGAGCAAATATATAAACATACATTATTAACTTATTTTCACAAAAATCGAATGAATTTTATAACTGAAAAACATATACACAACACCAGAAGAAATGTCCCAACTCTTTTGGCAGAACCTAAATGCCACACTACAGCTGGATTAAGACACAGTAGGAATTATGGACCAAGACTATACAATTCAGTATTGAAAAATAATCCAGACCTAAGCAATTTACACATTCTTAAGTTTAAAAATAAAGTGAAAATGTTTGTATGATATTTGATAAATTTTATTATAATTTTTTTTAAGTGTTACTAGCATTATATGGTACTAATTTTTATTGTATTTATCTGATGCATGTAACCTATAAGATAAAACATTGTAATAAATATAAATAGATCATTTTCTTAATTAATAACAGTGTATATCTCCAATAAATGATTCCTTAGCATCGCCACAGATACACTTGATCGTACTTGTCACTAGAAAGTTATTGAAATTTATATTTTCCCCGCCATTCATAAAATATTTTGATATGATACCTCTTGCACAAAAGGAGAGATCTATAACTGAAACTCGACTAATATATTTCAGTATTATTTGTATTTATCCTGGTAATAATGAACAGTTTGACTCGTAGACATTTTGTTTTTACAGCATTAACTTCCCGTGACTGTACGAGGAGATTCGAAGAGAACGGCAGTTACGTAGACATTCAGCTCCCCCCTACTACCAATAATGCACAACACAATGTCAATACGGCGGTTGCTGTCGTCTGCGATACAATGAACTTTTCTGTTGATTTACAAGTTTGGCATTGTTTCCGGTTATTAGGCTATATGCTTATTTAAGTTGTGTTAACTCTCGCTAGTGGTTTTATATTTTATTTTATCCGTCTTAGTATTTATTTTATTATTATAAATATTTTTGTTTTATCACTATTATTATTATTATTATTATTATTATTATTATTATTATTATTAATGAATTATTTTGTATTACAATCTTTGTATCATTTCTGTCATGATTATTCTATTATTATTATTATTATTATTATTATTATTATTATTATTATTATTATTATTATTATTAATGAATTATTTTGTATTACAATCTTTGTATCATCTCTGTCACGACTATTCTATTATTATTATTATTATTATTATTATTATTATTATTATTATTGTTATTATTATTATTGTTACTATTATTTTATATCATCAGCATTATTATTTGAACCCTGTAAAATTTATGTAGACTATTGGACTGTACCCGAGCACGAGCATATGCTCATTTCGGGTATCTATCCAAATGTAAATTCAAATGTAAATTGTAAATAAGTTTGAATTTGAATTTAAAAAAAAAATTTGAATTTGATATATAAAATATGTGCTACTTGTAACTCCCGGTTTCAAGAAAATCTGTTAGACTGGAGGAAAATTATTAATTTTGTCTAAATCCATACCTTATAAATTGATAGTTCCTCTCACACAAACGTAATGATATTTTTTAAACAAAAAATTTATGCTACCTGTAACTTCTGTACAAAGTTTCATGAAAATCTTTTACGTAGGAGAAAAGTTACTAATTTTCTCTAAAATCACCCCTGTAAAGGGTAAGTTTTCTAACACAAACGTAATGAGAGTTTGCACATAAACAATATATGCTCGCTGTAACTTGTGTATAAATGTTGATTGAAATCAGATAGATAAGAGAAAGGTAATTAATTTTATCTAAAACCACTCATACAAAAGGGTGGTTTCTCTTATACAAACATAATGATAGTTTTTTACATACAAAGTATACGATACCTGTAACTCCAGTACAAAGTTTCATGAAAATCTGTTTGGTAGGACAAAAGTTACAAATTTTTAGTGCTGTTGATCGATTAGGATATTTAATCGGTTAACTATTTGAATTTAATCGATTATTGAGTTGAAAAATGTTTAATATACTGTAATACACAATTATTGTTAAATTTAACTTGTGTTTAGTGATAAGCATAAGTATTTAATGTTGTACATCTGTATATATATTGTATCGTTATATTACAAAACAACTATTTTAATTACTTACTAACATATTTATTATGAGGCTTATAATTTATTGTGCCAATTTCTCAGGGAATTTTTGAGACAAACATAAATAACAAAAAGTATGAAGACTCACCTAGTTAATACTGCTTCAGTCATGATTTTAAACATGTAAGTGCATTCACATGCTCCGAATTAAGTGCCGCTCTACGTTTAATAACAATGTTTCCTGCAACACTAAACACGAAAAAAATTTTTTTCTGTCAAGCACTTCTCCACGATTTAAATCCAAACGTTTCACCGAGTTTATCTCTCACATTCTCATATGACATAATGGAGTTTACACTTTTCACAAACCACAGAAAACTGAGTTTTTTTTTTCTTTATCAAACTAAACACACAACCTTCATATACAAACTCAGTACAAAAACTGCACCTCCTGCAAAAGTACAGCGGTCGAAACAGAAGTCTGGCTCCTATTGTAATCGAATTATCAGATTTTAGAAAGAGAAGAAGGTAGTTACGTTCTCAACTTGAACACAGTGTAGACATGGCTATTTTATAAGGGCTGAGGGAGACGAATCCCAGAAAAGTATGTATTTCATATACTAGGAAGATTAGCTGACAACAAGGTAGAAGTTTTCTTGGAAAACCATACAACTTAATAAGGGTTTCGCATTGTGTTTCAACTTTCAATAGAGGTAGACTACAGTACAGCCGGTCCTTTTCCGGGCCTGACGTTTCTCGTGACCAAGGGAGACAGTGTTGCCGATACGTATAGACAGAATGAAAACTGTCACGCGCTCGCCGGCCGATTTTGTGGCGCGGAATAAAAACTAATTCGAACGCGCAGGCTTGCCTATAAATCATTTTACATATAACTTAGATCACATCCTTCGTTAATGTACACAGCTAGCGTAGATAAAAAAAAAAAATAAAATAAAATAAAATAAAAAAACTAAAAAAAAAAAAACAACTAACGCGAACGCGTATGTAAATCATTTTACAGTTTTACACAAACGTAGGTCGCATCTTTCATTAATATACACAGCTAAATAATTATAACAGAATAAAAACTAATGCGAACGCGTATTAAATCATTTTTCACAAACATAGATCGCATCTTTCGTTAATGTACACAGCTAAATAATTATAACAGAATGAAAACTAATGGGAATGCGTATGTAAATCATTTTACACAAACGTAGATCGCATCTTTCGTTAATGTACACAGCTAAATAATTATAACAGAATAAAAACTAATGCGAACACGTATGTAAATTATACATAGGCCTACAGTATATTACCACAGACTATGGGAATATATTTATAATGAAAGTCCAGTATATCAAATGAAATAGACTCTACTTTCCTTAGAATCTGTTAATACTCAAGTGGAAAGACGCCATACTTTTAACGGTTGTTTTTCTCACCTTCAAGGCGTCACAAATTCTATCTACCACTTTCGTAACAGGGAGAAGAGGTTCTCCATTGTCTCGCTCCTTCTCAAAATATTCAAGCAATCTGTATATAAATTCATGACTTTAGCTCTTAAAAGAGCCGATTTTTTCCTCCTTTGATTCTGACGACCACTGGCCATATTACTATATAAATAATAAGGTTTACAGGCACCGTAAATCGCTCAAGCACAAAAAACACAACTACTTCGTCTGTACTATAACACAAAGAGCTAACGACTCGTTTGCCACGTGCTTCGCATAAAAAAAGAAGTGGCAACATCGCGCTAACTACATCAGACGCTCGTAACTGGTTGGTTCTAGCAGACAACATTAACCTCTAGTGCCCGCCTCTCTCCCAGCATTGCAAACTGCGATTGAATTAATCTTCGCATGTCAGAACTCAAGTCTTGTAACAGCAAATTACAATAGAATTAAAAACATTACTTTAAACCGAACCAGAGTGTTTTAAGGTTAAAATTTAGAATAATAGTTTCATTCACAGTGGAATTTCGAGGTTCTTTTCACAACTTCAAAACGCCACAGGTTGGCAATGCTTGTCACTATCTTTCTCTCTCGTTCTCTCTTCTCTTTCCAAGCGAAATGTCAGAGCCGGAGACTGGCCGGCCGTAGTTTAGGTCACTGTCCTCATATCTCCATCTCTTTCTGAAGTGTTTGTGCAAAGATTTTCTCTACGCTACATGATTTACAGTTAGAAAATAATAGTAGGCCCTAATATTGTGATTTTAAGTAAACAATTGCCGAGAGAGAAATATTGTCAGAATTTTTAATGTGAGTTTGTGTGTTTGAGAATAAGGTTCTTAGGAAAATATTTGGGGCTAAAAGGGATGAAGTTACAGGAGAATGGAGAAAGTTACACAACGCACAGCTGCACGCATTGTATTCTTCACCTGACATAATTAGGAACATTAAATCCAGACGTTTGAGATGGGCAGGACATGTGGCACGTATAGGCGAATCCAGAAATGCATATAGAGTGTTAGTTGGAAGGCCGGAGGGAAAAAGACCTTTGGGGAGGCCGAGACGTAGATGGAAAGATAATATTAAAATGGATTTGAAGGAGGTGGGATATGATGGTGGAGACTGGATTGATTTTGCACTGGATAGGGACCAATGGCGGGCTTATGTGAAGGCGACAATGAACCTCCGTGTTCCTTAAAAGCCAGTAAGTAAGTAAGTAAGTAAGTAAGTAAGTAAGTAAGTAAGTAAGTAAGTAAGTAAGTAAGTAAGTAAGTAAGTAAGTAAGTAAGTAAGTAAGGAAGTAAGTAAGTAAGTAAGTAAGTAAGTATTAACGAAATAATAATTAACATCAACTACAACCGATTAATTACAATCGACTCGAATATTCGTTTAAATATTTTCGATCGATTAATCTTACAACAGAAATTGATCGATTAATCGATTAGATTAATCGATTAAATCCCACAACACTACAAATTTGATCTAAAACCACCCCTATAAAGAGACAGTTCCTCTTACACAAACATAGTGAGAGTTCGTACACAAAAATATATGCTAGCTGTGACTCAGGTATAAATTTCATGCAAATCTGTTAAATAGAATAGAATATAACTTATTAATCTTGCGTTTTGACTCACTGTGCAACGTAAGTTACTTGCGTTAAGTCATATGTGTTTGTTATATAAGTGTTTTAATATTATATTCTAACCTTTGAAACGATACGCCGAATTGCACAGTGTTTCCGCACGTTGCTTACAAGGAAGCCTCACCAAGTGATAATGGATTTTTACAACGATTGTTCCTCCATACGTTTCATTTGAAATAAGGAACCTCCTTATAAATTTTTACATCCGGAGAAAGCCTAGTTTTCGAGATATGATTTTTTCAAATTCTTCAATCCATAACTACCCTTATAATAGCTAATGCAAATAGTGCTATGTGCTAGACATATCAGGCCATAAATCTCAACTAGCTGCATACCGTACTGTCAAAATCTCGTTAAATAATACCCCTATAAGTTATGAAAATGATATACCAGACAGAAAATATTCATGACGTTTACTATAGAATAGTCTATGAGGAAATGATAAGAAAATGTAATAAAATTACTCACTGTACTCATCACAGTAGTGGGAAAGGTTGTAAAAATGCTCAAACACAGTGGAATTTTGTACCATGATAAATTCCAAATCTCTCTGCAGTGCATATAAAGGGAAGGCACATGTCACTGTTGATAGTGATTCGTCCGTCGTATGGGGACGTTAAGCCTATTGGTGCTATTCGACAGGAATAGGCTACGTGCTGGCACCGAGTTTCCCCTTCTCCCTTCCTCATCTTCATCATTATCATCCTCACTCATTCACTACGCTTACACGAACAGTTAACATACACTTACCCTAGTACACGACATAATTCTTCACAGTTACACATCATGAATAACGTGGCCTGCCAAAGTGGTGTGCAATTTGAAAATGGGTCACAGTCCTGCAATCTATCCGCAGTATGGGGAACCCGAATCACGCAAAGTGAAGTGGGTAGGCATTAGACACACACACACACACACACACACACACACACACACACACACACACACACACACACACACGAGCCGTTTGCGTGATAATTGCGAATATTTGGTTACAAGCCGCCAGTGATTTCATTCGTTGTAAACATCACATGCTTTACTCGCTGCGTATAAGAAGTGCTCTTGTTTACAAAACTGAACATTGCCGAGAGGTGGAACACCTCCTTTAAAGGGTAAGACTGTACAGCAAACTGTAACATATAACATGCTGAAGTAGTATTGTATTCCTTAAGGTAAGCCATGAGTGACATTTGAGCCAAATTAGATGGGGAAGTAAACGAAAAGTCTACATTTCAAATAAATTTTTGACTAACTGGGACGATATTTCATAATGATAAGTGACGGCTTGTAACCAAATAGCCGCCATTACTTTATTATTATTATTATTATTATTATTATTATTATTATTATTATTAATATTATTATTATTATTAGTCTATTATTTTTTATTGTGTGCATTTTATTCAATTGTCGGTTTCTGGTTTGATTATGTGAATCCTACTTACTTGTAAACTAATACTAAAATGTATTCCAATGTGTTTATTTTTATTTTTCTGTGTACAATTTTTATTGAATTATCGGCTTCTGTTTTTGTGTGATTCGTATTTGATTCTAACAATATTAATATGTATTCCACTATGTTTATTTTTATTTTATGAGGTACATTTTTATGTAACTACCTCTTTTGATCTCATTATGTACCTAAACGTATCAGTATGTAATTACTTAAATCCAATCCAGTTGTATGTTCAACTATGTAAGCAAGTTTTAATCCTGGTTGAGTGTAAGAGAAGGCCTTATGGCCTTAACTCTACCAGGTTAAATAAAGCTATTACTACTGTCATTATTATTATTATTATTATTATTATTATTATTATTATTATTATTATTAATTTCGCTAAGTCTAGTTGCAGAAATTTCGTCACCAGGTGCAGAAGAGCGAGGATAAACAGTGCACTTGCAAAAAAGAGTTACAATTCTAATCTAGAGTGGTAATGAGATACACTTGTGATACTGATAAAAGTAACATATTATAGATAATAATAGTGTTTGATTTCATTACAGTATAAATTTATTCTTTAACTAGCCATAGCCGTGCGCTTCGCTGCACTTTTTACAAATATTATTATTATTATTATTATTATTATTATATATATATATATATATATATATATATATATATATATATATATATGGTGTATCGCGAGGTTTTCCCCCGGTTTATGGAGGTGATTCCTGGTATTATTTGGAACAAAAATGTAGGCTAAATGCAGTAATGTGGTGACATTCATAATTAAGGACTTACAACAGATTTTCGAAACACGCCGTGGTGTATGTACCGCTAGACATGTTTGCGCAGGACTAACGATGTGTGTGTGTGTGTGTGTGGGGGGGGGGTATTTAACGTTTCACATTCCAAAGTATGGAGAATTTTTCATGAGAACGGACTGTATCCTTTTCATGTGCAAAAAGTGCGGCATTTAGAACCACATGATCATGGCAACCGTTTGCCTGCCAGATTCGCAGATTTATCACTATAGATCACTGCATGTGAGGGTGGATGAAAGACATCGTGTACCAGATTAGGGTGCAAACACGAGAAGAGTTGATTCAACGCATTCTCAATGCCGCAGCGACAATAAGGAACGAACATGTGAAGTTGCGAAATGCTACACGCGCGGTTCACACGTACGAATCTTTGCCTTCAGATGCAGGGAGGATATTTTGAACATTTGCTTTAAATTCACTCTACATGCAAAAGACTGGTACAAAATGAAACACTTTTTTGTATTCTAACTATGATTTCTATTATTTATTTTTGTTCACACCTGTGGAGTAACGGTTAGCGCGTCTGGGCGCGAAACCAAGTGGCCCGTGTTCGATTCCCGGTCGGGGCAAGTTACCTGGTTGAGGTTCTTCCGGGGTTTTCCCTCAACCCAAATATAAGTAAATGCTGGCAAACTTTAGGTGCTGGACCCCGAACTCATTTCACCGGCATTATCACCTTCAACTCATTCAGACGGTAAATAACGTAAGATGTTGATAAGGCGCCGTAAAATAACCTACTAAAAACCTACTTTCCATTTTTGTCAGTTTGTCCTCAAATAAAAAGTTTTTTTTTTTTTCCGGTTTTTCAAATTGCCATAACTCCTTAATTATGAATGTCTGCTGGGTAACTTTCGGTGCTGGATCCCGGACTCATTTCACCGGCATTATCACCTTCATTTCATTCAGACGCTAAATAACCTAGATGTTGATACAGCGTCGTAAAATAACCCAATAAAATAAAAATATAAAAAATTATGAATGTCACCCCATTACTGTATTTACATTTATTGTTCCAAATAACACCAGGAATCATCTCAATAAACCGGGGGAAAACCTCATGATACACTCTGTATATATACACACAAACACACACACACATACAGACACACATACACACACACACACACACACATATATACAGGGTGTATAAAAATACGGGACATAATTTCAGGTATGTATTTCCCACATGTAGACAATCAAAATAGTTCATTACAACATGTGTCCGGAAATGCTTCATTTCCGAGTTATGGCCTTCACAACATTGAAATTCACCGGAACGTTTTTCTTTCCGCAGGTCGTTGTCATTACAGAAGATGTTCAAAATGTCCACCTCCTGCTTGAATACAGACCTCACATCGATGTCTCATTGACCTGCGAACACGATCCCAAACTCCAGGAGTATTGCGTATGTCCTCAGAACATGCCACAATTCGATTCCGAAGGGATTCCAAATCAGGCACCGGAGACGAATAAACCAATGATTTTAAATGGCCCCACAAGTAGAAATCGAGAGGGTTCAGATCAGGTGAGCGTGGAGGCCAAGCAATTGGGCCACCTCTACCTATCCATCGATCAGGAAACCTTCGATCCAAGTACCGGCGAGCCGTACGACTGAAGTGTGCAGGAGCGCCATCATGCAAGAAGTGAATGTGTTGACGATTGATCAGTGGTGTGTCTTCTAAAACATGAGGTATGGTGTTTACCAGGAAGTTTGTGTACGCCTGCCCCGTAAGTCTGTTTACAAGTACATGGGGTCCAACTAATCGAGCACCAATGATACCGGCCCACATGTTGAGGGAGAACCGCATCTGGTGATGAGATGGAACAGTTGCACGTGGGTTTTCATACGCCCATACATGCTGATTGTGGAAATTTGTTATGGCATCTCGTGTGAACTGTGCTTCATCTGTAAATAATACTAATGCAGGAAAGTTCGGATTTACCCACACCACACTGCTGCAAGAACCACTGACAGAACCTAACTCGTGCAGGGTAATCTGCTGGTGACAGGGCCTGTACACGTTGCAAATGATAAGGACACAATAATTGATACTCTTTCAACAGTCTCCAGACAGTCGTATGAGGAACATTGACTTTCAACGCTACCCTTCGTGTGCTGATAGAAGGAGTCATGTTCACAGCCTCCAGAATCTCCTCCTGTACTTCTGGAGTTGTAGATCATGGTCGTCCCCTTCCCTAACCAGGAGAGTTAAATTTTCCATACTCGCACAGACGGTAATGGAGACGTACAAATGTCTTCCGATCTGGACATTGTCGCTGTAGATACCTGTCCTGGTACAAACGACGAGCCAGCGCAGCATTGCCGTCCGCCTTACCGTACATGAAGTGTATCTCTGCCAGCTCTTGATTTGAATACATGTCGCACAGTCTAACGCCTACACAACACTGAATGTAACCTTCGCCTCGGAATGAACTGTCAGAGTGCCCTCTTAATGTCTCCTTTGACGGCAACGACCTGCGGAAAGAAAAACGTTCCGGTGAATTTCAATGTTGTGAAGGCCATAACTCGGAAATGAAGCATTTCCGGACACATGTTGTAATGAACTATTTTGATTGTCTACATGTGGGAAATACATACCTGAAATTATGTCCCGTATTTCTTAAACACCCTGTATATATATATATATCCTGAATTATTTTCAAAGTAGTATTTAAAACTATGAATACTGTAACTGTTATTTTCAAGCAATGCTTTCTGGAGTTGTTCAATCAATTCTACTTTTTAAGCTTGGTACTAGCCTATATTAGATCTAACAAAAAATTGGTCAGCGTCTGAAACAAAACATACTTGTAAGAACTGGTTTGTTACTCTCAGCTGGAAGAACACTTCCAATAAAATGATAAGCATATGCTTGAACTTTAAATGTTGGCATAAAATTGACTTCATGTATTTCTTTTGCACCATACAATGTTACTTGGAATAAGATGTTGTACCGTCTTATATTATTTAAAAAGTGTGTTGATAACAGATATACTCCTATAAATATGTTAATTGTCTGTGAGGGCCCTTGAGTCTCAGGAGGAACAACTTCTTCAACAGAGCAACATAATTCGTTTGGCTCATTACTCTATTTTTTGCATTGCATTTATTGCATTGTTTATTTATTTTACCTATTTGAACACAGTTCAAATGAGCATAATCAAATATACTTATCATAATGGAATGCTAAGCTAACAATTACTGCATATTAAATCAATACATTCTCGTTGTTCGTTAAGTCTCTGAGAAGGTTCAGCGCTGTTTCCTCTTTCTCGAGTCTTCTAAGTTCGAACTCTGTTATCGACCAGTCGATCAAAGCGTTTGAAGCTAGTTTCTCTTGGTTCAGCCGCTGAAATGATTGCATTGTTAGTTCGTAAACGAATCTCCTGTTCTTACACTCTTTTATTAAATCTCCAAATTTTGTTTTGCCTAAGTCAGAAGTGTTTCGGGATAACTGAGACTTTTGTTTTGGCATTTTGAAGTACGTACTAAGTCTATGTAAAACTATAGGCCAGTAACGGTTAGAACCTTTTTTTCAGAGAATACTACTGAAATCATTAATGTAATTATATAATTGAAAATAACTTTAAAATTATAACACACCATTCTAGAGATACCCTGTGGTCACTGAGAAAGTTGTATACTTAATGGGTTTTGTATAGTGAACAACACTCCATACTGGATAATTAGCAAAGTAACATATTTAGCACGACTTGTGGCTTGTTGGCCATCCAAAATCACGACTTCCACCCCCAATGTATGCGAGTCCTTATTTGCTCGATCACTAATGGATTACAATATTAACAATACGTATCTCAGTCATAACAACCTCATACAATACTAGATGAAACTGTATAATAATTACATAATTAAAATATTGCACATCTTGATTACACAACTTTTAACACTATCACTTCGGAATATGTATGATAAATCTTTCTTGTGTTAACAAGGTACGTTAAAATTTAACACAAGAAAGACTTATCATACATATTCCGAAGTAAAATATTAAATTTGGTCCAGGAAACATCCGGTTTTGGTACGAAGATAAATCGTTTAACATTTTTCTTAATTGTATAATTAAAATACGATTATTTTGGTCCAGACAGCACACATTTGGCACAAGGATAATTCCATGTTATTTAATTGTTATTATACGCACATAATTAAAGTAGGATCATTTGGTTCAGGGAATATCCATTTTTGATGCAGGGATAATACGTTTAACATTTTTTCTAAATTAATCTTGAATGCATCCTTTAATAAATCATTCCAAAGTAGTGTCAATAGCTTGGATTGTATACGAAGATAATTTTTGTATTGGCCTCGCTGTGCATTAGTTCTTTACGTAAGTAAAAACAAATGAAAATTAACATAGTACATAATAGGTTTGTTCATACAGCAAGTTTGTAATGGTTTGAAAACTGTTTGCAAACTGTTCCAACGCATGATCGGTTTGAAAACTAATTTCAATTCATCCGTGATTTCAGCTGTGCGAACGCATTTTCAAACTGGTTGGAACCACTGCCGTCTAGATAAAGTGTTTGAACTTACGACAGCGGAATCAAGACAGCAATCACTTAAACAGCTGTCCAACACCACATCTGGCTGTCAACTCCCAAGACATTATCAAGAGCAATTGTATAAACTTTAACCTATATCGGTTGTGTTGTATTTTATAACATAATGAGATGAGATTTTATGCTCCGTAAAAACATAGTCTATTAACCTGAATTACAAAGCCAATATAGTGTTTAAGTATTGTGTACCAGCATGCACTGTGATAGTAACTACAAACTCCATCTATTTCCATTTCCGAAAGAATATGCTCGTACTTGCATCTTTTCTTACTTGAGTTTGAATCGAATGGAAATGTTTCTTATTTAAACAGGAATCTGGATAATTGGTTGGCTTGTCACTTTTGTTATGACTCCCATCGATAAAACCAATAACTCCAGGAAAACCATTTTCCCTGAAGTTCCTTTCTATTTAATGTTTTTTCTATTGAAGTGGGTCAAGAAATTATAGGCCTATATTGTTACAGGTTGCTTGGAAAATATGTAACTTTTATGATGATTTTGAAGAGACTACTTATTGAAATATTAAATCGATCAGCAATATCTCTGAATGAAAATGTCTGGTGATCAGCATACCACAAATATATAATTTGCTGAAATGAACCCAACTTTCTATGCCGTCCTGACTGGTATTGAAAATATTGTGATACTTCAAATTCTAGAGACACACTCTTTGCTACAGGGCGACCGACTTACACGGAAATGTTCAATAAATTCGCTTGAAACAACAATTACAGGCCTAAATTAACTTCTATTTTAAAACACTTCCGGAAAATAATTTTATTACATTTAATCTGTATCAAGAGTATACTAATCATAATCACAAAGTGGGGATTTTATTTTAAAAATGAAATAAAGTAAAAACATTAACTTCGTCTATGCTATATATTGTATTAATATAAAACAATTTTACCGCTTTTAAACTTCCCCTTAAATGTATAAATTGACGTGTTTTTGTTTAATTAAATTCCATTTAAATTATATAGCCTAGTTATTGAAAATAACAATAGGCCTATATGTATGAAAAATAGTACAGAAAAGAAACAAGAAAATAACTGAATACAAAATAGAAATAGGAATATTTTTCTTAGGCCAATTCTAAAACAGTTCAAAACTCCTCCTCACAGTTTCGTCAGAGTCCTAGCGAATGTGTCTTATTTCCTCATTATTATTTATAGACTAGAGCATAGCTTTTATATGATCTACTAGTCTTTGTGCGTCTTGACATTTGTAATATTCAAAAGAAAATCTCTCTTCTGCAACTTCAACTACTTTTTAATGTCAATGGAAATTTTCCTCCACTTCGATCTGCCTACCACAGTCTTACATAAATATACTGGCTTATTGCAGTCTTCGAAACTTCTCACAAGGGCTGGCAACGACGGTATAGTCACGTCGCTGTTATTTCCGGCGTGGCTCCGCCTCTTTGCTTACGTCCTAGTAAGAGTAGGTTCTATAAAGAGTCGGTACATATAATCATTCGCCATTTTAGTTCTTTCATTGCCAGTTGCGGTTAGCAGACGACGCTATTTTCCGCACCGTTAAACATGATCACGTCGTAGCACCTATGATACTCGCATTGTAAATTTTAGGTTTCATAGATAAATATCTAAGGAAAGCATAGAAAAAATTCGATATCAAAATGTTTTTTTGGGAAGGGAGAAAAAATTACTAACTTCGAAGTGTCATGTTCAAAATAAACATTGTCACCTTCAAAAGTTTTTCAATTTTTAACTTTAGATGGGAGTCAAAGCGAGATAAATGTTTAGAAAGAATTACTTTTAAAAGTGATTGCTATTCGAAATCTGTACCGTACTAGTTTCCCAGTTACTGGGAGTAACATATGCGCGGACCTCAGTTTGCAGAGTAACAACTTAGGTCTGTTAGAACTGTGGATTCTCATAGAAAGGCCCGCCCTTCGGCGGGGCAAGTGGGGCAGTCACCCCAGCCCCGCGCTTTGTGGGACTCGCTGCCGGAAAAAAATTCAATCTGTCAATTACGTTCTTGTTATAATATTTAATGTGAGAAACTTAAAAATAAATAGCTAAGTGAATGTTGAGATAGCTTTTGTGTACCTAACGAAATCAATTGTTGACCATAATGTTTAATGCATATGGATCAAATGTTGCACTGTTTGTTGAAGGTTTAATTACCGGAGTATCCAGCTGCATAGCTCTAAGTCGATTGTTACCCTTGATTCTATTATTATTATTATTATTATTATTATTATTATTATTATTATTATTATTATTATTATTATTATTTTAAACAAATACATCTAAAAGAGCGCGGAATTAAAATTTGTACTGTTGTAAATTCTCGTCTGCTTGCTGCAAACGTCAAGGAAAGAACGAAAATGGCGGACGATTACACCCAGTATCTATAGAGCCTTAGGAAGTCCATAACGAAATCAACAGCGAATGCCAAGACGCACATGTTTAAATGTAGCCGACTTGCAACGTGATTGGCTGCCGGAAATAAGAGCGACGGGACTAACTCGTCGTCTTCCCTCAATAGTCATATGGTCGGATCGTACGACTTGTACAGTAGGTGTGAGAGGTTCGCTTATGTCGGACTGTGCAAAACAGCAGCATTGATGATATGAGTCCGAAAAGCAATACTTAATTGAATCTTCGTTGTGTGGTTTGTGTCGACTGCTGTAATGTGTGAGCAGGCACACTGAAGATCGGACATCCTCTCTCCTAACTTGACACGACGTATCCAGAGAATTATATGTTAGAGCTATTGAATAAAAAATAATAGTAAGCTTATAACTTATGCAGTGAAGCTTTAGAATACGTACGCTAGTATTACCCTCCTGAAAAACGGCAAAATTATACAAAGAAAACAATGCTAAAATACAGTTCATTATATATTTAGGGTGTACCGGTATAGGTTATGTTGTAAATAACATGCAGAAAACAATGCCAAAACTATCTTTATGAGCATGCGTCAACTATGATTATGGATTGGCTTCCATCATTCCTCCATACTCTTCCCAATTCACTGTTCCCAATCCTCTTTTCTCACGTTTAATATTTCCCAATTCGTATTTTTCCCAAAATATTTTTACCAACATCCATTTTTCCCAATAACAGCGTTTCCTTTCTTCGATTACACTAGTCAACAAATTTTAACTTTGAAAATTGTGCCGAAATGAAACATTGTTACTATCCACATATTTGCCATGCTGAATCCAAAATGGAACCCATTTTTCAGCAGCACCCTCAGATTTTCAGTTATTACCCTTATTACACTTCTGAAAAGTTCGATACTAACTAAGCAGTTCCACATTTTTAATATCTAATGCAGAATGTATAAACATAGTCTTTCACTATTACAGTGGTGTTAGTACTGAAAATAAAGTATCCTTCATGTTATAATGATGTAAATAGCTATTTACATTTACGTAGTGGAAGGAGGCGTTGCTTTAAAACACTTTTGTGTGTGTGTGTTTTAGTATTCTCTCTTTGCATGAACGAGCAGTAATCATTCATCATAGATGGATTTTATCTCCCTTTATAACGCTGTTCCATCTGTAAAATGTCTTGGTGAAAGCGTTCCCGTTGTTCGTCATTCACTGCATCCAAGTTTTTAGGAAAAAATCTAAATGAGAATGCAGGAAGTAAATTTTGACAGACATTCTGTATCCAAAATTCTTATAATTTTGAAAGAGACTCAGAACTAGTTGTCATTATTTTCTTCCTTCTTGTTGTCGGGGACCTCATTCACAACACTTTTAAATGACTCCCATGCTACACGTTCGTTTGGAGTTAATTTTTCTAAAAAAAATCAATCACGCATCATTTTTTTAGCCTCAGGTCCAATGAATATTCCTTCTTTTAATTTTGCAGCACTCAAGCCAGGGAATATTCTTCGTAGATATTTGAAACCTTTGCCTGTTGTGTCCATACCTTTCATAAAGTTTTTCATGAGCCCGAATTTAATGTGTAAAGGATGGAGATATATTTTTTGTGTGTCAACTGAAGGTTTAAATTTTACATTATGTTTCCCAGGAGTGAAATCTTCTCTTCTTAGCCATTCCTTGATTATATAGTGATGCTGAGTATCTCGGCTGTCCCAAAGGCACAGAAAAAAGCATATTTAGTGAATCCACTCTGCATTCCATGTAGAAGACTTTAAGATCCCGCAAATATGCCAACAATGGTTTTCATATTTTAATGACTTCAAGAATACGACGCATGTTTTCGTATGTTTCTTTCATTGTTGCACTGTATGCTACAGATGTATAGGAAAGTTTATTACGATTGTGTAACAAAACGGCTTTCAGACTAATTTTAGAAGCATCTATAAATAGGCCTAAGCGCCACTCTTCAGCATTATGTGTGATACCTAGTTTGAATCAGTCCATTTACATCGCTACATGTACAAACTCCAGAATCTGTAACTATGAAAAATGGCAATAGATCCTTATTTATGTTTCTAAATACTGAAACATTAGTACGAGTATCTTTATCCAGCACCTTCCATTCCTGAAGCGAGATTCTAGAAGCTCAGTCAGCTGTTTAGTTAAGTACAAATCACGAACCAGATCGTTGAGTTCCACCTATGTTTTAAATGTGGCTTTTCTTCTCTCTCTTCATCTGGAATGTAGACGTCATCCCTTGATGTAGAGGGCTGCACATCATCAAATGACTTTATGTCAGATTCCAATTCTTCTTGCCATTTAGAAGGTGGAATGGGAACAGGTAAATTTTCTCCATGAGGTATTGGTCTTATAGCTGATGGGAGATTAGGAAACTGAATGAGTCTCTTATTTTTTTAAGAAAATCCAGTAACATTGGTTAAACAGAAATAATAGACATCTTCGTGGTTCTTTTGTTCACGCTACACCATTGGTTCGGAAAGTTTTCACAACTACGCCTTTGCTTCTTCATTTCATTTCACACAGAACAGTTCACACTACTAACAAAACGTCTACACCCGAACTAAACAAAATACAGACTGACTGTCCCTGTTTTCATTACCAGGCATCCTGTAAGTCTATATTTTCTTTCAAGTATCAACAAAGCATGATTCAGATGTGTCAAATGAAGAGGGACTTGGTACATGTATACTAGGTATTGAAAAATGTGTATAAATTCTATGTTTATAAAGCTAAATTATTAAAATTTATTTCATGTTTACTGTACCTTGTTAAATGGGAATACGTATGCATACATCGAAAGTAAACGTAGGCTCCTGTGGCTTTCACCAGTTTCCTCAAGTGGCCGGTAATGGAATCCACAGTCTTCTGGAGGAAGTTGCGTGGGGCATTGGTGATAATGCCCCGAATCCGTGCTTCCAATTCTTTATTGTCTCTGGACGGATTGTGGCATTCCTTCCTTTCTCTGTAAGGCACCATCTCTGAACGAAAACAACGGAATTCCACACTTCATAGCATGCAGTTCGTTCGCGAACAAACAGGTGATCGACCATCTTTGCTATTGTTGCGCGAACCGCCCCTCACGGCCACCATCTATACTACGGACGCGCAAAAGTTCAAACTCTATTTAATGATTTACATGTACACACAATTTTCATTATGGTTGCATCAATATTAAAAATTCCACAGCCAATTAATCATACCTAGTTACTTCCCGCCAGCACTGTATTTATGGCTATTCATAAAATAAAATATTGTTTCAGTGCTCGGAAACCTGACGTGATGGAAAAAGTCTGATTTGCATATTCGTAATCAGCGCATCAGACTTGGTAATAATCAGCATTCTGTTTGTCGGCACAAAAATGCTGTTGACTAGTGTTATTTTCTTATTTATTAGCTGTAACTATAGTTACAAGTTCTATTTTGGATAACAAAACGGATGGCTAGACCCCAAATTCTTGTGTCATCAAGAGGTTGGAAGAAATATAATGCATAGTTTCATATGTCACAGAAGGAATACTAAAATGATATTATTGGTTATGTATCCGGAAAAATGACTGCCATTACTCAAAGTTCAGGAAATTCTATCAATGTTTTGAAGGAAGGAGATCATGTCCATCCGCCAAACCAGAAAAGTATACAAGCAGAATCAATATTGTCAATAATTTGAACAGAAAGACAGCTTCTCATTCGGAGATTCCATCAGCACATATAATTCTTGCGGAGTTGGCAAGAGTGCAATCGATTGTACTAACATAGTCTGTCTCCAGAAAGAGAGAACTTAAAAGAAGCTTTTAGGCGCAAGCGTAGAAGAGGACTGCGATTGCACAGATGAAATTAGGTCAGATTGTACGAAAGAAACCGAATAAAAAGTGGGTCCGCATTCAAGCTTGTATTCATAACATTGTTAATAAGTAACTTATACCAACCCACATTATGATTATCATGATATTTTTGATAATTTATAATGCTTTATCTTTTTCAAATTATGCTTTATTATGATTTATTTTAAATTTCTTTCAACATAAATAATACGTAATAATGTCTTTTATACCAATAAACTTAAATCAAATACTGTTTATGTATATCATCAAACTGAATACTTTTTGTCACTAATGTTAGTTTGCAGGATAGGTATTAAGTTTATAAAAGTATACACTGTAAGCAATCTACTCATGAAATTAATGAAAATCTAGTCAACCTTATCACTGTCACTCGCATTCTCCAGATGAACAACACCTTCTTGAAGTTGATTTTCATTAATAGCAAGTTTTAAGTGAGACTGTAGATTTTCTTCTGTCAGACATGACTGTTTAGAGTTCGAAATCCAATTGAGAGTAGAAAAGCTTCTCTCAACTGAAGCAGATGATGGAGGAACCATAATTGCCTTCATTGTCAGCTTACTTAATATAGGCATCTTGGTGGAATGATTCTGCCAAAAGAATGAGGCAGAAGTTGAAGACAAATTTTCTCCATGTACCATCGCTGCATATGTTGATATTTCTCCTCTGCAATATCAATGGCAGAGAAACATTTCAGTTCACCTGATGTAAAATCGGAACAAATCTTCTCAGGATCAGCTAATGTTGGATCTAAATTTTGAACTTCCTTCCAGAAATTTAGAGCAGTATGACGTTCATTCATATATCCTGCCAATTTTATTTCCTGATTGTTGCATCTTGATTATCTGATTCCAAAACTTATATTTGATTGCAGAGTCCATCAGAAATTTTAGATATAGCTCTGAGTTGAAGTACAAGTTCTTTATTTTCAACCAGTCGCTTTAGGTTTGTTACAGCAGCACTGCCTTCACCATCTTCCAAATCAATCCAATGTTTGACTGCATTGAAATTGATGCAATGATATTTTCTGTTTTTAGCAATGTACCCCAGCGAGTTATTACAGGAACTGGAGGTAGAACAACTGTTCCTGCTTCTTTTAGGTACTCCAGCAATCTCTCCCTTCTGGCTGGAGCTTTCACTAAAGCAGACTTAACAGCTGCAATGAATTCATCAGCAATTTTTAGTGAAAATCTAATCTCATCAGCACAAAGATGTAATATGTGAGCCCAGCATGTAGAATGTAAAAGCTGAGGTGCAACTCCAGCCAGTCCCCGCCAGCAGAAAACATATATGGTGCACTGTCTGATATTAAAACAATAAAATTGCTTCTGTGTACACCAATAAGATCTATTATATCAAGTATTAAATTTGCTATAACATTGGCATTGCAGTGTTGAACAATTTTGTTTTTCACAAGACGGGATTTTTCATTCACAACACCCACTGGAGCAGCAAGAACATTCACCACCTTACGCTTCTTTATATCTGTTGTTTCATCAACCACTAGATAGACAGAATTTCTCTCACATTTTGACTTAGTTTCCTGAAAATCTTCTTCAGCACACTTTGCAAGATACCTTCTTACAGTGGTTTCACTGGGAGCCGGCTGCATACATGTAGCTGTTGCTATCCACTGACGAAATCGTTTGTTAAGAAAGATATGCAATGGAATACCAGCAGAAGTGAATGCTTCCGCAAGATCTTTCATATTATCCTTGGATTGTTCCATACGCTGCCATACTTGAGGTATCGTACTGGCACGTATGCTGCTAGGACCACTTGAAGTTGAACACTGTCCATCATTCTGTTTCCGAGATCTATGCTTAAAATTTTCCACTGTTTCCGCACAATGAATTTTTTTTTCTCGAAATTAATGCACTCCGAACATAAGGTACACAAAAGTTTCTCCTTTTCAGCCACAAAATTGTCTGTAGGAAACTCGCGAACACTTTGTATCGCAGTTACAGAATATGTTTTAGGCATGCTGGTATCAAATAAATGAGTGATTGAGAGTGTGAACTGGCCATAAAACCGTTAAACTTGTACTTTGTAATGTTATTTTAATTGTTGTCCTGTTCCTCACAGAACTACAAAATATGTAACTGTAGTTAAGAATTTAAAATGTAACTTAAATTCTTAAGTTTGAAATTTCCATTGCTGAAACACTAGCTTCTCATTGCTAATATGAGTATGTTTAATATTAATTGTTGGTCACGATTGTTATAAATAGTGCATTGAAGCAGCGGTTCATTTCCCAAGAATTATGTTCTATTTTAAATATTATGCTTTGATGGTTTATGTTAAAAAATTATGCTTTATTGTGCTTCTAACATTTGTTTCATGGAGACAGTTTGATATTTAATAACCAAAATCATGTATGGATTAGCAACCATATGTGTAAAGTGCTGTTATGCTTTTTATGCTTTTGGGTTGCACTATTAATGAGTATAAAATCTACAGAGAAGAAGAAAAGCTTGGTGACTGTTTACAACCATTAGGACAAAATTTTGTGCTATAAAATTGTCAGAAAGACGTAAATAAAAGCTTATTACAATCATTAAAATGCACATAGTATTAAAATATTACAGTATTAAAACACTTAATTAGTTAAAATTCGTGTTAGCTAGACATGTTTCAGGACTCTTTGTCGTCTTGAAGTATGTCTAGCTAACACGAATTTTAACTAATCAAAGTTTTTTCAATGCTACAATTTTTTATTCTATGTACATTTTAATGATTGAATGAAAAACACTGTTGAATAATGACTAATAATATAAATATGTCCACTACATACTACAATCACTATTCAATTATGTAAATCTTGAAACTCTATATTGGGGAATAAAAAATATGGTATTGGAAAATTTTGGGAACCAAATATATTGAGAAGTAAGAATATTGGGAGAAAACGCGTTGGAAAATTTGTATTGGGAAATTAGGTTCTGGAAACAAGTTATTGGAAAAAAATGTTTTGGGAAAAATATGGGGTAATCGGTTTACATTTGGTCCACAAATCTCCTGGCTGTCAGGAATCGATTTGTGACAGTTTGACATGCTGTAAGAACGCATGATTATTAGTCAGAAGCAGTCAGAGTTTGGAGTTTTCGCTGTACGAACAGTAAAATCCATGTGCGCATGCTCGTGACTGTCAAACCAGTTTGAAACTGCTGTACGACAAACCTAATAGTATATTGTATTTCGACGTGCAAAAGTGGAACTTTCTTACCGAGTGGGTCAAGTTAGATCACGACCAAAGGGAGTGATCTAAGACCTATGAGTTAATGAAGCTACTTTTGTACGAGTTGTATACAATACTTTATCCACGTTGTTCGTTATTTGCCGAAAATTAGAAGAAAATGAATAGCCTATATAAATTCAAGTAGGCGTATTAAATCTGTGCAGAATTTTATTATTTATGATTCATGACGCCAGCTGTATTGTTGCTGTGGTAATTTGTAGTTGACTGAAATCAATAAAGAAATTGAAAGTTGTCGCCATTTTTTTTTTTGTGGATGAAAAGTCGTGAAATTATGGAGAATGTTCTGATGTAGAGGATATGAACTAGCGGGAAATAGCTAATGTCGCTTCATGTAATATGCCTCCTCCAGTCAATATTGAAAACTGCACAAATTACCAGATTACTTAACTTTCCGTTAGAGTCAATATAACTTATATGTTAATTGTATTTGAAAAAAATATTATTATAAAATGCTTCATAACACGTCGCTAAGTAATAGTAAACTGCGATACAAATGTGGGAAGTGCATTATAACAAAATCGAGGAAAAGTTTGAAAAAAAAAAAAAAACGATTCTCCGCTCGTTTTTTCAATTTCCGAGATTCTATTATGCACTTCACATACATGTAGCCTATTGCATAATATTTTTTTGAACGATCGTTAATTTAAATAAATAAGTTAATTAATAAATACGTGTTTAATGTTATATTGATTTTAGATAAAGATTGATTTTGTTTCTTTTGGATTTATATTTTAAGGGGGCTTTGGATTTTGTTGCTGTGATAAGTACTGTTATTATGTACATTTAAATTCATTATTGTGTTTTGTCTTTGTAATAAGTTGTAATTTTCTGCCAGTGTTGATATTAATCGTAAAATTTATGGCAGAAATGACTGTAGATAACGATTGAGCTGATGCGATGGAATGTAGTGATATAGAAGAGGCGTGGAAAATAAGTTGTGTCCTACACTAATTACTGGAGAAATCGAAACGAAAGTATGCAGGAACATAGGTTTGATTTTACTTCCCCGGGAAAATTTCGTAGTATCGTATTTTCTTTGTTGATACAGTTACAGGGAATCGTGTGGAAAGTTGAAGTTCCGTGCCATAGCAACACTAACTGTACGGGGGGGGGGGGAAACCGCACGATCGTCCAAAAAAATATCATTTCAACGTGTTTTACATTTTACTTAGTAGTAAAGGCAAACTTTTGCAGTAAAAAATGTCAAATAACGGCCTACTTTTGCAACGAAAGTAGATAAATATTATTTTAAGAAACATGGGAAACAAATATAGATAAATAATGAACACAGGAACGTCATTTCGTGACACTTTGTAAAATGACTCAGCTTCAGTAAGCTGAACGATAAAATACTAATTTTTACTCCATATGTAGCCTATTGCATTTTTGTCCAGGGAAAATACTCGTCTTTTACGACAAAACTCGCAAAAATATGATTATGTTCTGTGGAAAAAAGAAATTGAAATTTATAAAATTTATTATATTATGTGGACCAAATGAAACTTAAGTAGGCCTATGTATTACCGTGGTTCACTCAAATAGTCTACGTAATCTATACTAATAATTAAGTAATATTATATTTCGATAATATATCAAGTTTTATGTGCGTAAGGATTTGTTTTAATCTTATCTTATGGATCATTTGTGATCAGTCCTCGATTCATTCAGGAGTTACCGTAATGGCACACAGCCTATGTCTATCTAGCGGAACTACATTTGGCAGTGGTGAAAGAATTATCCAAATGGGTTAAGTAGGTTCTGAGATTATCTCATACAAACATACTTACACTTTCTCTTTGTATATTAATATTGATAAACTTCTATATATGCCTATCATAGATTACAATATATGTATAAAAAATGTTAAATGAATATACTCCGTTTGTTGTGCAAGGCCGCTTTAAATAAATACAGAGTCATTTGTTTTCACTTCATTATTAGTTTGAGGCGGCATTGACATAAAACGCATTGTTATTTTGAAACTGATACCTATATCTCGTCAAATATCATTCCTGCCAAAATTTTCTATGAATAAAACGTGTCGGGAACGGGCTTTAAAGCAACTTTTGTTACGTATCATTTTCCTAAAAAAAAAATAGAAAATAAGCGATATATTGTGATTTATTTAATTCAGGCCTTCTTATAACCCCCTTTTCAAAGAAAATATTTTAAATGCTAGGATATGGCCTACATTCAAAGTGGGACCTAACTTAATTTGTATACCAGTTTTCATAGAAATTGGTTCAGCAATTATTACGTAAAAAGGTAACAAACGTACAGACAGACATACGAACAAAAATTTCAGAAATGCGATTTTTGATCTCAGGATAGTTTGTTAATTATACAATATGTTAACACCAATTTTTTTGAAAAAGAAAAAGAAAAGCGGAAATTACCAGAGAAATTTTGGTTATGTTTTTATTATTAGTACAGATAGTTGAGAATACTTTTCGGTGTAGTGTTGTTGAGCTTTCACTCATCCAGAACGTAATGACGAAGAATTGACGTTAAAAATAGGTTCTATTCAGTGTAAAAGAATTTGGAAAATTAGCCAGTCTTCTTACATTCTTCTTTACCAGAAGTTAAAAAAAAAATATAATGTTGAATAAAAACACTTTTGTCACAATAATTTTGTCCATGATTGAAGACTATCTTTCCAAAGGGGCCAAGTGTTAATCTTTCAACTTTCATTTTATTTAATACTAGCCGTACCCGTGCGCTCCGCTGCACCCGTTAGAAATAAATATAAAGTAATTACACAATTAAATTAGGACATTTGATCCAGGGAACATTCGTGTTTGATAGAAGGATAAATCGTTTAATATGTTACTTAATTTAAACTGCATCCAAATAATTAAAATGCGATCATTTTGGTCCAGAGACACTCATTTGGTGGAATGACAATTCCTTTAACATGTTTCTTAATTTTTATTACATACAACCATAATTTAATGAAGATTGACATCATTTAGATTTAATATGTATATTTTATTTTACTTGTTATAGGTTTCCATTGAATTATGGTAATAACTTAATTTTAACCCTTGTTTTCTACGTATTCAGTAAATGGCGCTTGGCCCACTATGGTACTGAACCCTTCAAATAACTTAAATTATATTATATAATATTACATATTATATTATATTATATTATATTATATTATATTATATTATATTATATTATATTATATTATATCAGAAGTTACTGTAATAACATTATAGCATTATGTCCATCTAGAGAAACTACACTTTCTAGTGGTGAAATAATAATTAATTATATAAATCGGTTAATTTAGATTTCGATATTACTTCATACAAACACAGAAACATTCTCTGTAGGCTATCTTTCATAGCTTTCGATTGGTGCTGTCCAAGGCCCCTTATAGACGAAGTCATTTGTTTTTTAATTCATTGCACGGCCTTAGATGGCAGTTATTTTAATTTTAAAACTCATTTATCTCATTAAATATCAGTCCTATCAAAATTTTTTAAGGAATAAAACTTATCGGAAATTATTTGTAAATAAACTTTTGTCATATAACATTTTTCACAAAAATCAATAATAAGCGAGATATTTCGATTTATTTCATTCAGGCCCCCTTATAACTCCCCTTTTAAATAATGTATTTTGAATGCTACATAGCCTAAAACTAAGTTACAACGAACTTAATTTATATTCCAATTTTCATCGAAATCCGTTCAGCCCTTATCGCGTGAAAAGGTAACAAACATACAGACAGGCAGACATACAAACAAAAATGTCAAAAAAGCGATTTTCGGTTTCAGGGTGGTTAATTATATATGTTATTAGGACCAATTATTTTTGGAAAATCGAAAATTACCAGAAAAATTTCGGCTACAGATTTATTATTAGTACAGATAGATAATGGAAGTACAACTACAGAGTGATTTATATAGAACTGACACATTTCTTTCATTAATTGTTTCAAAACGAATTGTGCTAGCGACAACTTATTATACCTAAAATGTAGAGGAATTTTGGGAGATTATTTACCTCTATAGCAAATGTTGAAAATGTCCTCCATCCTGCATAAGGCACAACTCAACACGTCGTTCCATGTTACTGGCCACTCGTTGGAGGACTCTATTTTTAGCTTGAATCTCCTGTGTGATGTTGTGCTTCAGATCGTCCAATGTCTGGGGACGTGTGGCGTAAACCCTGTATTTTAAGTAACCCTATAGAAAGAAGTCCGGCGTTGTCAAATCCGGATATCTCGGTGGCCACAGGTTCCTGGAAATTATTCGGTCGTCACATAACCGGATAAATGGAACCATGCTTCATCTGTGAACCATGTGATGGACAATATGGCAGGATTTTGCACAATGAACGTCTGAAACCAACGACAATAATTCAATCTTTTATCCTTATCTGGTTCCTGTAGCTGATGAACAACCGTAACCCTATATGGCTTTAGGTTCTCTGACACATTGAGTAGGTGTACCCTGTCTCCTGCGACAAACGTCTTAATGATTTTTTGGGTGACTGCTCCAGTCGTGCTCTTACGTCAACAACAACAACAACCGTGGGAAGCCTAGATGAACGATGCTTGCCCTTTTCACTCACCAGAGATCCAGTTGTTTCCAATTTGTTTACCAGTCCCAGTATTGTTTTTCTTTAGGGAGGATTGCGAACACCAAATTCTCTCTGGTATGCCCTTTGAGTAGCTGTAATTGAATTCGTAATCCAGTATTGCTTCACAAGGAAGAGTCGTTGATTTAATGTGTACTGCATTTTCACATTGACACAAAATGTCGAAAACAGCTGCCAACAATAGGAATAAGACATAAACATCTGCGCATCTAGTACTGCCAACAATAGGAATAAAACATAAACATCTGCGCATCTAGTGACAAGGAATCGAAACTCCAGAACATTCTGCTTAATTTGGTGCTAAAATTGGGTCAGTGCTGCCAACAATAGGAATAAAACATAAACATCTGCGCATCTAGTGACAAGGAATCGAAACTCCAGAACATTCTGCTTAATTTGGTGCTAAAATTGGGTTATTGAATGAATTTCCAACGGAATAATTAAAGAAAGAAATGTGTCAGTTCTATATAAATCACTCTGTATATGAGCATATTATCTTACTGAATGGGCTGTGTCGTATTTCAACTGTGACTTATTCATGTGCCAAAAGCTGCTGTTGGAAGTTTCTCAACATGCGTTTGACAGTATGTTTTTATTCAATATTTATCTCAGAAACTTGTTTTTGACGCTTAGTCCCTTTGGAAAGATAGGCCTAGCATTTTTGAGATGTCACCAGCGCAGCGCTTTAAGTTGCTACTTCAACAAAGGAGTGCAGTACGAATATTTATGGCTAGCTTAGGTTACATTAATCTGTTAAGCTAATTCTGATATTAATACAAACATCTGTTGAAATTGTCATAATAACAAATGAGATTTTGTATGACTTGAGGCTTTCCCGGCGTTTTATGTGGAATAACTCTTCTCGGGTTCTCAGCCAGGTGAGTTGAGTAGTTGCTTCTAAGCTTTCGGTGACTAGTTCTGCCATCTTCTTCATTTCAACTCCTGGCTGAGAACCCGAGAAAAGTTATTCCAAATTAATTTTTTTCCGAAATAATTAAATATTGTTAATGATTACGGTTTCTAAACATCACGTCCTACTCAACACACCATACATCGTTCTCATCTTTTGACTTATAGCTCCCTGAATTACATTAGAATCCGAGCACATTAGTCTTTCTTTACCTTCATAAGAGGGTGGAATAATTTGAATCACATGTGTGGGAAGCACACCAGCTCGCTGTAGTGCCACAGCTGAGTCTCTGTCATTTGGGTAATCTGCAAACACAGATTCAGTATGAAAGATAATGTAAGGCAGGATGATGATTATGATACTACCACCACCACTACCACCATACGCATTACAACCATCATAATTTCATGTAGTAAGTTATATGGAATAGCAGATCCTTCTGTCTTGACACTTGTAGCTGTCATGAACTGCTTTCTTACTTCTAACTAGTTATTTGGCAGATACTTTTTTAGTACACTCACTCTTACTATTGACTTTTCGTTCAACCTTGCTGGACAGTCTATCGTAACAGTTTTATTATTTAATCACATGGTGAATATAAATATAATTGTGGCTTTATGTCCTGTAAATATTCAAAGTGTAAAAAATATAAATCTTGATAGACAACAGGTTACCAGCATAGGCTATTGACATAATTATATTAACAGAATCATGGTTAAAATGGAGACCAAATGCTCTTACACAAAAAAATTATAATGTATGTAAGAGTATGTATATATTTATTTACACTGCAAGTGGGCAAATATCCGGTGGCAGTGGTAACTTAATCACACACAATAATTACAATTAATACACAAAACAAACTAACAATTGATACACAATAAACAATTAATACACAATATATAATTACAATACGTAATAACTATTATAAAACACAATAATTACAATTAATAATAGTAGTTAAAATAACCTAATTAATAAGTGAACCTAATTTTCCATTACAACCTACATATGTACAGGCCCTACATAAGTTTCACATTGGTACCAATAGACTTTCACTTCAATCTCATCTCACTCACTGCACTGGAACTATGACATTTCACTGGCACTTTAGAATACATTTCACTGACACTATAGAACACATTTCATTATCCTGATCGAAACTATTCACTGCCACTGTAAACCATAACTTCACTGATTCACCTCGCTTCCATGATACAACAGTTAAGGATTTAAAAAAATTGTAGGCAACTAAGAAAGGAAGGAGGAGTTATTCATTTTCAAAAATAGCAACTGTAACTATGAAATTGTTTCACCAGTTACAGAACTTTCTTTGATCATAAGAGGGTGTTGGAATCATAAATAATAGTATGGAACTAATATATATATATATATATATATATATTATGGTGGTCCAAAAGAAGTGAAAGTTGGAAATGTATATGTCCACAAGGCTCACATTATTCATTTATATTCAAAACAAAAGTTTAGCAAAAAAATATTTAGTGATCGCCCCAAGCAACAGAATTTACAGTTTAGACGATTTTAATAACTATTATAAGAAATCATATAAATCATATCGTACACAATTATTTTTCTTCATGAGTCTGGATCTGAAAATACACAGAGAACAATTTAAATGGTAAAACATCATTCTCATAGCTAATGTCCGTCATAATAACATCCACTTGGTTGGAATAGGGAACTTTTTTCGATGATTTGCTGTCAGTCGCAGTAGAACTGTTTCTGCTCTTCGTCTTATGTCAAAATATTATAATATTGTTCACGTTCAGCAGCATCGTTCACAGCTTTATTTGAAGATATATCTGCTTCAGCCCTTTAAATACGGTATAATTAAAGTTTCGTCCATTAGTCTGTTGTCAAAACAAGCTGGAGCCACTAGGTGTTCGGAAAGGAACTAAAATGCCTGCAAAGAGCTGATTTTTCTGTAAGTGATAATGACTGGCTTGGATAAATGCGCATAATGTTCATAAAGTCTGTATAAATATTGAGCTCGTATGCCTAAAAGTGCTCTATTTCACTATTTTACATATACCAGACAAACAAACATAGTCAAATCCGTTATTTTCTTGAAGTTCCTTGCTGACAAATTAAACTGAGGCCTGAACAGATATATCTAGAACACACACATTTCTTTTCCCATCCATCGAGCTTGATGAGTTGGTCCAGGTGCTCGAAATGACCTGTCTGTACCTGCACTTTGAAGCAATAAACACAGAATAAATAATTCGTGATAATTTTCCTCGGTTATTAATCTCAGAGGGCTCGAGGGAGAAATCTAATGTTTATGTTAGTAGTCTTATGAGTACACGGTCATGGAAGAGTTCAATATGAGCTGCAGAATACGTCTCTGTTCATTGATTGCCAATCTTTCTCAAAGATGTTTAAATGTTCATTTTCTGGACCACTTTTTGACGTTAGGGAAGGTGCGGGATAGAATAACTTCCATAATACGGTGGCAGTAAGTTATCTAAACCAGCTCGCTCATTATCCAGATATGCCTCTTCCATAATATGGTAACAGTAAGTTATCCAAACCAACTCGCTATCCTGACAAGCCTCAATAATTTATTTTTGAAGTTCATCTGTGAAGTCTAGTATTGCTGGCAGTAGTATCGAAATTAAGTCCTTTAATTTTTTTTTCAAGATTCCAGTTCTTTGCTGTGAGATTTTTCTGTACCTCTAACAATCTTGGAATTCCAAATAGCTTTTCTTCCCTATTACCAGTAATAATATTGCAATACGTTCGGGTTATTACACGAAATTATCGATACATGGCAGCAGTTTTCCATGCCAACTTAAAAAAGCAGTCTCTTGCTCCTCTATCTCCTCAGTTTCTTGCCTTGTTACTTTCTTAAAACGCTTCACTGAGAGTCATATTCGATATGTTATGTCCAAGAGCCTTAGAAACTGGTCCAGCAAAAAACACACATGCACCGTGTGGTAGATTGACTCGATCTAAAGTGGAAACTAGTTGGGGAGTTGTATGTTCTTTATAGATGTTGAGTAGGTATCCTAGCAGATTCCAAACTGCCACTATTTCCTCACATACTGAATTGCAAGAAAATGTCTATGGTTTTCCTTAATCTAAATGTGAAATTGAACAAGCTGGAGTACATCCAGTACATGTAGCAGCCTTCCTGTAGATGAATGTTGTGTTGGCTTTCCTAACAGACAGAGGATAGGTGCAGACCTCAAGAAACTACCAAAAGAGTCATATGCGCCAGTTGCAAACAGAGCTCTTATGAGCAATTTTAAAATCAATTCTCTAGCCTGCGACCTCTAAATATATTATTATTTTTTTGCTAAAATTGTATATGTGTTTGTTTTAAATATTAATGAAGGTAAATAATCTTGTGGAAATATATATATATATATATATATATATATATATATATATATATATATATATATATATTTCCAACTTTCGCAATTTTTGGAACACCCTAATATACAAGGTGAACTGTAAGTAATGTAATTAATTTCAGGGGGTTATTCCTTGAGATATTTATAAAACGAAAAAGTCAAATACAATTTTGCTCGTTTTTGCTTCCTTTTCGAGATAAAAATTACTTTTTATGAAACGTTTTATAGCGTGCTTTGGAAAAGACATTGATTTAATTTCCAATATGCTCAGTCAGTTTAAGAGAGCAATGTATTATGATGGTAAATGATTGAAATAATTTTAGTTTTGCCCTTTAAATGTGCAATGTAACGAATGTAACTTTTCATTCTGCAAAAGAATTTTACAATGTTACATTTGTCCGGATCAAATTTCTCTTCATGTAAAGAACAAAACTAAAATTCTGTCAATAATTTGTTATCATAATAGACTGCTCTCTTAAATTAACTGAGTATACTGGGAATTAAATCAATAATTTTCCAAAACATGCCATAATATGTTTCATATAAAACAATTTTTATCTCGAAAAGGAAGCAAAAACGAGCATAATAATTGTATTAAACTATTTTGTTTGAAATATCTCAAAGAATAACTCCCTGAAATTAATGACACTACTTACGGTTCACTCTGTGTATACGTATGCACATCAGGGGCGTATTTTGCGGACTACCGGGGCTACCGGCGGTAGCCCAAGGAAATTACAAAAGAAAAAGTTTATAATATAACATAATGTAATAATTTTGTATTATTAGTTTTACCACAGTAATTAAAATTAAAGTAATTGTTAGATTTATATGCGCTCTCTGCTCTCGAAAAGAAACAAGTTGTCAAGGCGGCATCGCTGGAGAAACCGCTGCTACGAGGGGTAGCCTGTGACCGTTCCGCTCACGCTGTCCTGTCGCATAACTGCCCGTCCCCCGCTCCCTTCTGGTTCTATCGTGCAGTGTAAGCCGGGTGAGTTGCCGCTCTCGTGATCGGTTTCTTCGAAGGCGCGAAGCAACAATACGCTTAGTACGCTAGCTCATGAATGTGATTGTGTTCTTGCAGTTCAGTATTTTAAATTTGTGAATTGTTCGAGTGTCTAAGAGTTATATTAATTGTGAATTATTAAGTTTTTAATTTCCCAATTAAGTGATATTGTGAAAAATGTGGCGGAACAAGTTTCTGGAGAGGTTTGTGTTGAAAATGACTGTGTAATAGAAGGTTTATTAAAAGTGCCTTTTAACCGTCGTACATACAACGAAAAAGTTGAAATTGTGAAAATGGAAAGACCAACTCCTGAGTTAAATTTGTCCATGAACGTAAAAGAAAAACAGCGTGAGTACACACGCCATTTCACTTCAACATCATATGGTAAGTGGAATTGGTTGTGTGGTAGTTCTAAACTGTCTAAACTATTTTGCTGGCTATGTTTGTTATTTAGCCGCGAAACTAATGTGTGGTCAAAAGAGGGGTTTTCTAATATGAAATCCCTTCGAACGGCAGTCCTAAAACACGACAAATCAAAAGCTCATATTTGTAGTAGCATGAACTTTGCAAACTTTGGGAAGACAAGAATTGATTTACAGCTAGATAAGCAAAAAGCTCTACACATCAACCAACACAATGCTCTTGTGAAAAAAAAATCGGGAGATTTTACTGCGTCTTATTAACGCAGTCTGCTTTCTAGGAAAACAAGAATTGGCTTTTCGGGATCATAATGAGAGTGTGGAATCAGACAATAGAGGAAATTATATTGAATATTTAAGTTTCTTAAGTGAATTTGACCATTTACTGGCCAATCATCTTGAGAGTTCAACAGTATTTCGTGGTACTTCTCCCGCAATTCAGAATGACTTAATATTTGCTATAAGTGGGGTTATGATAAAGAACATAAAATCTGAAATAGAAGAAGCACCTTTTGTGGCCATTGTTGTTGATGACAAGTGATCAGACCACTGTTTTAAGATACGTCGACAGTACTGCCAATGTTCAAGAACTGTTTATAGGATTCACAAATGTCAGTTCGGACAAAACTGCTGCTACTTTGTTTCAGCATGTGGAAGGTGTTACAGCAGAATACAATGTCGGCAATAAGTTATTTGCACAGACATACGATGGTGCTTCAGTTATGGCAGGAAATATTAATGGCTTAAAAACAAAAGTTCAAGAAAAGTATCCTCAAGCACTATTTGTCCATTGTTACAGCCATGTTCTCAATTTAGTTTTGCAACAAACTACTTCATCCATTCCAGAATGCCGCATTTTTTTTCAAAACACTGTCGGGTTTAGCTGCATTTTTCTCATCATCTCCTAAAAGATCAGAAAAACTCAAGGAATTTATGAAAAAGAAACTCCCAAAAATAGCACCAACTAGATGGAATTTTACATCTCGGCTTGTAAATACAGTAAAGGAATACAGAGAACAACTGACTGCTTTCTTTGAAAATATCATTTGTAATGACTCTGAAGAAAACTGGGATGATGATGTAATTGTGCAGGCTCAAGGATATTTGTATTTTTTCACACAGTTTCAGAATATATTTCTTCTTGAAGTCTATGCTAGAGTGTTCGCACATACAGATGTGATCTACAGTATTCTTCAGACAAAAAGTCTAGACATAGCATACTGCTTGCAAGAGGTATCAAAGTTAAAAAATACTATATCCGAGTTCAGATGTAGTGGGTTTCCGTCCATATGGAGTAATATGGAAAATGAAAATTCTTCAGCCAATACAATGGAACCACCATTAAAGCGAAGAAAAGGAGATGATGAATTGAAATACAGGCAGCTGTAGTACAGCATACTAGATCGTATGCACATGGAAATTACTGACAGATTTTCTGATTATGGAAAGCTTCAGTTCACACATCTTCTAGATTCTCAAAAATTTTTTGCTTATATAGAAAACTTCCCGAATGAGGTACTAAACAAATTATTTCAGTCCTATAACAGTCACTTTGATCAAGTACGTTTGAAAAATAAATTAAGCGTAATATATTCAGCAGAAGTCTTTGATTTTTCGAACAAACCTATCCATGAAATATTATCTGCCATATATGAAAACCAGCTGAACCAAGTTATTCCTGAAGTCCTGAAATTGGCAACATTAATTGTGACAATACCAGCTACGTCAGCATCGGTAGAAAGAACATTTTCTGCGTTGAGGCGAATAAAATCCTACTGTAGATCAACTCATACACAAGAACGTTTATCCGGCTTGGCACTGATGTCCATTGAAAAGTCATTTCTACAGAAACTTCGCAAGCGGCCCAACTGTAATTTCAATGACGAAGTCATCAAAGCATTTTCGTCCCAATCAAGACGTCTGGAATTCACATATAAATAGGTAAGGAATTTTATAATAGGCACTTTAAAATATATTTTGTGTAATAATAGGGTCAGTGGTAGCCCAGACCCTTAAACCAGTATACGCCACTGATGCACATATCTTTTAAACCAAAAAATTGCGGGACAAAACTAAAATGGTATGAACATAATTAAGAATGAATGAAGAACGGCTACCGAAAATATGATTAAACTGCAGACCTGGATGATACAGACATGTAGCCAGACCAAAAACAAGATGGCAAAACACTTTTACATGAGGACGAAACAGGCCAATTGGATATCATACCCGAGGAAGAAGAAGAAAAGAAGAATTTAACCACATTGTTGCTTGATCAATCTCATGTCTCATGAAGTACGGTAGTATTATTTTGTAAGCAGAAGATTCTGGAATTAGATTTTTAAATACCGGTAAGTAATTATTGTCGTTCCCAATCAAGAAATTTAGTGATGTAGATATTGCAATACGTCATTCGTTATCTCGTGGAACCAAATGTATGTGTGTGCCGTAGCTTATAGGAAGAACCTTATGGTATGTATGTGAGCTGGCTAGCTTGATCAATCTCATGTCTCATGAAGTACGGTAGTATTATTTTGTAAGCAGAAGATTCAGGAATTAGGTTTTTAAATACCGGTAAGTAATTATTGTCGTTCCCAATCAAGAAATTTAGTGATGTAGATATTGCAATACGTCATTTGTTATCTCGTGGAACCAAATGTATATGTGCGCCATAGCTTATAGGAAGAACCTTATGGTATGTATGTGAGCTGGCTAGCTTGATCAATCTCATGTCTCATGAAGTACGGTAGTATTATTTTGTAAGCAGAAGATTCTGGAATTAGATTTTTAAATACCGGTAAGTAATTATTGTCGTTCCCAATCAAGAAATTTAGTGATGTAGATATTGCAATACGTCATTCGTTATCTCGTGGAACCAAATGTATGTGTGCGCCGTAGCTTATAGGAAGAACCTTATGGTATGTATGTGAGCTGGCTAGCTAGTTATAACTAGAAGTACAGTAGCGAGAGAGGGAAGCGTCACTGTCTACTCTCTTCTTCCCCTCACGCGCAGATAGACAGATAACAAATGACCTGTAAACATGTAAATATGTTTTAAAATCAAGTAGTGAGGTGTTTTCAGTTGCTTCGTCTTAATTTACTCACATTTCAGTAATTTAGGCATTCAAAATGAGTTTTAATAAATCAAAATGTTTAAGCGGTGCTCGAAAACGAAAAAGCGAAGGTGGAAAAGAAGAACTAGTGAAAAAGTTGATAAAAAGTGATTTTTTCAAAGCCCTGATGGTAGTGAATGTTGTGATGACAGTTGAGGCGTTCCCAAGATTTTGTTATTGTTGAAGATAAAAGTGACAATAAAGGATCTGTGAATATTTCTCTTCATGATATTAGATGAAAAGTTACGATGTGATAAGGATTTAATTGAAGCCGTTAGAACCACAGTGATATAAGTAACAAATTTACGAAAAAAATGAGAAAGTGCACTGGCGTATACTAAATGTTGTATCTACTAAGGGACAGAGAGTTATATATATATATATATATATATATATATATATATATATTTCATGTCAACATTTACATCCATGTATTGTGGACCTCACAATTTATTATCCGATGCCGCAATTATATTTATTACAGATATTCCTTTTGTAGACGGTCTTATAATTTAGAGACATACCTCTTACTTAGGCTACATTCCCTTATTATTATATCCTCCTCTTTCCTTTACACCAGGCATGCCAGAAATCAGACTATAAATGTGCAGTTTTGTGCGCGGATCGTCGGTCTGTGCAGACTGCATCATTAGAGCGTTGTCCTTACCCTTTCTTAGCTGGAGGGGTGTACAATAATCTATTCTGCGCTAATAGGTTGGATTAAATAGGCATTTGGACATTATAAATACACGTTTATTATCGGTGTCTATACTTGACAATTGTAATACAAGAAACTTTAGGCTTACTCAGTTATACATCACAAAGTAGTGGTTTGTAATGGATAATTCATTAATATGATTATTATACAGTATTTGAAGAAAGAATATTGCAGTAATTTCAAGACAACAAAAAACGAACAAGTATTTCATTTTACGTAGTAGGTACTAATTATTTTAAAGTAATAGACTCTACTCTTTCATTGTTCGTCGAGCATTATTATTTATTGGGACCATTGGTACAAATGTTGAAGAAAATATTATACTCCCAATTAATTACATGCAGTAGGACATTGTGAAGTTTTTACACTGAAATAACTTCCTTCTGTATGTCAATATAAATTAACTTTAATATTTATAAATGATATAAATTAAGCTCAGAATTTAAATTCACATATAGTTTATTTGGAAAACGTTGAGAGCAAGTATCGACAAGTTGGAAGCGTTACTGAAAGAAATTAAAAGTGTAGTTCACAAGCTGTGAAGCGACGATATTCCATTTATGTCAGGTTTAAAGGTTTATTAATGTAAGTAGCCTATATTAGCATAATATAGTGATGTGAGATGGAAAATGTGCCATTATATATTTTTCCAGAAAGTTTTTCCGCCTTGCACATAGTTGCTTTCTTCGTTCTTTACAACCTCAAGAGCCTCATATGTATTCCTCACTATATTCTCAACACTTACCAGCTTATGAAATGAAAGTCGTAAGTCGTCTAATCTTTGATGGCTGTGTTAGTACAGACTCCAAAACAACGTCACTGTGAAGTTCGTTTTGCCGTGAGAGTAGTGATTAAGAAATAAGCGCTGGCAATATCATATTTTGAGAACTTTACTAATCTGATCTAAACTGTCACAAAACTATTATCTCGACATGGGCTGATGAAAGTCTTTCATTTTAAAATAATTATTGTTGACTGAGGAAAACATTATAACAATTATGCTATATATTCGTAATTTCTCTTCTTCGTTATCCGTGAACTCCTCACTTTATTTATCATAACTCATTAACAGACACAGCCAAATCAGCACCCGTACCGAAACTGCGTTACTGAAAGAAAAGCTGATATGCTGTTGCAGGTCTGTATAGCCCTGTCGTGTTCCCCTCCAAGGCGATAAACCCCCTCCAGCTAGGGGAATAGGAAGTGCACATCGCACAGAGACTACTGCACAATGTGCGCGATTGCACAATGTGCAGGGTTTTGGCATGCCTGCTTTACACTCATTCACTATTAACTATAATCTCTTACTTCTCTCCCCATCTAAATGTATCTGCATTCCGACCTGTAAAACCCAATGACTTAATTTAGTTGATTCAAAATTGACCTTTTATAACTCCTTTCTTGATTTCAAGTCCACTTATATCGAACACACTCTCTTTCTAATAATACTTGATGCTAATCCTTACTACGTCATTATTCAATTGGATCATTATTATGGCTGTTGCTTACGTGCATTACAATTTCTTATCCCACTTATTTTCTTCATGCCATGCTTCGCTATCCTGGCTAGTCTCTTCCACCATACTCCTCGCCTATTTTCATTATCTTTATCGTCTCACTTAACTTTCTACTACAGTCTCATAGTTTATTATCTATTATACTGTACTTAAAAATCATCTATATCCTTAACCTTCGCTGGACCAGAATCATCAACTTAACCCGTAGTTGTTATAAACTCGCTTTCTATTTTATTCTCTTCACCTCTCCACATTTAATCCCTTCCACTCACAAAAAACACTTTCACATCTCATCTTTGCACTGAACTCCATTCCCCCTAAGTTATAATTCACTTCCCGAATCACTTGAATTTTTACTCATGTCTCTAGACTTCATTGCACTAGTGGTACTTAAGCCGCTCTTATCTGTTTTCTTCACATATGTTTTCTTCATATGTATTGTTGGTCTCATCATATTCTTTGCCTCGTTATTCTTTTTCATTTCCTGTTCTGTCTCGCTTCCTTCGGCACGATTCAGCGCCTTAACTCCGTCGTCCATACGTCCCTGGTCAATGATCTTGTTATGACAGTTATTTTCCATCACAACTGCTGACTGAACAGACCGTCCAGCATCTGTCACATATTTTTTGTCCCAGTTCGAATTCCGATCTCCTCTTAATCTCTGTTGAGCAACAGATTTATATGAATGAGATCTATCACTTACTTGCAATATGTTTGGAAAACGTTTACTACGTGGACTGAAGGTATGCTGTCTCCCAATTTTCAAAGCTAAATATCTTAGAACATCTCCCATGTTACTTAGATAGCTATGGTTCTGAGGGTCTCAATTAGCACAGACCGTGGTAGCTACACGGAAGAGTTAAGTGACGACTTAAATATGAAAATAATGAATTTAGAACCTAATCAACCGGAAGACTCTTTCCCAGAACTCTATTAACACACAGATATTTCAGTTCGAAGAAACAAAATGAAGATTAACGGCTGTAGTAAGTATGCGGTTCCGAGAATGTGTCCCAACAATATTTAGCCTGTGTGATCAGCGAATAGGGATTAATTCCCTATTTGCTGGTGTGATAGTGTATGGTCTGATGTCGGGAAAGGAATCGGTGACGCTGTGAAGCTGGTTCCTGCTTTTATAGGAGATACTTGAATGTTAAAAAGAAAAGGTAGATAGAAAAAAACGAACACAGGTGGTTCGCTAGTAAAATACAAATGACACATCGAGACTTTTGGCTGTGTCCACATCACCAAAGTAACGGGAAAACTCGGGTTGAATGACTTGCTCAGTATAAGCTCGGGAGCAAGAGCTAACACAAAGGCTGGAGAAAATCCATGGTTGAAAAAAGAAAGAGAAGCGCTGCAGGTCCATTCACACAAAGAGTTTCGAAAAGTTGGGAAAAACCTATGACTGAACAAAGGAAAAGATGCGTTACAGGGCAGCTGACACAAGGGATTACGAAAAGGTTGGAAAACTCGTGGCTAAACAAAGCAAGACATGCGTTATAGGACAGCTGATACAAATGGTATCGAAAATGTGGGAAAACCCAGGACTGAACAAAGAAAGAGATGCATTACAGGGCAGTTGACACAAAGGATATCGAAAATGCGGGAAAAACTCAAGACCGAACAAAGGAAAATATACTTCATAGGGCTGCTGACACGAAGGGTTTCGAAAAGATGGGAAAAACTCATGGTTGAACAAAGCAAGAGATGCTTTGTAGAGCAGCTGTACAAAGAGATGCGTTTCATGCCAGCTGACACAAAGGTTTCAAAATCATGACTGAACAAAGCAAGAGATGCGTTGTACGGCAGGTGATACAAAAGATTTCGAAAATATGGGAAAGCTCATAACTGAACGAAGGAAGAGATGCGTTGCAGGGCAGCTGATAGAAAGAGATGTGTTATAGGGCAGCTGACACAAACGATGTTGAAAAGGTGAGATAAAATCATGACTGAACAAAACGAGAGACGTGAGTTTTTAGGATTTCACGGTGACTGTGATTAGAATTAGGCTTTTTGGCAATCCATCGTGTCCTGGAACTTGACATTTCCAAAGTTTCCGAACTATTTAGGCCTATAGGTTCTATCATCAGGGTAAAGCAAAGATCTCGGCTACGTCTATGGTCTGATGGAACCTGTACGTAGTTCGGAAAATTTGGAACTGTCAAGTTACAGGACCCAGTGGATTACCAAAAAGCCTAATTCTAAAGACAAGGTATGTTTTGCAGGGTAGCTGATACAAAGGGGTTCAAAAAGGTGGGAAAAAGTCATGGTTGAACAAAGCAACGGATGCTGTGCAAGGCAGGGAATGACTGAGCAAAGGAAGACATGTGTTGCAGGGCAGCTGATACAAAGTGTTTCGAAATGGTGGGAAAACCCATGACTGAACAAAGAGCGAGTGTGCGCTGTAGTGAAGCTCTCACAAAGTGCATTGAGAAGATAGGAAAACCCAGGGCTGAACAAAAGAAGAAATGCACCGCAGGGCAGACTAGCAGAAGAACGTATGTGATTGATTATTTATTATTACTCTTAATGCACATATCTACATTTATCTGACTTATGGTAACCTATATACTTCGTACTCCATAATACATCTCTCAATTAATATTTATACACCGATTTTGGAATGGTCGGTCATTAATTACCTGCATGGTAATGATCACTATCCTATTGAGGTGGCATTCCCGCAACTCGACCCGCGGAAACCTGATTTCGTAACTGGGTTATAAAATGGTGGGCTGGATTATTTTATCAAGGTCCAATATATCTGATGAATACCGATTTGAAAGTGAGGATACCAAGATAACCAAATTTTGAAACGTTGCGATACGTGTAACCAAATTGAACGTTCTTCGGTCGTCGTCCCGGGATAGACGAATTGGTGGTCAGACGACTGCCGCAGTGTTATCTGCGCCTAGCACAAATGTTATGCACGTCATGCAATCTTGGAAAATTTCGTAAGTTTAAACGTTGCGTACTAAGGCTCGTCGAATGACTCAGCTCCGTTCTAGATGTAATACAATATTCTCATTACATAAAGAAATCCCTGGTAACATCGTCTGGAAAAGAGTCTGCAGGATAATGTGGAAAATTTGTTTTGTTGTTCCGGGCCTTATAGTTAATGGAAACTCTACCACATAACCTGTAGTAATTGATGATCTTGTTGCAATACCATTTGCCAAAATGAGTAGCCCAGGTAATTACGACCAGACATTCTTACGCATTAAAAGCTGCTGAAGAAAGAGGGACAGCTAAGAACAGTTCAATTCTGTAAGATATCTGTTTCCAGCAAGATGTTGTCCCTGCATATTCTGGAAGGGAGGTGGTAAACTATTTGAATCAAGAGTTACCAGAAAGATGAATTTGGTAAAGGAGGAAGAGTTCAATGGCCAATATTATCTAATGTGTTCTCATTACATTTTTTCCTATGAATCATTTGAAGGAGATAGTCTACCGAAATAAGCCAGAAGAACAGTAAAAATTAAAATGAAGGATCAGACATGAGATGCAACAGAACAGCGGAACAACGCTGCTGGGAGTAAGAATTAGACAGTTCTCAAGATACATTCATACGTTGTTTAGCAGTAAATGGAGGTCATTTTGAAGAATGTTCATGGTTACGTATAATTATATAAGAATGAAAGAATATATAAATATTTAAAGAAAATAATCTGCCCTCAATGAGGGTGACCATAAAGATCCAGAATAAAAGCACTGCAGAATAATTTAGAAAGACAGGAATTGTTTGGTAAAAAATTCAGACAAATGCAAACCCAACAGAATCATCAATGGCCAAAATATAAATGGTAATGTAATATTTGGATTGAATCCTTAAGAATATTCAACAAAATTTTTTGAATTTAAAAAAATCGGAGTCCGAGTGCTTTTAAAATATCACATGTGAATTTAGGAAGTGTGCCACGTGCACCAAACAAAAGACCAGAAACACTCCACTGACTAGTGGGAATGTTATATTTCTCACTTAGATAAGGGATGCAGAACTCATAAATGGATTTCTTCTCCTTATTAACGTGTTGTGCCTGCAGGGCACAACTCATTAATTTGTTCTCACATTTTTTTTGTTTTCTATCGTCGCCTAACAACCTGGATTGTTGTTATTGTCAGTTTGTTGTAGGATGAACACAGTTTATTTCGGGTAATTTCCTACATTTAATTAATTAAATGTGCTAAATTAAATATTTAAAATGCGTTCTATTCTTGGATAGACAGTAATGCTGTCTATTTCGGAACTTCTCGACATAACATAGTCATAGTATCAAGTCAGGGCTATTTGAAAATATTTTCTTTTCCACGTCCTGTACAAATGAAAAAACTATTGTTTTAAAAACATCTCAAAAGAATTGTTGATTTAGTGAAAAACCTCTAATACACAATACTTTACAATAAAATTATAGAGTTATTTTAAATGCACCATACGTTTGATTAATTCTGCATTATGCCGGGCCTTCATTTCTAAATTTCCTCGTCTTAATAACTATTTATTTCAAATAAATTCAATTTAAACAAGAGAAGAGAAACTAGACAATTCAGATATTTAGGAGGAAGTTTAAAACCAGTGTTAATTGCATTGTAGATTTCACCCCATCACTTTTCCACTCCTTTGAAATTTAAAATTTCGCCCCTAAATTGTGATACTTAAATTTGAAACAGTGTTCAATATTATTTTTCATACAACTCATTCATTTGTTCTTATATTTTTTTGTTTTCTATCGTCGCCTAATAACCTGGATTGTTGTTATTGTCAGTTTGTTGTAGGATGAACACAGTTTATTTTGGGTAATTTCCTACATTTAATTAATTAAATGTGCTAAATTAAATATTTATAATGTGTTCCATTCTTGGACAGACAGTAATGCAGTCCATTTCGGAACTTCTCGGCATAATATAGTCATAGGATCAAGATCATACATAAATAACGTAAATCCAAACTTAGGCTTTTATCATCCTCTGTCCTGTTTCAAATTTTTTAAACAATAGATTCATAATACACAACAATAATATTCCTTAATATTAGTTTGTGTTACTACCTGATATAATCTTTAATCAATGACAGTCTTTATGGCTTTATTCTCTTCAGCTATAATTAACATTAATAAAAATCTAGGTTGCTAGGCGACGCAGAAAGTAAAAGATGTGAGAATAGATGAATGAGATTCATAAAAAATAATTTAATTCTCTTTCAAATGTATCATATGGGGTACAATTTGAAATTTAAATGGTAGGAGGGGGTTGGAAGGTGAGGGGTGAAACCTAAAATTCAATACACATAGAGAAACTCTATGCAACCCACCAAGCGCAGACTTTACATTAATTTAAATAGACGAGTTTTAAAAAACGAAAATAAAAATCTTTTATTGGACTTCCAGCATAGATAGGTTGAGATTTTTGACACATGCCTTTGTTTTTTTTTATAATGCCACTCAAGTTGCTGCTTGTTCTTTTAGAATTTTCGATTGCGTGTTAACATCGACTTACCTACAACACTGGATGTCCGACACTATATAGAATTTGTTATCAGTGCTCTTTGTCTGGCGGAACGCGCTGGAATGAAATTTTTTGTTGCATTTTTCATCATGGAACCGATATATGTGTGAATAACTATGCTTTTAATATAATTCTTCTTTGAATTCCGCTTAGATCTTGGAAATCTTACTTGGACGAAAAGGAGGTTAAAGATGACAAAATTCTCATGCAATGAACAGTAATCTCTTTTGATCCTAAAATTAGAGCAGAAGTTTAATATTTTTCACACAGTTCAGGACTAATTTTGAACATATTGACACCCTATCTCCCCGTCCGCTATAAAATATTCTACACAGAGTTCGACCATTTTTTCTCCAGAAGAAAAGTAGTCGTTATTATTATTATTAGGCCTATTATTATTATTATTATTATTATTATTATTATTATTATTATTATTATTATTATTATTATTATTATTATTATTATTATTATTAGGAATATCACTTTTGTTGACGTCGTACAAAATTTTGTCCAATATTCTTTTGAGGAGATTAACTCCGTACGTAGATGAAATTATTGGGGATCATCAGTGCGGTTTTCGGCGTAATAGATCGACTATTGATCAGATTTTTTGTATTCGGCAGATAATGGAGAAAAAATGGGAGTATAAGGGTACAGTACATCAGTTATTCATAGATTTCAAAAAGGCATATGACTCGGTTAAGAGGGAAGTATTATATGATATTCTTATTGAATTTGGTATTCCCAAGAAACTAGTTCGATTAATTAAAATGTGTCTCAGTGAAACATACAGCAGAGTCCGTATAGGTCAGTTTCTATCTGATCCTTTTCCAATTCACTGCGGGCTAAAGCAGGGAGATGCATTATCACCTTTACTTTTTAACTTCGCTTTAGAATATGCCATTAGGAAAGTTCAGGATAACAGGCAGGGTTTGGAATTGAACGGGCTACATCAGCTTCTTGTCTATGCGGATGACGTGAATATGTTAGGAGAAAATACACAAACGGTTAGGGAAAACACGGAAATTATACTTGAAGCAAGTAAAGCGATCGGTTTGGAAGTAAATCCCGAAAAGACAAAGTATATGATTATGTCTCGTGACGGGAATATTGTACGAAATGGAAATATAAATATTGGAGATTTATCCTTCGAAGAGGTGGAAAAATTCAAATATCTTGGAGCAACAGTAACAAGTATAAATGACACTCGGGAGGAAATTAAACGCAGAATAAATATGGGAAATGCGTGTTATTATTCGGTTGAGAAGCTCTTATCATCCAGTCTGCTCTCCAAAAATCTGAAAGTTAGAATTTATAAAACAGTTCTTCTATATGGCTGTGAAACTTGGACTCTGACTCTGAGAGAGGAACATAGGTTAAGGGTGTTTGAGAATAAGGTGCTTAGGAAAATATTTGGGGCTAAGCGGGATGAAGTTACAGGAGAATGGAGAAAGTTACACAACACAGAACTGCACGCATTGTATTCTTCACCTGACATAATTAGGAACTTGAAATCCAGACGTTTGAGATGGGCAGGGCATGTAGCACGTATGGGCGAATCCAGAAATGCATATAGAGTGTTAGTTGGGAGACCGGAGGGAAAAAGACCTTTAGGGAGGCCGAGACGTAGATGGGAGGATAATATTAAAATGGATTTGAGGGAGGTGGGATATGATGATAGAGACTGGCTTAATCTTGCACAGGATAGGGACCGATGGCGGGCTTATGTGAGGGCGGCAATGAACCTTCGGGTTCCTTAAAAGCCATTTGTAAGTAAGTATTATTATTATTATTATTATTATTATTATTATTATTATTAATACAATCAAATAAGTGTCGCGATATCATGGGCTTTCAGTAAAGAGTGTCGTCAGTCAAAAAAGTTTGGGAACCACTTGCTTGAAGTAATAGGTGTTTCGGAAAAGTAGATTTAGAGTCTAAACCCCTTATGTGTCGGTATCTTCTCTGCTTTAGGTGTATAGCGACAGGATTTACTCTATAAGTGAAAGCTGCATATTCATACTGCATCGGGGAGGGGATTTGTTGATGTTATGACATCATTGGCATCGCTCACAGTTGAGCACTAGTATCCGACCCGGTTGGTGGCATTATGATTTAATGGAGCGGGAGTGATTTAGTACGGACGAGTTGGTGGACATGCTGTTTGTGTTTGGGGCAAGTGAACGAAATCAGATGCAACCAGCTGCCTTATATAGACAATTATATCCGGAAAGGCGAAAGCTGAATCACGCCCGATTTAGAGAAGTAGTGTAGAGGCTACATCAATATGGAACACTGCATGTATCAACACGCTCATGACATGTCGGCAGAGAATTCCTGTCGCTGATGCTGCAGTTAGAGAGGCTGTAGCGGCAGAACCTCACCACAGTCTTATACATACAGTCGCGCAACTTCAACACTTTTTTTGCCAACATTCGCGACACTAGCGCCCAAGCGGCAGGCAAGGCACTGGTCATAGGGTTGATACGCCAGCACGTGCTTTAAAGGGATGCGAGATGTTATAATAACGTTTTAATCATGCGTCGGAATAAAGGCAATGTGAGCAATGACGAAAATTGCAGTAACAACAAGTTTAAATCTCCGAATTTGTCGTTCTTCAGATTCCCTAAAGACCAAGAGAAAATCATAACTCAGTCATAACCAATAATCCACGTTGTAGATAGCCTACGTATTGTGTTCTATAAAACATTTATTAGTTATCGGTTACCTATTTGTGTCAGGAAGGACAGTTTAAATAAAAACAAAGTAAATACCTGTTACAGTATATTATTTTTTTGCAGAGATCATATGTGTAAATGTGTAACCATTCCGATTTTGGATAATATATCTACAGTTTTTAATGCAAGTAATTCCATAATTTTTGTATTCGTGTTTTTTTTCTTTATATTTTTAAAAAGTTGAATGTTATATAGCATTCAAGTGGGTATCATGGTGTTAATTTTGCAAGAATTCATGGAGTATAGTAATCCTTTTGTAAAATATTCACTTCTTGAATAAATCCAGACTGTGTCGATAAATTTCTGATGTGTTGGTGTAGATTCATGTGGCAGACGTATTAAGTTCTCAAGAAATAAAAGAGCCTTTTTTAATTTAATATAAAAAGCAATCTTTTCTGTAATAATTTGCATGACTGTTATTGGTGTTGATTTTACATTCCCAGTGATTATTTGAGCCGTTCAGTGCAGAAGTGGTGTAAGTCAAAAGCAGGTAATGAGATTTAAAGTAAGAATTCTGTAAAATACAGCGCAAAGTAGCAACTAATATATCCTTCGTTCTATTCACCGACTGTTAATAGTTTAAATACATTCAATATTAACTGCCACTTTGCGCTGTATTTTACAGAATGTTTACTTTAACCCCTCATTACCCATTTTTGACTTACATCACTTCTGCTCTGAAAATAAAATTAGGCCTACATTTTCTGAGTTAATTGAAGTTACAATTTTTTTTAACAAAATTGTGTGTTCATTTATTTGTTCTCACCTACGTCATATTAACAGTAAGTGCATGTAAATTACGTATTATGTAGGTAGGATAAGTTAAACTTAGGCATTATGTGTGAAAACTGGAAATGTAATGTAAAATGCGGTAAACTTTCCATAAAAATTTAAACCATAACATCAGCACTATTTGTGACTCAAAATAATAAAGGAAATACAGGTTCTTAAGAAATGGAAAAATAATGAACTTCATATTAATGTTTAAATCCTCCCCTTTTCTTTATTTTCAAGTTTACCTCAGCGGCCGAGTTTACCCCAATTTGCGGTATGCAAAATCGTTAATTTCTCAGGAAATAGGGAGAGGAGTTCACCACGCGATGTACCCTACGAGATATGCCCTACAATTCTGAAGCTACTAATTTTTACTCTTCTCACAGGAAATACAAAGTTCCAATGATTCATAAATATATTTAGGAATGAAGGAATTAACCGACCACGCACGAACAATTATATTATTTGAAACCATGATACGTGATCAGGGCCATGATTCAGTTGTAAGGAGCAGAAAGAATTACGTTTATTCCCAGCTTCTGAAACTTGTAGATTAGCTGCGTGTGAAATTCTTCCAGGATTCTGAAGTAGAATTAATAAGAACCATATACACTTATTGTATAGCATAAAAATATAAAATAAACTACGCAAAACCCGTTTTCTAATGTGTTATCATAAGTCGTGTGCACACTTTTAACTTGCCTGCCGCTAGAGGGCTACTGTCGCGCCAGCTGTCAAATGTTGGCATATTTTATACGTATGAGTTGCGTGACTGTATCTATTAGACTGTGACCTCACACTGGTACAAGAGCTGTGGCTCGAAACTTACTTCTGAATCACATGATTGTCCATCGAATTCTTAAGCTTCCGTTTAAGCGACACACTACTCATGCCGGCAACGTAGTGACTATGACCGCCGTGAAGCATTTTGCGAGTGTTTTATGGAGCAGGTTAATTTCGAAATGATTACCACAATAACAATATACAGTAGCATTCTTTCTTCGTCATTTCATTTACTATTCTTATCTTTCAGGTAGATTGGCTATCAAGACTTATTAACACGAATTCTATGGGCAGATGAGTATACATTCAGGAGTGAGGGTAATATCAACCGCCGCAATGAACACCGCTACGTAGACATCAACCCATCCATAATGTAGGAGAAGGTGCACATTCAATCAATGATAGGATGGGTATCATATCCGATCAGATAATTTGGCCCTATTATATCGATGGAAACGTCAACGATGCAGAATATTCGGCCTTTCTGATTGACCATTTGGGTGTGCTGCTCGATGATGTCCCTTTTGATATTGGTGTCAATATTAGCCAATATTATTCAACACGATGGTCATCCAGCACACAAAAAGACCTGCTCAAATATTTTAAATGGAAATATCCTCGTCGGTGGATTGGTCTTAACAGTCTTTTACATGAGTGGCCACCAAATATCATCGAATCTCACGCCCAAGGCTCTCATTTTCTGGGGCTTGGCTTAGGCTTGGCCTATTGTGCGATGATAGTCCAAGTTTGACAAGTGACCTGGTGGCATTAGTTAATCCGACACTGACAGTTGAGCCATTCTACCTCTGTCCCTCAGGTCCCGCTTCGAAAACGAATAGCCTGATAAGCCCCAGAGGTCCGGAGCCCCAAACCTTTTTTGATCAGCAGACGCTGACAGGTGGGCCATCCTGCCTCAGCCACTAATAGTCAGGTCCGTCCACAGCATGCGAGAAGAATGATGAACCCAAGGAGTCCGGAGCCCCAGGCTCTTCCTATATCAGCATCAGAAACCAGTACTACCCTCAAGAATTCACCCCGATCTATTTTCACTATTGCGGATGATAGATGAAATGAGGGGGGAAGTTGAGAGTGTTGGTGGAATGATAGAGGGAAACGGGAGTACTCCGAGAAAACCCTCTGCAACGTCTGCTTTTCCCACCACAAATTCCCAAACTCCATCACGACCTCATCAAATTACACAATACTACTAAAAACAGAGATGATTTTGTAGTAAGGATTAGGGAAGAAAGTAAAAATGTCACACCCCTCTTGCTGTCTATGGTGCAAGAAAGCATTACGTGGCGTACAGTACTTTGTGCAGAACATCAGGGTGTTATTTTGAACATATTCTGTAAATCAATTGGCACACGCTAACGAAATTGCTTTGTGTATTTACATTTTTTTTCTTATGTCGTTACTTGAAGTTTTGCTTTTAGACTAGATCGTCCCGCTGCACATCTAAAGCATATAAGTTGCCGACACATCAGGGTTTAGACTGTAAAATTTACTGGGCTATATGTATCTGTTACATCCTCTACATTGATTGGTATACTTCATATATGTACAACTCACCATACAATATCCACCCGGTTTCACAAATGTCGTTTCTTAACAGTAGTTTGACTATTTGTTCACCATTATTGCCAGGCATGATTTCTGGAACCTGGAAAACATAAAATCACTCTCATTTTCCACTGGGAATTTTGGCCTATAGAAATGGCTTGTGTGTAAAAAAAAAATTAACTTACGTACGATTGTAAACACTCCGATATTACCAATGAAATATGAAACATTCAGAAGTGGTGATCATTTATAGCAATGGTTCCCAAATTGGGAGTCGAGTCGTGTAAAGAGCTAAAGGTGTCAAGAGATGATTTACAAAATAAAACAAAAAAAAAGCCTTATCAACGTATATTTATTTAATATTTAGGAATATAAACGTATACAATGTTTAAAATAAAAATAAATGTTTCAGTAATTATAAAGTAAAAAATAAATAATGTGATAAATGCGCCTGTTTTTCAGAAAGTAGCTTCTCAAATCTGGACTAAGTATTCGATTACATACGAATTGTGTCTCAATTTTATTTCCGAAATGACTCCTGCGTTACATCTGAATCGGCTCCCAAGCGACAATACTGCGTCAATACTTTCATTCCCATTTTAACAGATTTAGGTCTGTCTACGTTACGCGTCGGTAAGTCTGGTTTACAGTGTTATTGCAGTAATGAACTTCAGCCATGAACTTCGTTTTTCTTTTTTTACATTTTTGGTAAGTAGGCCTACTTTTAACTCACTTTTTTTTTAAATTGCATGCGTATGATATCACGTTCTTTGTATTCTTCCACAAAACTTTTGAAAAATTTCTCCTTTTCAAGTTGTGATCTGTTTCCATATTACTTTTTTATTATTGGTTATTTTACTATGCTTCATCATCTGATATCGTTATTTAGCCTCTGAATGAGATGAAGGTGATAATGCCAGCTAAATGAGTCTAGGGTCCAGTGCCGAAAGTTAAACGGCATTTGTCTTAATGGGTTGAGGGAAAACCCCGGAGAAACCTCAACCAGGTAACTTGTCCCAACCAGGATTTGAACCCTCTCGTTCCACGGTCAGGCATGCTATCCGTTACTCGACAACAGTGAACTAGGCTATATGTTACTTATTACTATTCAGTTTGATATGCATGAATACCAATATTAAAACAACAATAAAGCTAAAAATATTTGGATGAGCGGAATAAAACTGAGAATTCAACTTCGAATGGAAAGACTCACAATAGTTAGTTTTATGGTAGGTAGAATCCAAAAATTCAGCCTAGATTTCAGGCGGGAAATTTAAGGACGGAATATGTAGGCCTAAGACTCCAGCGCATCATCACAACAATCATGAAGTTGTGGATTTACTCGTTTGATCGCCATCAAATCTTCAATGAAATAGTATTCTACCTCATTGGAAGGAAAAAGGAATAGACCGAAAAATAGTTTTAAAAATTGTCTGATCTCTCTTTAGAGTGGGGTGACAAGTCACAAGATTGTATCTTCCTCCAACACTATTGGCCTGAGTGGAACCTACAACCCTTTCTTGCTGCTGTAGACCGTACTGAATTTACCGCTGCATGAATAAATAACTCAAAATTTGCATAAACTTTACTGGGCTCCACAAACTGCTTCAGGAATTGGAATAATTTGTTGCATGTGTCGGACGTTTTTAATACGGTAGGAAACAAAATATCAAAGAAATGCAAATATAATTTATAATATGTATGTTGGACAGCTGGTGAATTAACTCTGGGCAGCACTTATAGTTGTTTGCAATTTTAGAGAAATCTGCATTTTTCAAGTGGGGTCAAGTAACGCTAAAGGTAATGGTGGATCGCAAAAAAATGTCTCACCCAAAAGTGAGGCGTGTCTTCAGAAGATTTGAGAACCAGTGATTTAGAGAAAGCGATTTTATTTTTGAAGGCGGTATGTTAAGGGGTCATGTACGCCATTAGTCTGTCTAAGTTTAGTAATATAAAAAAATTATTACTTTCTAACCTAATCGCTTTTCTTTCTGAAGTTTGGACTACTGTTTACACAATTCTTCTACATCATTAAACAAATTTACGATTCATTAAAGTGGCGGGTGCTGTCTGCGTTAGGAAAAATTGTTTTCCAAATATCTCATACATTTGTCAATATATTTTTTTTCAATTTATTTTGTTCACAATAAATATCTTAACAAAATTTATTTCTCTCATTTAAATACATGAATGAGTAATATTTTTTCTGACTTCTTTTCTCAAGAAACCGACACATATTTTCACTTTTTAAATAAAATGTTTACAAAATAAGAACTAGTAAAGATATAACAGTGATAAACCGGAATATATTTTCACTTTTTAAATAAAATATTTACAAAATAAGAACTAGTAAAGATATAACAGTGATAAAGGTCAATTTTGTTCTTCTCTATTACATAAAAATGCTTGTAAAATTTCATTAAACTATTAAAAAAAATGTACGAGTAATCAGGGAAACTGTTAAAAAAAAACGCAAGTAATGGTAAATTAGCGACAAACGTACCGAAGATGTGAAGTGTTGAATGACGAGTCCTCACATTTTAGGTCATAAGTCGAGAAGTATTGGTGATATTGTAAATTTTTCACTAAAATAAAGAGAAAAGTGCATTTAATTTACCAAAAAAAAAAAAAAAAAAAAAAATTACCCTCAGTGATGTACTTCACCTATTAAGTAAATTTGTAAATTTGTATTCGTAGTGTCTCTGCTATTACCTGTGCTAATGAAGTAGCAGGGGACACGGGAACAGCTCCTGTGGATCTTGCTATCAAATCGGCCAGTTCATATTTGTCTGTAAAATTTGACATGAAGATTAAGTTATTCACACAGAGAAATAAAGAATTAATATAGCTCATACCGATGACATAATGTACTCATGTAGGCCTATACTTTTATCAATAATTTGAAGTAATCAATCTTAATGGCTTCACATTAAGCCATTAAAATTGATTACTTCAAATTATTGATAAAAACATACATAGCAATTAGCTTATCTGAACATCAACATGAATTGTAAATTAATGTATTCATGTCTATTATTCGTAACATTTATTAAAGAAGTAAGTACTGATATCAATATTTTGTATATTAATTCATTCAATAGTTTTCATGTCGGAAATTAAGTTGTAAAAGAACATAATGCTATAGTCGTCACAAAATTATTTAATGTAACCAGGAAGTGGAAATCTAGTATAAAGTAGGTATGTTTAGTTAGCAGTTCGAAGACTGGTTTGAACCTCGTAATGACATCATCATGAAACAACTGATTCAGAAAATATTGAAGTAGGACGACCAGTTTCTTTCCCCTTTTCATTGCATACATAGTTGGCTAGTAACATAGCTCTCTAATTATACGTGAGTTTTACGCATCAATAATTATTCTTCCTATGACACATATCGTCATGCCTGATAACAGATTTATCAGCCTGAACCTCAATCACAGGTCGTCTAAAATAAAATAAAATGAAATAAGATAACATAAGATAAAATCGTATAAAAAGTAAAAATAATGAAATAAAATAAAGTAAAGTGAAATAAAACAAATGAAATAAAACAGAACAAAACAAAGTAAAATAAATAAACAATAACACAAAATAAATAAAAAGCAAAGAAGAAGAATACCAAAGAAAATCCAAAGCAAAGAAAAAGCAATGCAGAGCATAGTTAATGGAAATGAATGGAATATAACAAAATGGAATAAAATAGAATAAAGTAAAAGTAAAAGTTAAGTAAAAGTAAATTGTAAAATAACGTCAATTTTAAAATAAAAAATAATATATAATTCCCAGACAAACATGGGAAAATTATTCTAGTTACCAAAATTAAATGCTGTCTGCACACTTTGCAAAAAAAATCATTGAAGTTCTTCCAGTAGTTCATGAAAAAAACCTGGAACTTATATCTCAGTGTTTTCAATTTTTTCACAAGCTTTTTAAAAATATTTTACAAAATTGTTTTTATGTTTACTAGAAAATTGAAATATACAGGCGATATTCATCTGAGTTTTACTAATCTCTCTTAAAATGTTAAATGGTCAATTTTAAAAGTTGATGAGGTATAGAGCAAAATGTTAGCTACTGTGTTTTATAGTACGAGTACATAGAGTATATAGATTTACTCTTCCAGGTTACAGGAATGATGGGCTACTATATATATATCTCTGAAACCAGCCCAGCATGATAAATTGGATGTTGGAATGAATTTTCCATATTTGTGAAGTTATTCAGGACCATATAATCAAAATCAGTTATGCTTTTAGATTGTAAGTAATCTTCGAAAGCTAAATTAACACCGTGCATTCTACGGTATTGGAATATCAATAAATTGAAGAAAGACAAGACATTTATAATTATGTAGAGTATATGAGGCGTCTAGAATCAAAACCCGCCAAGTCCATCGAAGAAAAAAAATGAGATAAAGTTATTTTTCTGTCTATCTTCGCATGGCCAATCCGATGCTGGCATTATTTTTCTGCAATATCCGCTGGATTCCTCTGAAAATGCTGGACAAAAGTTAGGGTTAGTTTCAATATCCGCTAGATCCAACTGAATTTCGGCCATTGTTAGTTTCAAAAACCTCCAAGTCCCTTTCTGCCAATCAGGTTGTGGGACTCCTTTACCCAGCATTCCTCAGCTATTCGATGTTGATTTATTATTTGTGTGGTTAAGCTTTTGTTAAACCTTATTAAGTTTAATTTCTACTCTAATAATATTCAGTGAAATGGTGGATAGAGTGAGCAGTGAGTTACAAAAATGTTCACAAAGAAAAGCTCGTGTAAAAACACTAAATAGGGAGAAATGGAAAAAAGAAATGAAAAGGAAAGAAAGGTATGCGTGGTTGAAATTATATTTTCATTACATAGAAAACATAGTATGATAAATATAAATATTAAGTACAGTATTAAATTATTACAACATAATATTGTACGCCTATTCTTACCAATTAATAATTAATTACATAATTTTGTAGGTACTCCTCTTGTGGCTCTCCTGCTATACCAGCTTGTAAACATGCTGTTTGCAGTAAATGGAAATCCAACAGTTTAAGTTTGTTGGACATAAAGAAGTTCCATTCCGTTTTCTACTCTTTATCAGATAAACAGCAATAAGACAATTGTATTACTGCACAAAGTAAAAATACAACAATGATTGGAATGTGCTCTAAATGGCTACTCACTGAAGCATCTCTAACTATTAAAAATGGTAAATTACGCTTCCTGTGGTTGGGCACATTCATTTCTCCCTCCCGATCGCATATTTGGAGTAATCTAAAAAGAAATAAGGAAGTGATTGTAGATCCTCAAGAATATAAAGATATTACTGGCAAACATGGAACAGTCTTTAATCTTGGAAGTGAAGATGTAGGCCTACCTCTTCAAGACTGGAAGAAAGAGGCAGACATAATTTTAAGATCTCCTGCCATTTTAAGTTCAGTCCCTGTAAAAGATTTATTTTAAGACGCTCTGCATTGAAAGAACAGATAACAGCGCAAGATGAGTTTAACTATAGAACTGACACCGTTGTTGCAAAGGTAGTAACAAGAAAAAACAATAGAATTTCAGAATGATTGATCCTGATATTCTAAGCCTTGGAGTGCCTTTGAATTCACTTAACGTAAAAGACGAGACCAAAGGTTTGGAGAAGCACTTTGGGCCTGATTGGCAAGAGCATTGAAATTTTATGTGGAGACTATACATTCAAGAAATACCATTGAACGTGAAGAAAAAGAAGAAGAAGAAGAAACTGTTAATCTGGAGGAAGAGGAATGTGACAATATTGTGTAAAATATGTGTGAACTTAAAAAGTGCAACATGTATTCAAATTTATACTGCTGTTATGTTTAAAGCATGTGCATAACCATACTTCATTTCTGGTTTTCATTGCCTACATAATTTGTAAGTTTTAAGTTAAAATATTTTCCTTTTTGACTCATTTTTATGCTTAGAACTAATTCTCTTCCTTTCAAAAGCCTCCAAATACACTTTTCAGTTTCAAAATCAGTTAGGTGCTAATTTAATCTTACAAATTTGTTAGTTTCAATGAAGCTACAATCCTGTAATTTGTTTGAATGTATCTAATGATAATAAAATACTTGATAAAAGCATTGTTTATATCCCAAGAATGTTTATTTATATGGAAACAGTTTTTTCCATTTTCCCACAAATTTTGTTTTATGGACTTGGAGGGTTTTGATTCTAGACGCCTTATATGTATAAACTCAACAGGAGTAAGTGCCTTTAAGTTAAAACATTTCTAGGCGATAAAATAATAAAATTGAAGATTTATCAGCCTATATGAGTTCCTTATGCAAATGAGAATGGGTCAACGAGACGAGTAGATATTTTAGCGGACAATACTGACACTAAACAGGTCATCATTGTGGACCCAACGATACGTTTTGAAGTAGGATGTCATCAGTCAGTCGAGGTCCACCATGAGAAGAAGTCGATCTATGAGCCTACAGTCAACTATTTCAAGCTGAAATATGCCTTAATTCACGTTGAGGTTTTCGGCTTGCTCATAGGTGCTCGAGGGACTACGCCAGCTTTCTTCGAAGAATTTCGACGGCAATTTGCTCTGCCTACATCTCTGAGGGATGACAATGTGATAACAGTGTTAACAAAATCTTGCCAAATCCTAATTAATCACATGGTGCCACATTAATGTAATATTGTAATTTTTCATGCCCTTTTCTTTGTTTTTTGTTTCTTTCTTTTTTACTATTCATTACCTATGTTATATGTATACACAAAGGTCACTTACTAAGTCATGGCAACTATTTTTAGGCATATGCGTTGTTATACAAACATTTCATTATACACATATGAAAATACATAATGCAATTTACCAATCATGTCTGTTACATGAGTTTCTCAGGAAGTATTGTAGACAAAGGAGAAGAGTAAAAATTAAGAAAATGTTATCTTCTGTCTTAATGTTGAGAACAATAGTTTGCATGCACATTAACACATTAAAAAATGTCTGCACACACATTAATACATTTTGAACACATTAAGATCCTTCGAAGTAATCTCCAAGACAATCAACTATTCGTTGCCAACGATGAAGAAGACGACCAATGCCATCAGCTGCTTCATTGTCCAATCTCGCAATCTCGCGTCGCACTGCGTTGGCTATGTCTTCTCGTGTATTAAAGCGTCTCTCACGCAATGGAGCTTTCAATTTCGGTATCAAATCGAAATCGCAGGGCGTCAGATCGGGGGAGTAAAGAGGATGCTCTAGTACTGCCCATCTCCAGTGCCGTAAACGGATCTGAACAATAGCTGCCATATGGGCTGTTGCATTATCGTGAAGGATGATTGCATTGTCCAACAACTCAGGACGTTTATTCCTGATGGTGCGACGTAGGTGATTCTGCAGATAAGCGTCGTAGTAAGCTGTATTAACAGTCTGGCTATGGGGAACAAAATGACACAAAATAATTCCTCTAATATCATACGCTAAAATGACCATTAACTTCACCGGAGATGGTTTTTGACGGTCTTTATGTTTTCGCCATTCAGCAAACTGGCGTTTAAGCTCGGTTTCATAAGCCCTGGTCCAGGTTTCGTCAATGGCAATGATCCTGTTCAGCATGATGTCACGTTCGTATCGTTTCAGGTGCACATGACACGTTTCGCAACGTGTCCACTTTTGTTGTTCTGTTACTGCATTTGGCACCCATTTAGCAGCAATTTTGCGCATATGCAGATCTTGCCGTCAAATTTTATGTACAGTTGCCTGGTCAATACCTGTTTATGTTGCCAACTCCTGTAGAGACCATCGTCTGTCATTCTCTAAGTAATGTTCTATAGCGGCACGAGCAACAACTGTACGAACAGTCCTAGGGCGTCCCGTACGAGGTTTGTCGGTACTTTTTACCCGTCCACTTTGGAAAGCTGCTACCCATCTTGTAACAGTTCTGTATGGCAGAGAATGACCTCCAACAGCTTCTACGAGTTGTGCGTGACATTCTCTCGCGTTTTGACCGCAAATCACTGCTATTTTTACGTATGCACGTTGTTATAGCCGACTCACATCCATACTTGACAAACTACAAACATCAACAATGAACCGACTGACTTGCGCGCATCCCTCTTCTTCTGTCCTTTAATATCTGCACCATCTAGCGGCATCTATAAGTACTATACATTCTAATGTAAATGTTGCATATTAAACAATGTGGATTTCGGTCCGGGATTCCGCAGAAAAAAATAGTTGCCATTTCTTAGTAAGTGGTCCTCGTATATTTTTTTGAGAGTATACTGAGTCCCCTCAATAGGGGGCAGTTTGTAAATAATAATAGTTGTACTAATCCTGTTGTGCAACTTGCAAATGTGAGTTATGTCTGTCATCTGCGTTTGTTATTATATGTAAAATCCCAGTGGAAGTTTAAGAAGAGTTGTTTACGATATAATTTGTAAAAAAAAAAATTATTTAGTGAGTAGGGATTTTTACGAAATGATGCCGCGGGTTGAGTGAACCAACTCTGCGAACATAATAAAATCATTTTTAACACGTGTTATACACTATTTTTTAGAATTTAGACATCCGTTCGCCCGTGTTGATTTAGAGACAGTTCCCCTGAGTTTTCCAATCTAGACTTCCTTCCTTTTTAATAATAAAATCTTATGACATTGAAAAGAACCGGTGGGATAACTCAGTGGTAGAACATTCGACTGCTGATCGGAAGGTTCCCGGCTCGAACCACGTGCCCATTAGCTATCAGCATTATATTTAATTCTTAATTGTCTCAAATGGTTATCAATAAAATAGTGCATGGAGCTATTTAGCCTAATTAATTTGTGTCATTTTTTAAAAGTAGGGCTGCCATTGTTTGAACCTCTTTATTAATCAGTTGCAATTGCTGCCGCGTGACGTCTGGTAGGAAACAATTGACAAACGGCGCAAACAGTTGACAATCACTGTTTAAAATACTGTTTCCACTAGTGTTAATAGTACTTTTCTCCAAATTACCGATTGATGTGAATTTTTGACCCGCTTGTCTTTAGTTAAAAGATTTAGTTTTAGGAATGTCTGTTTAAAATATATTATATTAACCTCTGTTCTCTGTCGTATGCCATAAATATTTATGTAATATTGAATGGATGGATAATGGGTGGAGGATGGGAAAAGTTCGCGTGCACTTAGACCACTGTGCTACGTCCAAAGTTTGGTGGTAGTAGTAGTGGTGGCGTAGTAGTAGTAGTAGAAGTATCTATGTATTTAACGGCGCTTATAATTGCAAGATTTTTTGAATGAACGAATGAATGGATGGATGAATGAATGAATGAATTCATTGCATTACAAATGGGCAGTTACCCGGTGATAATGTTTGTACAATATAAACAGGAACAAACACAATTTACACAAATGACAAATACAAAACACAACACAACGAACACACATTCATCGTCGAAATTTGACGTGAGCAAGAAATGACTAAGAAATTTTGTTTGGCGTTCTCTACCAGAGATAAGACATTTTTATAAGTTGTAAATATATAACACGAGTGTTCATGTATTGCTTCCTTCTCGGAAGAAGACATGTTAAGAATATTATCGTCTTTTTAAGTCCATCACCTTTTATAGGGTTTCAATATGCGAAGCTCGGAACTGGAGGTTGTCATGGTAACTGTTAAACCACCGAACCGAAGATGACTAGAGAAGTTGAAAAGTATAATTTTTTCTCTGTCATGGTTCACGAGGTAAGATGTCATTAACAGTTTACAGGAACTATAAAAGAAAGTAATGTTTAGACACAGTATGGTAGCTAAGAAAGTTGTAGTTCTTTATTAAATTATCGAAACAAATTTCATTTTCTGAGCTTGGTGTAGTTTCATTTACTATGTCTTCATTAATTTATTAATTGATTTAGTGTTTTCTTACGTATTTTTCTATCTCCCATTAAGTTTTTCCTCTTCGGGACCAACATCGAAGAATAAGTGCCAATTTAGTTAAAAGTGGCAGTAAATAAGACAATTTGTGTCGTGCAATGTTCGAATATGAGAGGGAATACCAAGATATTACAAAAATCACCTTATTCTATAGGCATCCAACAATACATAGACGTGAAGCATGTAAAGGTGCGAAAACCAGAACCACCCAGTTCTGAGGATAGGCTGAAACTAGTCAACAAGGTAACCTAGGGTTAACACATGAAAGAAATAAATTATATATTCCGAAATAACATAATTTGTCGAAAACCGTTAAGAGGTCTTGTGCTCGGTTCATGTTCGCCGAATCTCTGTAAAACCGAAGTTCACTTTGCGGTAGCAAGTCTCTCTCATGTTTGCTCAATCTTTTTCCTTTCTTATGTCCGGCGACTTTCGCCTTAGTTCCTCCCCTCCTACCTCTTTATGCTTTAGGTACATAAGGATATCAGGCAAATATTTTGTGAAGTGACACATAGTAATGAGTGAAGGTAATCTTTGTTGTAGTTAATATGAATAAACATTCACGAAATTATAGATACAAAATATCTTTTCAAAAATATATGTTCTTAGTATCGACTACTATCGTGCAATTTTCAAAGATGAGAGAGGAAACCAAGACACAAAAAGTCCATATGCAAAACTGATTGCAATATATGTATCATTAAGCGGTTTTAAGTATGAAGAGATGGGAAAGAAGTACAGCAAATACTTTCATAACATGGTCGAACAATAAGACAGACCTCTTCCTGCAGAGAGAACATCGGTGAATATCGAACTTCGTCATACTCGACAAAATTAATCTAATTATGCACGATGATACTGTATAATATGGAAATGAAATAATTTGTTTCATTTATTAACATGTTGGATATTATAAGCTAAAATAACGTGTAGTTTGAAAATGAATATTTTATTTGTGAACAGTTTAGATATTGTAAATTTTAATGATGTGTAGTATGAAAATGAAACATTTATTTCATGGCATTTATTTCATATTATGTATTTCATGTTATTCTACCTTCATCATTCTTATTACACACATCTATTACTACTGAGTAACTGTGATTTATTTCAATATTTTGTGAATAATGTAACTATATTTTCTGTATGCAGTTAGCATTGTAAACACTGTCATATATTTTTAAAAAATTGGGTAACTTAGGATCTTTTGGACAGTGGGGCTTGTTGGACATTATGCACTTTAACGTGTTACCTCGCCACTTGAGGGCATCAGATTCTGCTAGAAGTCAATGACGGAAGTAGCACCACTCGTGGCAACTTCCATCATCGACTTCTAGCAGAATGTGGTGCCCTCAAATGGCGAGGTAATACGTTAAAGTACAAAGTGTCCAACAAGCCAAACTGTCCAAAAGACCCTAAGTTACCCTATTGTAATATATCACCAGAAGGGCAAAACAAAGGAATAATAGGAAATAGGAGGCACTGTACGTGCTACAGGTACAAACCTATCTTCAAATAACATTGTCACTTAAAAATATAATTAGAACAGACTTCGGTTAACGTTTCATTTTGTTAATTGTTAACAGCTAGCAGCTACAAATCAATGTGTGACAATACCATTAAGTGTTCAATCTTATTAGTTTACATTACTTAGTTAGAACAATAGCTGTGATAGGTTTGTCACTGGTTCCGACTGTGACTACAGTTCGAACATCACAGCTTCAAGAAATAGCCATCTCCATTCAATATGTAACTTATAGCGATGAAGGAGACTGTAGTCGAGTATGATTTTATGTAACCAAATATAACTGCACCAGACAACTCCAAGTCAGGAGATTCATATTAATATTGTAAGTTGAATGACACGCTAACTGGTGGGATCTTATTCATTCATAGTATTCTGCCCAAGGGCAGGATTTTTACTGCAAACCTAGGTTTCTCTAATCTTTCCGATTTTCCTCTTTGTCTCTGCATTTGATCCATATATCTTAATATTAAATGTTGGATATAATAAAGTATATTATTGTGCTTTTTAATTATATTATTCATGTAACATTTATGGCACCTGTATGCCAATTCGCAGACGAGTAATAAGCGTAAACATCTCTATTCTTGTGGTGGCAAACCACGTGTCGTCATATACTTCGGTTATATTCGAGATAACTCGGCAATATTCACAATCCCCAAGAATCAGCCGAATACAAAAATCATACTGAGACAAAATTGTCACTACCAATCATAGCAATATGTACGGAGCCATCACAATTCAAAGCTGTGACGGCAAAACGCTGTCACACCCCATCACTAATCTGGATACAGTAGTATCTTAGAATTGCCGACTGTAACATAATATGCAACAGATGTAGCATGTAGATCTACATTAACTATTGCACAAACTATCCGTCATGTCACAGAATGATACATATAAAAGTTGTAAACTTATACTTAATTATTATTTAATTGAAAGTTGAGTTCTGTATTTTGTAATAATATAATAGGTGTAAATATAAAAATGCTCCTTTTATTATGTATTCCATATCAAACAAAATGATTTTGTGTAGGACCTACGGAATGTAATATCGTTTGGTGTCCTGACGGTATCTTATGTTAATTCAAAGAAATAAAATACTCGTGTTATCTACATACTGAAGTATGGTGGAGCCAACAAGATAAGGCGTGGTCTGTTCCGGGCGCGATGTAACTCCTGCTTCAGGAACTCTATATGGTCCAAGGGTTGTGATAATACCAGCTGCGTTGCCAAGTCCTGCAATACAAAACGTTTTAAAAGACTCACTTTATAAAACTCAGAATAATTATAATAATTTTCACATTGGCACTGAAGTAGGCTACGTAGGTGAATTGAATATAATATCCGTCCCCACAACTTGAATTTGAGTCTACTGGCAACAAGCTTACACATTTTATTCCAAGTTATTATATTCAGTAACAATTGCCTAATAGGTAATTTATTTGTCTTCTATATTTAATTGTATTTTAAAACGCAGAACTGATTAATATAAGCGTAGAGATTTTTATAGAAAACACTATGAAAGAAATACTGTTGGAAAGCTATGTTGTCATCTGACTAAAAATACTGGGAAAAGATATGTACGAATTATAGCGATAGCATGCCGAACATGAAACCAGAAGTCTAATACGTGCATTATAAGCATTGCAAGTATTCAGATGTTTTATTTCATGCATTCTAAGATAAATGGAGTTCGATGAAGAAACACTGTAGTGTCGGTGCGTAACAAAATCAATCAATCAATCTGTAAACAATCACTTGTGCAACATATGACTGTAAGAATTATATTTTATATTGAAATAATATTATGCAAAAAGGGTTGAGGAGAAAAATAGATAAAGAAAACACAATTAAGTTTTGACCTATATGCTTAATTGGTTCTGGTGAAATGTGGTGTGAGGCAAAGGTAAAGCTCTCTTATTCCCCTGGCTGCAGCATACTAATGTAATTGCTACCAGGAGAGTGAAATCGTTTTCAGCATGCTGCAAGGATAATAGTAAAATAAAAGCAAAATAATTATACAATTGCACAATAGTTGGCTGCCAAATGAAAATCTCAATCATATAAACGCCATAGTCGGCTTGGTGGAGGTAAAAAAATGATTTACCTCTTTTTTACTTTACGGTTGTCCAAAGTTTGCCTGCACATCCAAGTTACTGTTATGAGGATATAATTACGGTCTCAAGGAATTGATTTTGGAAACATCACAATAATATTTTACGTCGCATTCATCAGATGTTTACTACAGTATACCTAGTTCGAAGTAATGATTAATGACATTGAGTAGTGAGGAAGGAGAAGCTTAATTGTGATTTGTGGATATAAATTTAGTTATCACAAGACTCTTGCTAATGATGTTGGGAGGTGGAAGTGCACAAATATAACATACAAATCGTCCTTCAAAATACAATTTAGAAAAGAAAATAATCGAATGGAACACTTATCACATCAATCTGAACGACTCTATTGTGTGACTGAAAAAGAGTTATCTCTGAAATGTAAAATTGAACAGTTCGAAAATAGATAGGCTACATTCTGATATAGAATTTCTTTAAAATGTGTCACTAAAGTTTCTTCCAGTGAAAATATAATTTGCAAGTAATTTAATTATAACATTTTTAGTCATTTTATTTACATACTAAAATGTACAATTTTTTTTAGGGTTTTACTAATATGTAGTCAACGCCAGTCAATACACAGATTATTTAGCATTTTTTGTTCGTTTTAAACAAACATCACAGTAACTGAGAAGTATCAATTTTATTTAGCATATCAGGGGCGCAACCAAAATTTAGTTTTTAGGGGAGGAAGTTGAAATTTTTGTTTAAAAAATTGACTATGACACATTTTACGGTAACAAAGGTTTAATGTTTCATTAGCGTATTTAGAATATTACAGTTTGAATGAAACATAACTTCCTATTAGTCTAAATATGTCCCCAACTAAAGCAAACAAAAAACTATTTGCTACAGAGTCCCCATAGCTACGAATTTGATTGTTTTAACGTGTCTTCAATATAGATCCAAAACATTTTACCAAATTTATTTTAGTCAAATGCTCTTTCGGAGAATGAAATAAGTGTGTATTTTAACGTGTAAACATTTTACAAACAAATATTCTCTTAAAGTTTTAAATAAGTTGTGTGTTTTAACATGTTAAATTTTTATAAACATAGACTTTGAAATAATCAAAAGCAACACAAGGCAAGGCATGGAGGTTTACAGTGAAAGAGACATGAGAAATAGAAACTTCTAAATGTTGGTCAAACGGGTATCATGAGCATGAAAACATTTCACATCATATCTAATTAAAAAACAAAATTCTTACAATATAGAAAAAAAAATACGACAGGTGATTTTTATGCAAAACTCTTAAATCTAATTAGGGATGAAATTTACCGAACGAGATGGCTCATGCGTTCCGCATGGAACTCGCATTTGAGAGGTCCGTAGTTCGATTTTCGGACCGACCAACCTGATTGTGGTTTTTCAGTGATTTTTTTAGTTGGTTATTTAACGACGCAGTATCAACTACTAGGTTATTTAGCGTCGATGAGATTGGTGATAGTGAGATAATATTTGGCAAGATGAGGCCGAGGATTCGCCATAGATTACCTTACATTCACATTACGGTTGGGGAAAACCTCGGAAAAAACCCAATCAGGTAATCAGCCCAAGCAGGGATCGAACCCGCGCCCGAACGCAACTTCAGACCGACAGGGAAGCGCCTTAACCGACTGAGCCACGCCGGTGGCTTCAGTGATTTTCCACAGTTACTTAGGCAAATGCCGGGTTGAAATTTTCATTGCCACGGTCTATTTCCCTTCCTCTCTCGTGTAGAAAAAAGAATTTAGATTTCATATAATTCATCTTCTTCATCTCATTCCATAGACATATCAGGAAAAGACGCATGTCTTCGTCCGTTTACGGGAGGGGCGTCCACTCCGCAACCGTTTCTGGGTTCCCAGCCGCAATATCCTGCTAGGATTCATTCCTTAAGAGCACTTCCAAAGGCACTTCGACACCTTAGAAGGGCCGTTGGAATGGATCCTGTGTTGCTTGGTCACCTTGGCTGTATGAACTTAGAGCGGGGGGAATTAGGGGGCCCCTATTAGGTGAGCAGGTGAGGGGTCACATGCGGCCGGTGGGCTGATACACCTCATCCTCATTAATCCCATAAATTCAGGATGCACGATAGGCCTCAATATGGCCGACATGCAAAGGGTCGTCCCTAACCCGACTCTAGCCTCCGTTACCTAACCTAGAGATGAAATTTAAGAAACTAATTTTGAGATTTTTTTCTGGAATTGATCTGTTGAGATAGGCAATTTAAAGGAAGGTACACATGCTTCCTTCTGTTCCTTCTTCCATTGAAGAAACTTTATATCATGCTTCTGGTGAAAGTGAAGTTCTAGACATTGGAGAATAATTTTCTTGTGTGGACGATAAGAGCAAAATCGTCTTAAAACTTGTAATATAAATATAAAATTTCTCATGAACAATGAATGCATCATTGTTTTGCTGACGGTACTTCTTATGCTTCCAACCATTTCTATCAAATGTACACCATACGTTTGTATGTTAATGCTTTCAATATTCCTGTGGTTACTTGTTTCTTGCCAAAATGCTAATACTCAAACATACAGCATATGGTGCTTCCTGAAGACTAGTTTCATAGTTTTCTGTCAAAAGACAGGTCTTTCGCTGCAAACCCAGCTTTCTCAAATCTTTCCGATTTTCTGCCTTCCTCTTAGACTCTGCACAGGATCCATATATGAAGCGTGCATTTCCAGAACGTTGTAAGTGCCAATCTGTAAAGTTTACAGTAGGAGCTAAAATACTTTTATACAGTACATACAACGTTGTGACTTGCACAACCTGAAAGTGCACTACTTTATTACTTGGAGCAGCACTTTCTTCATAACCTTTCGTAATATTGTGAAACATGGCACCTACAACTGATATATGTGAAAAAATAGATTCTCCCGGTTTCGACACTTACAACGTTATGAAAATGCACGCTTCATATCGTAATGTCGTCAATCATCTGACATCTTTTCCTGTCCCGAATTGTTCTCCTGTTCACCATTCCTTCCAGTGCACTCTTCAGTAGGCAGTTTCTTTTCAGCCAGTGACTCAACCAATTCCCTTTTCTCTTCCTGATCAGTTTCAGTGTCATTATTTCTTCACCAACTCTTTCCAATACAGTTTTATTTCTTATTCTGTCTCTCCAATTCACACGTTCCATTCTTCCCCATATCCACATTTCAAATGCATCTAGTCGCTTCTTTTCACTTCCTGTAATGCCCGTGTTCCTGCTCCATTCAATGCTACACTCCACACAAAGCACTTCACTAGTCCCTTTATAACTTTTTTCTCCAGAGGTCCGCTGAAGAAACTCCTTTTCTATTAAAAACTTTCTTTGCCATTGATAACCTCCTTTTGGCTTCCGGCAGCAGCTCATTTTACTGTTTATAGTACTCGTACATACCAAGTATTTAAAGCTGTTCACATGTTCTACTGAGTCATTCAGAATTCGCACATTTACCTCTTTATTTTTCTTCCAATAACCATAGTCTTCGACTTGTTTGCGTTTATCATCCCTTACTGCTCATAGCTCTTATTTTGCTCCAGTAGCATATCTCTTAGTATCGTTTTCTCTTCTGCTAAACACGCCATATCATCAGCAAATTTTATGCACTTTATTCTTCTTCCTCCTACTATCACCCCTGTCATGTTCTGAAAACAGTTCTTCACTAAATCTTCCAGGTTGTTGTTTAACAGAGTAGGTGGTAAAGAGCATCCTTATCGTACTCCTTCCCTATTTCAGATCATTTTGGTATTTCGTCTCATATCATGACTTTAACTGGTTGTTTCATATAATGATTACAAAAAAGCCTTCTCTCTTTCCAATCCACAACAATTTTCTTCAGGACCTTCATCAGTTCATTCCAATTCACTCTGTCAAATGCTGTTAAGATTCTAATGTAATGGTAATTTAATTGATGGGGAATGGAAAATGGGGGGGGTTGGGTGTTGGAAATTCGCAAGTGTATATTGGAATGGGGGCATAAATGGTTGTACTTTAAGCCAATTGCTGATAAAAATTAATCTAGCACACTTGTAAATTAAACAGGATGTGGCTTACATCACGAAGGGGCGTAACTTAAAGTCTAACGTCATAAATGGGTGTCTAAATGTGCAAGGTTAAAGTGTGACGCCATAAATTTGTAATTAAAGTTGGAAATGGGGGAGGGGGGTAATAATTTGAAATACATACGTTCATAGTGGTGTGACGTCATAAAGAAGGTTAAAGTCTGACATTATAAATTTGTAATTGAAGTTGGAAATCGGGGAGGGGGGTAATAATTTGAAATACACACGTTCATATTGGCGTAATTTAAAGTGTGAGGTCATAAATTTGTAATTAAAGTTGGAAATGGGGGAGGGGGGTAAAAATTTGAAATACACACGATCATAGTGGCGTAACTTAAAGTGTGACGTCATTCACAAGTGCAGGTATGTAATTGAAGTTGGGGCGTAACGTAATAATTTCAATTACATATGTTCATACAAGTTTGTATAGTTGGGGGGGGGGGATGAAATACACAAGTTCATACATGTTTGAAATTTCACCTGCACAATGATGATGTGATTACACGTGCAAATATTATGCAAGCTCACATCCGGTGATTATCCGGCGATGAAATTGCTGAGTGATGATAAAAAAAATATTACACAAATATTGCATGATGCAAATAATATGCAAGCTGTTAATTCACATCCGGCGATTGTTCTCGCAGCGTCTTATGTTACACAAATATTGTATTGATTACATTTGCATAATCGCTATCTGCTATGTGTGCAAATATTGTGCAAGGTTGCTAATTTTACATCCGGCAATGAAATTGCTGAGTGATGATAAAAAAAAAACATTACACAAATATTGCATGATGCAAATAATATCCAAGCTGTTAATTCACATCCGGCGATTGTTCTCGCAGCGTCTTATGTTACACAAATATTGTATTGATTACATTTGCATAATCGCTATCTGCTATGTGTGCATTATTAAATTGAATATTAATTGCTACTTTGTTCTGTATTTTACAGAATGTTTACTTTAACCATCAATACCATTTTTGACCTACACTACTTCTGCTCTGAACGGCTCAAATAATATTGTTAGTAGGTCCAATATATTGCATCTTTTCAATAATTACTTAAGTTGGTGCTCTCTATTCGTACGTGATATTTGATTAAAAACAATCGCAGAACATGGCATTATTATTATTATTATTATTATTATTATTATTATTATTATTATTATTATTATTATTATTATTATTATTATTATTAGGGTTCCAATTTAATACATTTTGAAGTAACATTTATCGGATTGATTAATAATTTAATACATTTTGAAGTAATATTTATTGGATTTATTTTAAGCCATACATTATTACCGAAAGTATGATTTAGAGCAGTTCGTAATACAGCAATTGTAGTAGATAAATATGTGTTATGAGACTGAAATATACAAGTTCATACATGTTTGTAATTATAGTTGGAGTGGAGGATTTGAAATATACAAGTTCATACATGTTTGTATGATGAATGATATAAAAGCTGAGGATATGAAAGCATAATTGAGTGTCATGGATAGCGCAATTATGGGAAACAATGTGGCGCTAGCCATCGATAATCCACTAATATTGAAAGAAGAAAGATATAAAGTACCATTTGAGGTAACGTACGTATATTTTCCAGATGTGAGAGATGAGTGGTTAAATGAACCATATGAAATAACACGCAAATACAATATAATAAATTCTGAGAAAGTACACACTGAGGTGGTAAGAAAAATTTATGGTGCTATCAGTTACATACGGATTGGTCATTGGTGTTGCCTTGTGGTAATACGGAAATGAGTTTTATAAATGCACCTTCAACACATGAGGACACATATCACCGCAATATCTGTTTGGGTAACGGCGAACATCGCATTGAATGCACAGATCCCAAAGAGTCCAGCTTACATGTGTGGCGGGAAGTGTGTGATCCGAGCTGTCTTACTTACAAAGAGGTGAGTACAGTTTATGTTCCTTTTATTAATTATAATATTATGATATATTTAATGATGATATTTGTTATTTTGTTTTTGTGCAGAAACCAGAGATTGTTGCCATGGATGTCAGAGCACCTAAAATGAGATTTTATCCGAAGAGATGTGATGAAGCTTGTCCGAACTACAAACCAGGAAGTTTTTTTCCTCCCCACATGAAGTATGTCTATATTTGTGATTCAAAATGGCTATATTTGTGATTGTTTTTGTTTAACAGAAGTCGGAAAGTGTGAAAATTGTTGAGGAGGAGGAGAAAAAAGGAAAAAGGAGGAAAAACAGATTGTGGCGGGAGACATGCATTGAAACATGCCCCAACTATAAAGCGGTGAGTGTATGTTTTGTGTTCTGATATTGAATGGTGATTATGTAGAGCATATACATGACTAACTTACATTATTGTTTTCAGAAGACAACTAAAAGAGGAGAAAAGGGGAAACATAGCGCATTGAAGGAGGAGGTGATGGATATTGAAGCCATTGTTCAACAATTGAGCATATAGAAAATAGAAAACAAATGTGACATTTTCATAGCATACAGAAAATCGGTTGTGATCAAGTGAGATGCAAGGACAAAAGATAATAATAATTGGTTGTTAAGACAATACATGTATGTAGTGTGCATAATATGAGAATAGTAATAATAAAACATGAATTTAATGAGTTACTATTTCGAATGAACCTGAATTCCTTGTCATTGGGGATGGGAGAGTAACCTCACCCTAAGTCCTTGTCATTGCGGATTATGTCGAAAATCGTATTCTCGGCGGTGGATAATGGCACAATATTTATTTTTTATTTTAATTTAGATGATACTGCACCTCTAGCCTCGGTTTGAGCTGAAGGAGAGGAGGAAGAAGAACAAGAAGAAGAAGAAGAAGAAGAAGAAATAGCACAATTTAAATGTTCTGAGTGTAGAAAAAAGTGACCATGATTGAGAGTGGTGAATGTTAAGCGTGATTATGAAGAATGTTCGAATTGTAATAAATGTTTTTTTGGCAATAGTATTGCACTGTAATTTGTTTCTGTATTGACCATCCATTTCCATCTCACATAATCAAAGGGTTGGGTTCGTTTAGAGTTCCAAACGGGGAATGGGTTATTAACCTATAACACTTTCCTTTCAAATATTAGTAATCCTTTTCCAATATTAAGAATTGGTATACAGGTTTTCAAATATTAATAATCCTTAAGAATTGGTGTATATGTTGAGATTATTCTAAACATATATGTTACAAGAATATAACATAATTCCAGTGGTAGCTCATTGATTTGGGAGTGGTGGATTTGAAATACACAAGTTCATTACATGTTTGTATGATAAAACCTGAGGATGATTGAGAGTCACGGATATCACAATTGTGAGAATGGTAATGATTAAACTGAAACTAGTCATTGAGGATGGGGATGTGCTTGGTAAAAGAAAATAGTAACAACATAAAATTATGCGTATATATTTATTCATAAAAAGAAATACAATGCACTGAGTATTGAAGTATATTTTCAGTTAGTGAATCCCAATTGTGATGATGTTTTCACCAGAATTGAAGAAGTTTTACATTGTTTCTACAATGATAGAAGCACATGTTCCTTTCATTTTTAACATAAATAAATTAGGAAAATCCATTTCTTCCAAATTATACACATAACTGATGGTAAATAATTGTTCCAAGAATTCTTTCTTTTCCACATCCTTTGTATAAACACACTATTTTTAACACAACCTATACGATTAGTTTCACGGCGCCAAGTGACGGGGTGTTTTCAGCATCCTTGCTGCAAATTCCCATGGAGACGGCGAGTTCATTTAAAATGCAGTTGTCTGTCCAAGTTTCTTGGAAACCATGTACATCAGTTATCATAATGGACGTTCTGAAACAAAATAAAAACGGTGTAGCATCATACCTATTGCAAATTGTATAATGTCACAGAAAAAAAGTAACACATACTTACATTTTTAAACATATGATATGAGTAAAAGCACTTTATACATAATCCAATAGGAAACCTTGTACAGCAGTTATCATAATGGACGTCCTGAAACAAAATAAAAATATGTAGCATGATACTTACTGTAAATTATATGTCACAGAAAAAAGTAACACATACTTACATTTTTAAACATATGATATGAGTAAAAGCACTTTATACATAATCCAATAAGACACTTCGAATATTGTGTTCGAACAACGCTGTTACACCCATTTTGCACACATGTCTTCCGCCTTTTGAATGGGATATATTGTACCAAGTGATTTATACCATCATATCGAGATTCTCTGCTGTTATATGTAATCGGGGAACAAGCTAGTCGCACACCCGCTTTTTTTTGTAGAATACGATTTTCGACATGCTGTTGCATTATCGCAACGAGAATACGCTTTTCGACATGTTGTTGCGCTATCGCAACAAGAATACGATTTTCGACATGTTGTTGCGTTATCGCAACGAGAATACGATTTTCGACATGTTGTTGCGTTATCGCAACGAGAATACGATTTTCGACATGTTTTTGTGTTATCGCAACGAGAATACAATTTTCGACATGTTGTTGCGTTATCGCAACGATAATACGAATTTCGACATGTTGTTGCGTTATCGCAACGAGAATACGATTTTCGACATGTTGCTGCGTTATCGCAACGAGAATACGATTTTCGACATGTTGTTGCGTTATCGCAACAAGAATACGCTTTTCGACATGTTGTTGCGTTATCGCAACGAGAATACGATTTTCGACATGTTGTTGTGTTATCGCAACGAGAATACGATTTTCGACATGTTGTTGTGTTATCGCAACGAGAATACGATTTTCGACATGTTGTTGCATTATCGCAACGAGAATACGATTTTCGACATGTTGCGTTATTGCAACGAGAATACGATTTTGGACATGTTGTTGCATTTTTGCAACGAGAATACGATTTTCGACATGCTGTTGCATACATGTCGCAAGAATTCCATTTTCGTATCAGTTGCAATGATGAAGGCAAAGAAACTGGGTGTGCGACTAGCTTGTTCACCGATTACATATAGGAGCAGAGAATCTCGATATGATAGTATAAATCATTGGGTTCAATATATCCCATTCAAAAGGCGGAAGAGATGTGCTCAAAAAGGGTGTAACAGCGTTGTTCGAACACAATGTTCAAACTGTCTTATTGGATTATGTACAAAGTGCATATTCTCATATCATATGTTTAGATATGTAAGTATGTGTTACTTTTTTCCTGTATTATATGATTTACACTAGGTATCATTCTACACCGCTTTTATTTTGTTTCAGGACGTCCATTGATGTACAAGGTTTCCTATTGGATTATGTATAAAGTGCTTTTACACATATCATATGTTTAAAAATGTAAGTACTGTATGTGTTACTATTTTCTGTGGTATTATACAATTTACAATAGATATGATGCTACAAAGTTTTTATTTTCAGAACGTCAATTGATGTACAAGGTTTCCAAACAACTTCATTTTAAAAGAACTCGCCGTCTCCATGAGAATAATAATAATAATAATAATAATAATAATAATAATAATACTTACTTACTTACTTACAAATGGCTTTTAAGGAACCCGAAGGTTCATTGCCCCCTCACATAAGCCCGCCAACGGTCCCTATCCTGTGCAAGATTAATCCAGTCTCTATCATCATACCCCACCTCCCTCAAATCCATTTTAATATTATCTTCCCATCTACGTCTCGGCCTCCCTAAAGGTCTTTTCCCCCCGGTCTCCCAACTAACACTCTATATGCATTTCTGGATTCGCCCATACGTGCTACATGCCGTGCTCATCTCAAACGTCTGGATTTAATGTTCCTAATTATGTCTGGTGAAGAATACAATGCGTGCCGTTCTGTGTTGTGTAACTTTCTCCATTCTCCTGTAACTTCATCCCGCTTAGCCCCAAATATTTTCCTAAGAACCTTATTCTCAAACACCCTTAACCTATTTTCCTCTCTCAGAGTCAGAGTCCAAGTTTCACAACCATACAGAACAACCGGTAATATAACTGTTTTATAAATTCTAACTTTCAGATTTTTTAACAGCAGACTGGATGATAAGAGCTTCTCAACCGAATAGTAACACGCATTTCCCATATTTATTCTGAGTTTAATTTCCTCCCGAGTGTCATTTATATTTGTTACTGTTGCTCCAAGATATTTTTGAATTTTTCCACCTCTTCGAAGGATAAATCTCCAATTTTTATATTTCCATTTCGTACAATATTCTGGTCACGAGACGTAATCATATACTTTGTCTTTTCGGGATTTACTTCCAAACCGATCGCTTTACTTGCTTCAAGTAAAATTTCCGTGTTTTCCCTAATCGTTTGTGTATTTTCTCCTAACATATTCACGTCATCCGCATAGACAAGAAGCTGATGTAACCCGTTCAATTCCAAACCCTGCCTGTTATCCTGAACTTTCCTAATGGCATATTCTAAAGCGAAGTTAAAAAGTAAAGGTGATAGTGCATCTCCCTGCTTTAGCCCGCAGTGAATTTGAAAAGCATCAGATAGAAACTGACCTATACGGACTCTGCTGTATGTTTCAATGAGACACATTTTAATTAATCGAACTAGTTTCTTGGGAATATCAAATTCAATAAGAATATCATATAATACTTCCCTCTTAACCGAGTCATATGCCTTTTTGAAGTCTATGAATAACTGATGTACTGTATCCTTATACTCCCATTTTTCTCCTTTATCTGTCGAATACAAAAAATCTGATCAATAATCGATCTATTACGCCGAAAGCCGCACTGATGATCCCCAATAATTTCATCTACGTACGGAGTTAATCTTCTCAAAACGATATTGGAAAAATTTTTACGACGTCAACAAAAGTGATGTTAATAATAATAATAATAATAATAATAATAATAATAATAATAATATTAATAATACCATGTTCTGCGATTGTTTTTAATCAAATATCACGTACGAATAGAGAGCACCAACTTAAGTAATTATTGAAAAGATGCAATATATTGGACCTACTAACAATATTATTTGAGCCGTTCAGAGCAGAAGTAGTGTAGGTCAAAAATGGTATTGATGGTTAAAGTAAACATTCTGTAAAATACAGCACAAAGTAGCAATTAATATTCAATTTAATAATGCACACATAGCAGATAGCGATTATGCAAATGTAATCAATACAATATTTGTGTAACATAAGACGCTGCGAGAACAATCGCCGGATGTGAATTAACAGCTTGGATATTATTTGCATCATGCAATATTTGTGTAATGTTTTTTTTTATCATCACTCAGCAATTTCATTGCCGGATGTAAAATTAGCAACCTTGCATAATATTTGCACACATAGCAGATAGCGATTATGCAAATGTAATCAATACAATATTTGTGTAACATAAGACGCTGCGAGAACAATCGCCGGATGTGAATTAACAGCTTGCATATTATTTGCATCATGCAATATTTGTGTAATATTTTTTTTATCATCACTCAGCAATTTCATCGCCGGAGAATCACCGGATGTGAGCTTGCATAATATTTGCACGTGTAATCACATCATCATTGTGCAGGTGAAATTTCAAACATGTATGAACTTGTGTATTTCATCCCCCCCCAACTATACACACTTGTATGAACATATGTAATTGAAATTATTACGTTACGCCCCAACTTCAATTACATACCTGCACTTGTGAATGACGTCACACTTTAAGTTACGCCACTATGATCGTGTGTATTTCAAATTTTTACCCCCTCCCCCATTTCCAACTTCAATTACAAATTTATGACGTCACATTTTAAGTTACGCCACTATGAACGTGTGTATTTCAAATTAATACCCCCTTCCCCGATTTCCAACTTCAATTACAAATTTATAATGTCAGACTTTAACCTTCTTTATGACGTCACGCCACTATGAACGTATGTATTTCAAATTATTACCCCCTCCCCCATTTCCAACTTTAATTACAAATTTATGGCGTCACACTTTAACCTTGCACATTTAGACCCCATTTATGACGTTAGACTTTAAGTTACGCCCCTTCGTGATGTAAGCCACATCCTGTTTAATTTAAAAGTGTGCTAGATTAATTTTTATCAGCAATTGGCTTAAACTACAACCATTTATGCCCCCATTCCAATATACACTTGCGAATTTCCAACACCCAACCCCCCCCCATTTTCCATTCCCCATCAATTAAATTACCATTACATTAGAATCTTAATAATAGTAAGAAGAAGAATGTATGTGTTTAATTTACATGTGAATTCTTTACTCAGCAATTCAGACACTCGCCGGATGTGAGCTTGCATAATATTTGCACACGTAGCAGATAGCGATTACATCATCATTGAGCAGGTGGGATTTTCAAACATGTATGAACTTGTGAGATAGCCATTTATGACGCCACACTTTAAGTTACGCCCCTTCGTGACGTAAGCCACACGTGACGTCATACTTTGACCACTCCCACTTCTGACGTCACTTTGCCACGCCCACTTGTGACGTCACATGCCACGCCCCCTCAAGCCCTTAAGCCCATTTAGCCTGTCACGTGACCAGCATTTCTTATCTACTCATCTCTCATACCTTTTCATATCCTGAAGTCAAACTGCTCTTTTTCCAACTTCTTCCAACAGATGTCGATTCAATATTTGCAAGACAATCTTCGCCGAGTGCGATAGCAGGCTGATAGTTCTGAACTCGTTACATTTCTTTGTATTATTTTTCTTCGGTATTGGCAGCAACACTGTCTTCGTAAAATCTTCAGGCCATTCATCTTTGTCACATATTTCGTTGCATAATGACAGAATTTCCTTCTTGTCTTCACCCAAGCATTTCACTAATTCAATGAGTATTTCATCAACTCCTGGCGATTTTCCATTCTTCATTTCCTTAGCCTTACTACTACCAGAATTATTCTGTTAGATTGGATACCACTGGGGGTCATTGTTGATCCCAAGTAAATTAAATATTTTCACATGATTATAGCGATGTACTGGTAAATTTACACACAGCATTTTTATAATGACAAAACTGAGTATTCGTACAGTGTTTTAATTATATTAGGAGCTACTAGAAATTTATTCCGTCGACTTTTGTTTTATTATGTTAGAGATATTCGCAATTCCATGAGGAAACCTCTTATTTTATAATTGAGGACCGTTTTTGCAAAACTTGCTAACTGAAAAAACTAAATTTTACAGGAGAGACAAAATACTGAATGGAGACAAATAGGTTATAGGTGCAACCATCACATTTTGATACACTACAATGAAGAGAAATAACTCAATTTTACTAAGATAACTTTAATATCGTGTAGAGGCTTGCTTTATGTTGACGAATCCACCAAAATCTCAATTTTGCAAATTTTGCAGTTAGCAAGTTTTGCAAAAACGATCCTCAATTATTGTTTTGTTTCCGTTCAGAATTTATGTACATCCAAATTAAGAAAGCATTGAGTGCATTGATGTCAAATATAATGTAGAAAATAACATAAGCATCGTTTTGTCATCCGTTTTGTGGTGTAAGTTCTGACAAATTTGGCCATAGTGTATACACTTGACTTCGTAGCATTGTATTCGAGTACCATGATATATTTTACTGCTTCACTATTTTCTGCCCCTTCTTTGAAGTGTATGGTACTCAGCAATGTTACCACCTTATCCTTTTATGGACAATAAAAAGATATAATAATTTATTTGGAATGCAAAGAGAGAGGAATGAGACGTTCTTCCTTTTGTCAAGTCAAATAATTCTGCTGGTAGTTCTGGACGATTTTTCCGCATTTTTCCAGGTAGGATCAACTGATTTATAACTCTCTTGCTAGGTTCAGACTTGTAAAGAAGTTATCAGTTATAATCCTGCTTCCATTTCCTTGCAACTTTAGACCATGGCCAAAACTACATCTTTTCTTTGATTTACTTCTCTAGGTACGTTCTCATTGCTTCCTCTATAGATTTGTATATTCGTGAAGTAGTAAGTAGTACTGTCACTTGCAGTCATAATTTTACACCATATTTGCCCAATTTCGAAGACATGTACTGCCGGAAGAGACATCTGCTTCAGAGAGTCACCAGTTGTTCATCAATTGTAACGTTCTCTTATGATATTATATTAATCATCTAACGTATTTAACCATGTCTCAAACACATCATGGTGGGGACACATTATCAGGACTACCATTCTGTTTATTATAAAATAGTTATTCGATATTATTTCATTGTTTAGGTCAACTAATTAACCAAAATCAGCACCAATTTTATAGAAAAACAGACAGACAAACAGACAGACGCACGAACGGACGGACGGATAGACGGATAGACAGACAGACAGAGAGACAGACAGAGAGATAGACAGATAGATAGATAGACAGACAGACAGGTAGGCAGGCAGGCAAACAGGTAGGTAGATATAGATAGATAGATAGATAGATAGATAGATAGATAGATAGATAGATAGATAGATAGATAGATAGATAGATAGATAGATAGATAGATAGATAGATAGATAGATAGATAGATAGATAGATAGATAGATAGATAGATAGATAGATAGATAGATAGATGGATGGATGGATGGATGGATGGATGGATGGATGGATGGATGGATGGATGGATGGATGGATGGATGGATGGATGGATGGATGGATGGATGGATGGATGGATGGATGGATAGATAGATAGATAGATAGATAGATAGATAGATAGATAGATAGATAGATAGATAGATAGATAGATAGATAGATAGATAGATAGATAGATAGATAGATAGATAGATAGATAGACAGACAGACAGACAGACAGGCAGGCAGGCAAACAGGTAGGTAGATATAGATAGATAGATAGATAGATAGATAGATAGATAGATAGATAGATAGATAGATAGATAGATAGATAGATAGATAGATAGATAGATAGATAGATAGATAGATAGATAGATAGATAGATAGATAGATAGATAGATAGATAGATAGATAGATAGATAGATAGATAGATAGATAGATAGATAGATAGATAGATAGATAGATAGATAGATAGATAGATAGATAGATAGATAGATAGATAGATAGATAGATAGATAGATAGATAGATAGATAGATAGATAGATAGATAGATAGATAGATAGATAGATAGATAGATAGATAGATAGATAGATAGATAGATAGATAGATAGATAGATAGATAGATAGATAGATAGATAGATAGATAGATAGATTTAGCTTCGATTACTTCTTTAATAACCTCTAGAAGACGAAAATTTGACCACTACATCTTCAGAGAATGTTGATTGTTAGATAGATAGCTAGGTATGTTTGCTCTGGACTACAGTGAACTGTTGATTGATAACATTCGTTTTCCTGTGTAGTGCATAATGAATTATGTCATTATTGCCTATGGAATTGGAAAAATAAACAACTATTTTGATGAATTGTATGATGTACGTCCGATCTGTATATCATAATTTTATTAGACTCTTTTATTAAAGGGATAAAATTATTATTATCGAACTTATAATGGTGGTTTATAATATTAAAATGAAACTAACTGTTAATTCCTACCTTTTAGACGAGTTTTCTTTTTTAAGTATGTCGTTGACTAGTATAAAAGGAACATGCTTTTATGGGGGAAAAGATCCTTTGAAAATCGATATGTTGGCCACACTTCCAGTACAAGTCATAATTATTATATTTGTCGTCTTGAGCCGTAGGTTCCAAGTAGCCTACGGCGCAGTTATATCAAAGTAATACGAGTTCAGATTTCTGCTAACTTCCTTACATGTTCCACAATGGAAGTTTTTATATCAATGAAATAGTACCGCACTCCGCAGTAGGATTAAGAAATTATAATAATGAATGCATCAGCTGTCGCATTGATTGGTGTCAAATAACTGCCACAGAGAAGTATAACATTATGTTTATTGACTTTAATTAACAACAATGTTTCTGACCAAGCGTCATCGTGCACGCTTTTCGGCGATTACAGTGTTAATGACGAAGAAATGGACACTGATTTGTTTGTAGTCTGAATGTGATTGTAGAATATGTTAACAAACTAATAACATTCTTAATTGGAACTAAAATTTAGTGGTAACAGAATCTCTCCCTCATGATGGAATAGGCCTATTAGGAACTTGATATATTAGTATATACTTACTTACTTACAAATGGCTTTTAAGGAACCCGAAGGTTCATTGCCGCCCTCACATAAGCCCGCCATCGGTCCCTATCCTGTGCAAGATTAA